>NC_089810.1:23506573-23824073 GCF_029633855.1 Hoplias malabaricus
GCAGTGATTTTGAGGTGGGGGGCTCAGGGGGCGGGGGATGTTGCTTGCTGTGTGTGTGTGTGTGTGTGTGTGTGTGTGTGTGTATAAACTGCAGCATCTTCTCTGTGCCAGCCATACTACATTCCTTCCACATTATCAGTGCCTTAATTACAGGCAGACACCAGGCCTCTCTCTCCTTCATGTACACACACACACACAAGGCTGAGGACAGAGCGTGTGTTCTGTGCTCCTTTGAGCAGTGCTGTCTCCTGGTCAGTGCTCAGCGGGGCGGTCAGTGTGAACTCAGCTCCAACACCTCCTCCAGCTTCATATTCCACAGCAGAGCCAACGCTAACAGGTTTCTGTGTGTTTTGCTCTGTAAAGGGCTGCTGGCCATCACAAGCACCGGACGCCAGGCTGCTCCTGCCCAGAAATAACAGCAGGCCTCTGCTGAGGACCCTCGTTTAAACCCGTCCCTGAACGTCCAGTCTCTCTCCTTCTCTTCCTCCGCTTCCTCTTCATTCATTTCTTCATGGGTTTTAAATGCTTTGTAAACGAATAAACAACCTGAGGCCTGATACACTCCTCCAAACACAACACAGTCCTCCCAACAACACACTCCATATAACTGCGTCTGCCAAGAATGGCTCCCAACTAAATGATCATCAGCAGTGGTCCTACAGCACCTACATGGACAGGATGGGTTTACTCCTCCTCAGAGCCACTTTTCGCTGTACTTCACTGTGCCTAACTATGACTCATGTAAGGAACGTATGCCGTATTATGGGGAACTACATGATGCCATTACGTAAACAAGTCACAATATTGCGGTATTGATTTTATTTTTTAAAAGTTATGACAATGTTATCGCGAAATAGACACACAGCCCTAGTCCAGAGCCTTCCCAGAAACATCACATGTAAGACAGGAACTCAGCCTGGACTCAACATCACACACTCACCCAGTCACTCACTCACTCACACACACACACACACCTGTGGAAAGTTTCACAAGGTCACACTCCCAAACACCTGTGGACAATTTACACTCACCCAGTAACTCTCACACACACACACACACACGACTGTGGACAGTTTCTCACACACACACACACCTGCGGAAAGTTTCACAAATCACACACCCACACACCCACGACAGCTTCATACACTCACCCAGTCACGCACTTACACTCACACACACACACACACACATATATACATACATACACACACACGTGGACAGTTTCACCCAGTCACTCTCACACACACTGTCACTCACACACACATGTATAAAGTTTCACACAGTCACCCAGTCCCTCACACACAACTGTTGACAGTTTCACATGCCCCCCCACCCACACACACACACACACCTACAGCTAACCCATCTACAATACTTTTTTTTTTATGGATGGCAAGAGGAAACCAGGGCACCCAGCGGAAACCTATGCAGACACAAGGAGAAGAAGCCAAACCTGAGGCGAGGTTTGTGCACGGGACCCCAGGACCCTGTCAGCGCCACTAGCAGCGCCGCAGTGCGGTTTACAGCAGAAAACAAAACTTAAGGAAGGAAGCTAATGTAACAACAGTTCCAAGTGATTTTGAAAGATACCTATTGATGTAGTCATCAGAAAACATTAAGATTATTTAGAGGCACCAGCCCTTTTCAGACCTCACCAAATTCCAAAAAAAACAAAGCAAAACAAAAAAACAGATACTTTACATAGCACCATTATGCACATATTATTCTCTGATAAAATGAGAAAGCAGGATTAAAAGGGTTCACTTACACTAAAGTGTAGACACACACGCACACGCACACACACACACACACAATCCCACTCATATTCCTTCATTGATTCAGTCAGTTAAATCAAAACTCTATTATACTACATTATGTACTGACAACACAAGCCCACCATTGCTTGCCCACCCCTGCTGTAGGATTTAGATATATGTATGGTTTTTCCTGGAACTCATGTTGACACCTGCTCCAAGACAATCCCCTGTACGTCAAGTCCTTGCTGAATAAAAGACTCTTTTCTTTCACTGGTGATATCAATGTGCTCTGGATTCACAGGTCATTTGGCTTTTGTGGCTGCATGCTGCTGTAAATGTATTCTGTGTGTGTGTGTGTGCACTAGTGAGTGATGTTCACACAATACTCCCAGAAAGCATCACAGTCCATATTTCTGTAACTCCTCTGCTGGCCTGGCTTGGCTGCTCAGACACTGAGCTGCACTATTTTTCGGGAAAGGAACCATGCTGGCTTTTCTGGTTAGATCTCGCTCTCTTGTTCTCTGCTGTGCTGGGTTGGGCCTGCCTCCCCCTGGCTTTGTGGTATGCTCCCTTTAGTCTGGAAGGTCTTGGACGGTGGACTACACACACACACACAAATCGCTAGTAGTCCAAACACTAGGAGTAATCACCAAGAAGGAATCCACTGATCATTTATACACACTACTTCTGCACGTAGCCAGTGGTTTACCATGCATCTGGACAACAGCATTGCATTTTTAATGTATTGTATTGTTGTGCAAAAACACCACTAAAACCTGATCCTCGTGCATCTAATGATCAGCCTGAACAAACCTCTACAGGAAAGTGAATTTTAATTTTTATCTACTAATTTATTACTCACAAAAAAAAGATCTGAAGTCTTAGGCATGACATAACACTTCAGCCACAACCAGACGTTTGGGTTTGTGAGGACTAGCCCCTGCTCCTCGAATGTGTTGCCTCAATAAACAGGAAGACAACATATAAATGACTCTCAAACACATATTTTCAAATTTTTAATATGAAAAATAAAAAAGTTAATTTCAACATTTACACGGACCAAAAAGCAACGTAGTTGTTAGCTGGAGTGAGTTAAATTTGGACTGTGTTGTGGTGGCGGGGACGTTGCATAGTGCAGTTTCTGATATGTTGAGCCCAGAGCAGCTCAACTACAGATACTCTATTCTTCATCTCTCCATCTAGAGATACTCATCTCTATCTGTACAGCATGAGCTTAACCATTGGTTAGAACTTCTGGATCTGAACTGAAGGCCTAAAATGGCAGATTAACCACCAGCATAAGTCAGAACTGATAGTGGGATTAACAAGTTGTGTGTGGAGTTCCACTGAGTGGGTGGGGCCACTTCTGGAAAGAGAAGTTAGCCCCCTATTCCTTCTGGAATTTTCAAATGTGGGTGATTAGTTTAGAATGACCAACAATATTCATATGAACCACTGTTAGCTTAGTGCTAACACACTACAAGCATCCCATAGGGGGGCTAGCAGAAATTAGCATCATTAAACAGACATTTTTTCCCTGATTCATGAGTGATTTCTGGAATTAACAGCCCGAAGCATACTTAGTTATAACCGTTCACCACTGGGAGTGTGTGCATGATACTGAATATTCAGTTATGTCCTGAGTTGCAATGCTACCTTGCTTTGCCTTTATACACTTCTACTGCATTCTACAAAGATTAGTAGGAAGGACTTCAGTGTTGGTGAGACACATCCAGATGAAATGATGCTCTTGACAACTGGCTCTAATCGAACACAAGTTCTTCCCGTCTCTACCAAAAGTCACTTCAGCCAAAGTCTTGTCTAACAAGCTGGGTGCTAAATTCCTGAAGACACGTCTTCCTAGTGGAAGAGAAAAACGCTAAATTACCCCCAATCAGAGCGCCACTCATCCCCTATTTACCGCTTCATTAGAAAAGGGATATTGGAGTGTAGTCAGGCAGAGAGAGAGAGAGAGAGAGAGAGAGAGAGAGAGTGGGAGTGTGGAGGAGGTAGGGGGTTACACTAGACAAATGCCCAGCATCTCTCTCACTCACTCACACACACACACACACACACACGGTTCTGTTCACCTGCAGGCAACAGCACAACAGCACCACACACAGTTGAGCCCAGCTCCCTGACTAAAAACAATGCAGCCGACGGCTCTAGCAGACCCAGGCCTCCTACACACTACTAACACTGGACTCCAGGCCAAGTGAGACATACCCCAGCACACACACAAACACAGCAAGACTCAAAATTCACAAGACAGACAGATCATATTCATGCCAGCGTTTATATTCTGAGCATAGAGTGGATTAATAAATGGGTGTCTTTCCTAACACACAAGTTCCCAAACATTTGACTTCTTCATCCAGCCTTATTAACAAAAGGCCATAGTGCTTTGGTTTGCAATTTTACTGAACACACACAGAGGTGGGGCTATAGGGATGGGCTGTCCAGATGTGAAGTGCTGCACTATAGATACCTCCCAAAGCGGAAGAGCTCTCTCTCTCTCTCTCTCTCTCCCTCTCTCTCTCTCTCTCTCTCAAAAGAAAGACTCTGCAGAGGATATCAAGACCTCACACTATGATCCTCAGCAAGCAACAGAGAAGCCTTGCTCATAGAGAGAAACAAATGAAGAGAGAGAGAGAAAAAACATCATTAGAAAGAGATGAAAAAAAAAATACTGCTATTCTAATAAGAGCGTTTTCCTGATTTTCCTGTGGGGAATCGCTCTCCTTCATTAGCAGAGGGGATATATTTATATATTTCTCATATTTATTCCTCACAAGGTCCCATGTGTGCAAAGTACTGCTAATGTGAACTCTGATGCCAGCAGGAAGAAGGTTTGGGGGGTGGGGGTGGGGACTCAGACCAAAAGGAGTGGAGTGTGTTAGTGAAGGAGAGTGTGGTGGGGGTGGCATACTGAAAAACGTGAGGTGAAGTCAGACAGACCTGGGCCAAGGTCAATGGATGAACAAAGGCATATTACATAAGTAACAATAACAATGTAAAGCAAGGCAGGTGCTATTCATATACATCTCTGTAAATTGGAAATCATTTTCATTATGAATCTACCACACAGCAGGGGTAACGTCAGGCTGATTACATCATTTCTCATCATTGCAACGAGCCTTTGTTTAATGTATGATGAATATGTTTATTTTCACTGTTCTGTGAAAGCCCCAGAAATTCATCGATGTTTGCATAATGTTGAAAAACGCCATCCGTTTTTTATATGATATGAACATTTAAGTATGAATGAACGTTTAAGACTAAAATATCCTATTTACATTAACATGTTTAAAAACGATTGTGGACAGCATGGCGTCGTTGGTTCTTTATGGACCTGGGGATGTGGGTTCAATGCCTCGGATCACTGTCTGTGAGGACTGGTGTGTTCTCCCCTTGTCTGCGTGGGTTTCCTCCAAGTGCTCCTGTCTCCTCCCATAGTCCAAAATCACATGTTGGCAGGTTGATTATCTGTGTAAAACTGTCCACAGGTGAGTGTGTGTGTGTTGCCCTATGATGGACTGGTGTGTTGCGGCAGGTGTGATTCCAGGTAGGCTTCAGACCCACTATGAACCTGATCAGGATGAAGATGAATGAATGAATGAAGATAGAAATACAGAAACATATTTTATCTTAACCAATGCACATTTTGAGACACTATTATTTCTATTTTATAATCAGGTGATCAGCCAGTGTGAGACGAGTGACCGGTGACCAGGGTGTCCTTTACTGCATCATCTAGGCCACAGTCCAGCGGTCAGTGATGAAGCTCTGAGTGCTGCACTGTGGAGCTGTGTCCATCATGAGAGCCATAAATGGTGGTGGTGAAAGCTACATGCGAGCCCTGCTTCCTTCCTCCATCAGCACCAGCTTGTAAATACTTAATACAGTGGGGCGCATGGTCTAATGATTACAGCATGTTTTAAAAACGTTACCTTGGATACCCTCGCTTTCCTTAATGTACTCTGCAGCTGGTGCCAAAAGCTTGAGTGCCGGAAGGCAACGGTGAAACTGACACTGGGCCTCCATTTCAGCATCCAAAATGGCCACCTCTGACCCCCACTGACCAGCATTGTTGCACATTGGTTCCGCTGCCAATTATTTTACAGCAAGACTGGATCCAGCCTTTTTTTTATTATTGCAAGGAGATGGGATTTTAATTACGATATATGTAAGTGGATACTACCTTGGGGGTAGGGATGGGCAATTGATCAAAAACTAATTCAGACATTCAGAAGTTCTAATCGACATAATCTTGTCTATATTGATTATATCAAATGTTTTTTTTTGTTCTGTTATGTCCCCACTGTGTCTTCATGTTCTGTCCGTTTTAAACTACACTATCACAATGTAGTCACGTGATTCTGCCCCTATCTGCCTCATGGAAGCAACATGGAGGAGAACCTAAACACTGAGGACGAGTGATCGACTCGAGCAGCTCGTACCAAAGAAAAACACATCATCTGTGGTTTGGACGTGTTGTGTTTTGACTTTAGGACGACACTGAACAAAAAGAAGTCAAATGTAAACACTGACAAAAAAAAAAAAACAACAACAACAAAATAAAACATCCAAAGCACAATCACACACCAGATATGAACAGCATTCAAAAAACAACAGAGGAACAAGCTCCCAGCAACATTAGAAAAAATATCCCAGCTTTTACACTGAAGAGTACTGGAGACACTGAAAAATACAAAAACAATATAATCGTAATCATGGTAAAATGTACAATTAATTGTGATATTGATTATTAATTTGATGAATGACACCAAACTTTAAAAAAATATGAATTGATGATGCATTTGCTTGTCCAGGTTGGGAGGAAAAAAATGTTATATTGGTCAAAAATATCACAGATATTTCTCTTCACTTTTTTATCTAGTAACTAAGTGTTCATTCTGTGACCGAGCTCGTAACTCAATTTGCTCGTATATCTATTTAAATTTCCTCTTTAAAATGAACTAAAATACTATTAATCCACTCCAGCCCCCCAAAAACCACAACTTTTTGTTACGTGTTTGTAAATAAGAAAACTGTCATTTATAAATAACAAATAATACATAATAAAAGAGAATTTAAAGAACTAAACTGGTTCTGTGAAGTGTATTTACCTTAAAGATCAGACGAAGACGCTGTGGGAGGTGGAGGAGATTGGTGGAGTTTTTCTTTTCTCGCTCTATCCCTTAACTTACTCGGTACACACTTAATGCTACAATGCTACAAAAAACAGCGATATGACAGAGATGCGCGGCAAGACAAGTCAACTGAACACTCGCTGGGCCGCCTAGTAGCGGGTGGCGTAAACTCACTTGCTCGTAACTCAGATCTCGGCTTGTATCTTAAAGCAAAAAAATCGACCGAGCGACGGCTCGTATCTCCGAAAATGTGTAAGTTGATTCACTTGCAAGTCAAGTTTTCACTGTATAATAAAGCTTGTATTAATTCACTATTGGAATCAGAATACTTATATCAGTATATGGTTTTATAGAACAGGGCTAATGAAGATGGCTCATAACTTATTTGCTTACTTACACATTTATTGCACTTTTCTAGACACACTTTCTAGAGAGGACAAGACACTGAATGCCATTCCACACAATCACCACACACACACACCACACACACAAAATCAGGAACAACCATCCACATGAAGGACTGCATCTGCCACCAGGGGGTTCACCCAGGATAGCAGGCTAATCCATATCTGGGCATACACGTATACAGACATTCACATACACACTCATTCACTCACATCAGGACAGTATAGTGTCACCAGTTCACCTAATCTCCATGTTTTTATGTTTTTGGACTGTGTCGACTGGAGACGGCGATGGAAACCCACGCAGAAAAGGGGAGAACATGGAAGCTCCACCATGTGGGACTTGATCCCAAGATCCCAGCACTGTGGTGTTGAAGGTTTTTGTGGGAGTGGACAGCACTCATTGGACAGCCCTCTCTATCTTTTACAGGAAAGTTCTGCTTCTTTATTTTAGAACTGGAGCAAGGAGGCTAAAGCTGCTAACAAACACTGGAAGTCCATAGTCACACAGAGAAGGTTTGTTAATACAGGCCCATCACCTTCTCTCTCTCTCTCTCTCTCTCTCTCTCTCTCATCACCAATCCACCTACCAGCATGTGTTGTTCGACTGTGAGAGGAAACTAGAGCACAGGGAGGAAACCCACAGAGACACAGGGAGAACAGTGTGTGACTGACAGTGAAATATAAAATGAAAGAATGAGAGACAGCCACGTTGTTCCTTTAGCACAATTTAGTATCACTCCACGTAAGATATTTTACAACACGCCCCAGCACTCCAGCCTCCCACAGCTGCTGGGACAGTAACTCACAGCTGGGCGTTATTGGGACAGTGATAGTTCCAGTTTTTAATTTGAGCTTAAATGTGTAAATAAGGTCAGTCTATTCATTCATTCATTCATTATCTGTAACCGCTTATCCAGTTCAGGGCTGCGGTGGGTCCAGAGCCCCCCCCCCCCCCCCCCCCTCCCCCCCCCCCCCCCCCCCCCCCCCCCCTGGAATCATTGGTGCAAGGAATACACCCTGGAGGGGCGCCAGTCCTTCAAAGGGGCAACACACACACACACACACATTCACTCACAAACTCACACCTACGGACACTTTCGAGTCGCCAATCCACCTACCAACGTGTGTTTTTGGACTGTGGGAGGAAACCGGAGCACCCGGAGGAAACCCACACAGACACGGGGAGAACACACCAACTCCTCACAGACAGTCACCCGGAGCGGGAATCGAACCCACCACCTCCAGGTTCCTGGAGCTGTGTGACGGCGACACTACCTGCTGCACCACCGTGCCGCCTCAGTCTATTCAATGTTACTAAAATATATAAAAAAAACTATTACACTGCGTATTAATGTATTTTTAAGTAAATATATCAACATTTTGCTACTTTTTACTATTTGGCTATTTTACAAAGGTGTGTGTTCGCAACATTAGCCTCATTATCCTAACGCCGCAGTAAAGGCACTAAACATACAGACACAGTCCAAACATGTCTCAGCTGACCAACTGGATCTGAGACATGCTGAGATGTAAAAGTAAATGTAAATTTCATTATTTGCTGAACTGGTACTTTAAACTATTATTTATGAAAAACTGACAGGAAAAAAAACAACAACATTCACTCCCTTAAGGGCTTCTTGCGCCCTCTCCCACACACACACACACACTATTTCTATATTATTGAAATTCCTCCTCAGTTAATTAGTGCTGGGTTCCAATGTGCATGCAGTGTTATTTGCATTTCTGTTAAGCAGTGTTAAACGCTAACATTACTGTACACAGCCTCTCTCTCTCTCTCTCTCTCTCTCTCTCTCATATAAACAAGGGCTATTATACAGCAGTTGAAGCTGATGGCAACGTGGCAATCAGCACTGCGATGAGAAGAGTAGCGTGAGAGGAGGGATCAGATGAGCTCTGCCAAAAACGACACGGAAAACACGGTCCACGCATTCATCCGCCAAGAGCAGCAGGCGGCCGGTGACAAAACCACACACACACACACACACACACACACACACACACACACTTGTACTGCCTTCAAAAATGAACAGCAAATTCTAACCACAGCTTCCAACCGTACTTCATGAGCAAGGAGCAGGCCACGATAAGCAAGTGCACATACATACACACACACATACACATACACAGAGAGAGAGAGAGAGAGAGAGAGAGAGAGAGAGAGAGAGAGAGAGAGAGAGAGAGAACCTATAAACCTTGTGCAGTCATCTCCACAACTCAAAAATTTGGAATCACTGTCCTATAAACACTGGTCAACCACACTGCATCTTCCCAATGGCAACTTTTCAGGAGAAGAGAAGGCAGAGCAAGGCAAGTGTATTTATAGAGCACCTTTCATACAGGGGCAATTCAAAGTGCTTTACAGAAGAAAAAAAACGTAAGAATAAAAGGCAAGAATAAAAATCATAAAAGTCCATTAAAACAATTAAAATAGTACAATAAAAGGAAATACATAAAAAGAGTAAAAGAAAACATGATAAAAATGATTAAAACAATTGAAAATGATACAATAAAAGAAAAGAACTAAAGTGCCATTACAGAGTATTTTAGACTGAGCTCTAAGCCTGTTCAAACAGGAATGTTTTAAGTCTTGATTTAAAAGTGTCTAAAGTCTGGGCTCTTCTAATATTCTCAGTCAACGGGTTCCATTTAAGAGTGGAAAAAAAAGAGTTTGAAAAAAAAAAATTATAAAAATACATTCTGAACTTCCATTGGAAGACAATGGAAGCCTGCATTAGTGTCATTTCAGAGCATTTCCATCGGTCCATTCCTCTTGAATCAGAGGTGTAATTATGTTCAATAACAACATATATTGTACTGATTGCTGTATTACAGACAAGAGGCATAATTTCAGAGGTTTCAGTGGTTTTTCTACAAGGAGCAATTTTATGAGAATTTTTCATTTACATTCATTTACTATCCACGATAATGTGAATGGGTTTTTGGCTTCTCCTTGTATGTTGTTAATAGGTAACAGGAAACTGGCGGCACTTTATTATAATTATTAATGTTGTATTTACACTATAGGGTTATTAATGTATAATATTCTAAAAATGTTTATTCTTCTAACATTAATGTGATTTGCATATATACACATTGTTGTTATATATATTTCCAGAGATATACTAATGCTACTGGATTATTATTTCTATATTATAGTGTCATTAGTGCTGCACCAGTATAGAGTATGTAGAGGGCTTGTATTATGTTAAACCATCACCGGTTAAATCAAACTCACAAATACTTACATTACGTCACAGCACTGAATGAAAGACATCACACAGCAGTGAGAGCCAGTTCACTCATACACTTCATATTCATTGTCAAAAAAAGTCTTTTCCTGGCTAAACAAACACAAACACTCTAAGTGTGCAGCTCTGTGAAGGCCCCTAATGAGTGTGCATATACACACTCTCTCACACACCCTCTCCCTCACACACACACACACACACACACACACACACACACACAGGCCCCCTGCCTGTCACAGTGAGACCCCACACACTCATGCGCTGCAGGTAAGGCTTCAAAGGCAGGTCTCACCCAGCTGCCCCCACCACAGAGAGAGTGAGAGAGAGAGAGAGAGAGAGAGAGAGAGAGAGATTTAAACAATAACAGCGTGCCAGTGCAGCATCCCTGAATAAAAATCTGAATGAGAGACAAAGGACCTAATGGATGTGGTTGGGGAGGGCGGGAGGAGGAGAGGGAGCATAATGCAGACCTAATCCCTATGACATTACAATGGAGACTCGCTGTGGGTCAGGGTGTAAGTATGACTGTTGGACAGGTAGAGAGAGAGAGAGAGAGAGAGAGAGAGAGAGAGAGAGAGAGAGAGAGAGAGAGAGAGAGAAAGTTGCAGTTGTAACAGAATAGGAAATAGGGAAGAAAGGAGAGAGGGAGACAGGCATAGAAGAGAAAATAGAGAAAGCATAAGAGAGTGAGACAAGTCTGAGACAAGTCAGAGAGAGAGAGAGAGAGAGAAGAGGAGGACATGACTGAGGTGGAAAGAATGAAGAATAGAGAGAGAAACAGACAGAGGATGGGAGACAAAACATAGAAAGAGAAACAGAGGGAAAGGGAGAGAGAGAGAGAGAGAGAGAGAGAGAGAGAGAAGAGAGAGAGAGAGAGAGAGAGCGCTGTGGGGTAGTCTCACCTGGGCCCCACTCCACTGCAGGCCGTCTGCAGTTGAGGCACTCTCAGAATACCTAATGTGTGTGTGTGAGTGTGTGTGTGTGTGTGTGTGTGTGTGTGTGTGAAGGGGCGTTGCTGCACAGCCCTGCTACTGGCCCCGGGCCATTCTGTCTGATTAAGTCTTCTACACTTAAGGGATAAAACCCTGCTCTCCCTCTCTCCCACTGGAAGCCATTAGCAGCCCCCCATTTGCAGCTCTGTGTGTGTGTGTGTGTGTGTGTGTGTGTGTGTGTGTGTACCCTGTGTGTGTTGGAGCCTATGCATTTGAATAGGTTCAGACCCTTGTGTCTAGGTGTTCATGCCAGTTTATTTGTGTGTATGTTTTGTCAGTACAAAACTGTTTGTAGCCCCGCCCCCTCATTAGAAATATTCCTACGCAGGGCCAATAGCTGCTTCAGTAGTAGAACACATCAGCATCAGAGATCCGTCCACTTCCCTAAAGCTCTGGCCGCTGGCGGATCTGTGGGCCGAGGACTAAGCTTGTGGCTACACACACACACACACACACACACACACACTTAGTCAAGGCTAAAATAGACCCAAGTAAAAGGCAGGGGAAGCAGGTCTTCTTGGCCCAGCCTAGGACGACACAATAAATCAAAACGTAGATATCAATGATAAACATAGTAAAGGGGTTGCATTCTTATGTCATTTTTAAATGTTAGGTGCATTCTGTTTGCACTGTAAAAAGTATATTTAGTTCACCTTACAGTCATTCATCCACTTTCTGTAACTGCTTCATCCTGGTCCGTGTTGTGGTGGGTCCTGGACACCTTTGAGGGGGCACTCATCCGTCACAGGGCATCTCACACTCACCCAGTCACACACACTCACGATTATGGACTATTTTTGAATGCCCAATCCACCTATCAGTGTGTTTCTTGACTGTGGGAGGAAGGTGGATCACCTGGAGGAAACCCACGCAGACACTGGGAGAACACACCACACTCCTCAAAGATAGAGAACCCACACAGAGGAATTTAACCCACAAATTCACTAATGTCAGTGCTTTCCAGAAACTTACAGATAAGGTCAAAATCCTGTCAAACTTAGAGGAAAAATCTATACATATGTATGCCAATACACACTCACACATCCAAGCACACCCACACACACACACATGGCTTGTCCAGTTTCGTGTTCACAATTTTCTCCCTTTTTGTAAACATAAAAGATCATAACATCATTAGCAAGGCAATGGCTTGTTATATCTCTGTCTGCGCAGCCGGTCTTTCTGTGCTAGAGCTGCCTGCACAAGTCTACGGGCCTCTGCTTCCACTGAACCCAGTAGCAGAGACACGGAGATGGGCAATTAGCATTTAACCACAGCAATCAGATACGAAGAACAACGAGTGCAGAAGCGCTTGGGCTAATGAGTGGGCCGCGCAGGTTCAGAACGGGGGAGAGGGCTAAAGAAATACAGCACGCTGTCCATCACTGCCATCTTTCTGGGTTAATGATGCTTTAATGGTCATTCTACACTCGGGCCTGGTCCCACCAAGGAGAGAGAGAGAGGGAGAGAGAGAGAGAGAGAGAGAGAGAGAGAGAGAGAGAGAGAGAGAGAGAGAGAGAGAGAGAGAGAGAGAGAGAGAGAGAGAGTCTTTCGTTTCCAGGTAATTAATAAAAGATAAAAGTCTGACTTGTTCTGCATGGCTTAATGGCTTTTAATAGCAGGCAGAGTGACGGGAACACGCACAGCTCCGTCTCCAGGCACTCGAGCCCGAAGGCCTCCAGAGACACCGCCATCTTACTGCAGAGCAGAGAGGTCCTGCTTACCTGAGCACTCTCTCTTACACACACACACACACACACACACATACACACACACACACTATTGTGTAGCCAAACCGCACCTCAGTTTTACCAGTACATGACATGCTTCTTCCAGTAAACACATAATGAACATAACATTGGCTTAGATTCCTTTACACACACACACACACACACACACACACACACACACACACACACACACACACTATTGTGTAGCCAAACCGCACCTCAGTTTTACCAGTACATGACATGCTTCTTCCAGTAAACACATAATGAACATAACATTGGCTTAGATTCCTTTACACACACACACACACACACACACACACACACACACTATTATGTTCACCATCATAACACAGAATACCTGAGAATATCTAAGGAGCAACTTACAATTGTCATCAAGTTACATGTATTCACTCATTCATTCAGAATCTGTAACCGTTTCATCCCGTTCAGTGTTGCAATGGGTCCTTACCCTACCCTGAGTCATTGGGTGTAAGGCAGGATAACACCCTGGACAGGGCACCAGTCTCTCACACGCTAACACCTGCGGACAAATCCACACAGCCAATTCGCACGCCAACACGTGTCTGGACTGTGCGAGTAAACGGGCACCTGGAGTCAATCTATGCAGACACAGAGAGAACACACCTCACAGAGTTGGGGTTTGAACCCATAACCCCAGCACCCTGGAGCTGTGCGACAGTGGCAGTACCTTATTGCCCCACCGTGCTGCTCCAATCATGTTACAAGAGACTTACCCAAGTCTCCTGCATTAAGGGCAGTAGGTATTACCCCTATGCTACGGCTTCCACACACAAGATTAACCCTCTGATTATCACACACTAAACTGATTTGTATGTTTGTTTATTTGTTTGTTTATTACAGGCAGAGACAGGTAAACTGTAGTAAAATTCAAATACAGCTAATATATAACCAGAGCAACACAACAACATGAGCAGCGTGCAGGGCCTGCCTTAAACACAATAGATCTCACACACGCAGTGCTCTGTTGTCCACAGCAGTGACCATCAGGCCTGCAGCCAAAGCCCATTGCTGCAGTAACATTCAACTGCACCATGCGGGCTGCAGCCAGCAGTGTAGGGTCACGCAGCTCCTTGTATTGTTTGGACGATAAAGTAGTCTTTCCAAAACATGATTGTTTTCTTTTGTGTTAACTGCGTATGCTTCACCTCCACTCACTGCAACAGCCATACACACACTCACACAGCTGCAGTGGGATGGCAGAGGGCAGTGGTTGGGCTCTGTGTGGACGCTTGGGCAGCTATAGAGCCCCTTATCACTGAACTGGGTCACAGTGCCCAATCAGGCTTTGGAGGCTAGCCCAGGAGGGTGGCGCTGGCATTTCCTGCTGGATCCTGACTCCTCCCCTAAAGAGCCTGGAGTGACTCCCATTGGCTGTCCACAGTGTCTCTGAGCTCAGTCAAGTGCCCAGTGTGGTCAAGCGTGATGCCAATCTTTCAGCACAAGCCTGTTCCCCTGGGGAGTAGAAGCTGGAGGGGCAGTGGGGAGTGGGGGAGTGAGGGGGTGGGGGGTGGGGGGTTGTGGTTCAGGGCATCCGCGTCAATGGCCTGTCCTCCAAGCTTGGAGCAAAGGGACAGCAAGGGAAGCTGATTAACCAAATACTTTTATCAGCACTGAAACCGCTCCGCCGCACAAAACAGCCTTAAAAAAAAAAAAAAGACAAGCCAGAGCCGCTGGCCAGAAACCGCAGTGAGCCGGGGAGAGGGCAGCTCAAGGCTTACACAGTGAAGAGAAACAATAAAGAGCGACAGGGTCCAGCGTGCAGACGCTCCAGTCCAGCTTCCAGAGGACAACGCTGCTCCAAAAGGCCTGCAAAGCCGTCCAGCAGCTGCCACTAAACACATACATACACGCAAATATACTCACACAAACACACAGTAGCCCTGGCCAGTGAGTCTGAGAGATGGACAGAGCTCAAGTATGAAGGACAAGAAGGGGAGGGGTGGAGGAGACAGACAGACAGACAGACAGAGAGAGAGAGAGATAGAGAGAGAGAGTTTAGAGCAGTGATGTGTTGTCCTCAGGCAGCCTAGCTTCATGCTCTTGGGAGAACCTGGATGACCAGAGCCAAGAATGGAGCTTACTGCATCTCTCGCTTTATCCCCTCACTCCCTCTCTCTCTCGCTTCCCTATCTCCCTATTTTACTCATTCTCTCTCTCTCTCTCTCTCTCTCTCTCTCTCTCTCTCTCTCTCTACATTGGGTCCTTAAAATATTTTTACAATCTTTATCACAAAAAATACTTTGCCAATATCAATATACAAAATGGCCACAATACGAGCATAATCCCTCTGACCAAAACTTGTCCAGAGTCCACAACACACACACACACACACACTTCTCTGTGTTGTACAAAGAGGAAACAAAAGATTTTCTGTGCAATACTATGAGTAACAAATGCAAAATAAGCTCATGCCTAATAATTAGAGCAGAGAGTGATCCCTTAATCTACAGCCGAGGTGCCCTTGAGCAAGGCACCTAACCCGCAGCTGCTTCCTGGGGGCTGGGGATAGTGTGCCCGTGCTCACTGCCCTTAGTGCACTAGTGCTTGTTCACAGCCAAGAATGGGTTAAACGCGGAAGACACGTTTCGTTGTATGTTGTATAATGACAAATAAAGGCACGTATATTTCATCTATATAGCCTTACCATGATTTAAACCTCCCAAATAGTCACTGCAGTGGCTGAAAGGCACAGAACAGAAGTGTATCCTGGACTTATACAATGTTTCCAAAATACTGTCAGAATAAGTTTGTTTAAAGCCCCGTGCTGTAGTGGATGTAAAACCTAAATTTAATACGTTTTAACAACTTCAAACCGCATTGTCTTTCCTTTAGTGGTGAAAGCTCATGGTCAATAGTCACCACATTCAGAATGACACATATACACACACACACACACACACACCATCTCTCACACTTCCTTCCCCATGGTGCACACATGGCACATTCCTGGCGGTGTGGAGCGCAGCAGCACTGGCTCCTGCCTCCAGCAGGCCTTTCCTGAGGAAAGCCCTGGCTACAGTGTCCCCTCTCCCTCTTCCTTTCCTCTGTAGCTCTCTCTCTCTCTCTCTCTTCCTTTCCTCTGTGTATTTCTCTCTCTCTCTCTCTCTCTCTCTCTCTCTCAGGTCATTGCAAGTCCACAGTCACCTCCAAGCAGATGAACATTCTCATTTGTAGGTCCATGCATAAGGAACCCGTGTTGTTTTGTTACTGCTCTGTCTCAGAATCGATGCTGAAGTAGGTGCATTTTCAGATCTGGAGCACAACAAAAAGCTGACTACTACTAATACAGCTGCTGTTTCTGGGTGGGCAACAGGGCAATATTATCTTTACTAGGAAGACAAACTAAGCCATTATACACATTTGTAAGTGTACCATGGGTATCATTAGAGCTGATATCATTTGTAAACAGCAACAGAAAGATTATTGTAATTGCACAAACTGCATATGAACAAGCAAGTGCTAATTTAATTTTAAATAATTATATATATACACACACACACTCACACACCATTTATCTATGGCCTGTTCTATGGCCCACTCAGTTTCCGCCATGTTTTGTGATAACACTGAGAAGCAGAGGTGTGCTGATTCAGTTCTATACGTTTGAAAGGACTGACTGAAAAATGCACCTTCCAAAATGTTCTATTCCACTGACTATATGTAAATCTACACCACTGCTCACACATACAAACACAGCGAGTGAGCAAACAAACACGACACCACACACGCAGAGCAGACAACAGCCAGTCTGTCGTGTTCAAAAGGAGGCAACCCAGTCAAGGCTCCCTTAGATGTGAAATTTGTTTTTTGCCCTTCTCACTTGTCAAAGACGGGAGGAAAAATGTTTCCAATATACCTGCAGCTTGTACATAAACACACTAGAGAGAGTGAGAGCGCAGCAAAGAGGAGGAGGAGAGAGAGAGAGAGAGAGAGAGAGAGAGAGAGAGAGAGAGAGAGGTGGAGAGGAAGAGAGTGGGGGTGATATAAAGTGAGAAAGAGACGAGGTGCTGGTGGCGTGATTAAATCACGTCTGCTGTGTGTGCCTGTCATTGAGTGTGACACGGGCTGAGCGTGCCGCTCGCTGGGGACCGGCCCATAATCGCCTTCTCTCCTCTATGATGCCATCAAAAGGGGCAGGGATGGAGAGACAGGGGGAACAACACACTCCTCCCCAACCCCATTTACACCCCCACACCCTTCACAGGCTGAGAGCGGCGAGCTTAGTCGAACGGCACTGACCTAGGAGGAGGACGGCCTCGCAGGAGCTCCGCATCTTTAGGGAGCGTCCAGAAATAGATGTGCTCCGAGCACCACCAACAATACCACCATCAACGGAGGAGAAGGAGAGAGAGCAGCTCACACTCCCTCTCCCTTACACACACACACACACACACACACACACACACTAAATCTTTGACCTCCTAAAAGTTTAGTTTTGAGTCCGATTTAAGATTACAACAGGAAACAGCTCAATGCATTGATTCAACAAATGATTCATTTTGGTTTGAATCGCTTGCTTTGATTCAGATTCACTTTTAAACATGACAAATACACAAAAGTAATGGTAAGAATTATACACACAGAAATGTAAGACAAGGAAAATATTTACTTTTCTAACATAGACCTGACATCGCAATTTTGTTTTACTTTTTTTTTTCTGACCATTATTTGCTTTTGAATTAATTGTCCTTTTGATGAGTGCTATGTAAATAGAAGAATACAAGCAGAGAGACTGAATGAGCAGATTTGCATATTGCTTCCTAGCTGTTGATGTGGAATCCATGGGTTGCTGGTGATGTAACTGTGTATATTAGCTCCCATATTGGGTACATTCTCATTACTCAAACACACAACTCAAAAAAAAATAAAATAAATAAATAAAGTAATGTTTTACGGTGGCGCAGCCAGTGGTGTCTCAAACTGCTCCAGGGTCCTGGAGGTTGTGGGTTCAAGTCCTGCTCCGGGTGACTGTCTGTGAGGAGTTTGGTGTGTTCTCCCTGTGTTTGCCTGGGCTTCCTCCAGGTGCTCCGGTTTGGTCCCGCGGTTCAAAAACAGGTTGGTAGGTAGATTGGTGAGTCGAAAATGTCCATAGGTCTGAGTGAATGTGTGAGTGTGTGTCGCCCTGGGAAGGACTGGCGCCCCCTCCAGGGTGCGTTCCTGCTTAGCGCCCGATGATTCTGGGTAGGCTCCGGACCCACCGCGACCCTGAACTGAATGAGCAATTACAGACAATGAATGAATTAATGAAAGAAAGAAATATCGGTCTCTGACCCATAAATCCCCACCTCTGTTTGCCTGTGACCGCCAGTAGAGTGGAGCTCAAGCTGCATCCCAGCAACACACTTCCTCCAAAGTGCACATGACAGATAATAAAACTAAAAATACTGCACCCAGACAGTAATTAGACCCTAATTCCACTGTGAAATGTAAACCTTATCTGAATAAAAATTATTTTTGACATACCATCAAACTTTGACTTTATGACACACACTGTGCCCTACAGAGGGTGTAGAAAGACACTCAGATTTGTCTTTCTCATAAAAACATATCTATCTCAATGATCACTCACATTCTCAGACAAGAAGAACTACTTTACCTACTACTTTGTCGCAATAATACATTATCCTCCAAGAATCTGTGTCAACTACCCTCTAAGATTATTACAGCACCAAATCAGAAGTGTACATTAAACATTCCAGAGCTGATAGAGCTGGTTCACCATCTCCAGACCAATGCATCACTATGGACTAGCTGGGTCCATGCACATACACAAAGGCATAGCAGCAGAGCCTGTCCATGTGTGTTGGAGAAAAAAGCGAGTTTGGGTGAGAGAGAGAGAGAGAGAGAGAGAGAGAGCCTTAATTGCCTTATCCTGTAGTACAGGCTGGGGAGTGCTTTTTGACTTGGGCTTCCAATTTCACGCTACGGCATTATTTAGTTTGATACAGACTTGATTAGGCATTACAGCGCAGGCCCTTTCTGCAGGGGCTTTGTGGCTGGCCCGTATCACTGGAGGACAGATTAACTCTGCAATCACGCTCCTTCAGAGACTTCTTCACTGTTTTGCAGCCCCCCCACTCGCCCTGAGACCGCGCCAGCCTTTCTTTGTTTGTGCAAAGGGATTTCACACAGGATGGGGGACGGGGAGGAGGGGTGTTTTCTTGTTTAATAAACTTATTCCACAATAAACGCCACCACTGTCACAGGCCAGTGCCATATGTGCATGTGCTTGTTTGTGCGCCTTCGCGCGCGTCACCTTCTACCTAACCTCCTTCCTCGTGGCCCTCAGGGTACTTCCTGGTAAGAGCATATGAACTTCAAAAGAATGGCCCGAACTTAAGTCTTCCCACAGCACCTATAAATACACACACTCACAAACAACAAAGGGGCACCCATAAAACACCACCTTCCCCCCAAGCATGCGGAACACACAATGCTGTTCCTGGGTAGGCACTGCCTATTGACCCCGGTGCCACAACTATTCACACACTGCCCACTAAAAATGCAGAGCCCAGGGTTCCAATAATCACTATTAGGCCCTGACAGGACTAACTGCACCAAGTTACCATCCAAACAGCAAACATGAGGCCTGTGAAAAATGTCCTTCTATGTATTTTCACAATCTGCCAACACTGGCTTGGTTATTAAAGGGGAGGTTGACCTGTGTTGTTTTTTTTTACCAAATTACATTTATTTTTCCCCCATTTTTATTTTCTATGGATTTATTTTTTCACTATATAGAATTACATTGTATATTTTAAAGGTCTACAATTATACGGTAGCAAAACTCCACATTTGTATCATGGAATTTGCTGCCTTTGGCTCTAACAAAACTATCTATTGGTATTTACAGTTTGTTCAGTAGGCGAAAACCAAATATGATCTACAACCCATAAACATTACTAGACATCGACAAACGCTGTGAGGGCATAACATTCAGCCGAGCGTTTGCTGATTCCTCACGGGCTACTTTTTCAGCCCTGAAGCAGGCAGCTGACTGTGTGAATGTCTTTTACTAACAACAGAGCGGGCAGCTTCTTTAACTTTCACAAAGTGGGGCAGCTTTGTTTCATTTAGTTTACCAAATGATTCAACAGATTTCTAGTTGCCTAGAATTCCCCCCTGTATGTGTTTATGCAGACTCTCATTTGAGGTCATCTTCCAACAACCGGTATTTTACGTTCCAAAATTCAAGAAAACATCAACTGACAATGGCTAGGGAACCTGGAAGATTTTCTTGATCTGCCTCAAATAAAGGCGATGCAAGCAAGACCGACCTGAAAGTCCCATCATTTACTACAACAGCATGATATTGCTCTTGAACAGGAACTTCTCAAGAGCGTTCTTCCCTAGAACAGGCATCCATCCTTCATGTTCTATTGAGAAACAGCCCTGGTCTGTGTAATAAAATATGCATTAAGACCAAACCATAAAGAACACCCTCACTGCTTTTTGGTGCTAAAATACTAACAGTAAATACAATGTTTCTGGAGTTGTAGCTACAAATTCTTCATTTTGTCCATGAGATACTTGGTCAGTTAGCCTGTCTGTCTGTCTGTGTCTGTCTGTGTCTGTCTAACCCTGCTGTTTACAGACTAGAGTCTACATTCTGCCATGTCATGGAGGGCAAGGCTAAACAAGCTTATGTTTCACACTAAGTAGGAGGAACTCCAGTATTTTTCATGGTACGCCTCGTGCCACATTTCAAAACTTGCTTGTGAGGGTCTCTGGTGTGTGTGTGTGTGTATGGGTGTATGTTTTACAGGCTGTGTGTTCATTCATGCCAAGGTTAGGCTAGTTATATTCTGGTGTGTGGCAGCAGCAGTGTGACTGGATGTGTGCCTCGGCGTGGCTATAATTATTAAGCTCTCCCTTCTCCTTCACCCAAAGAGAAAGTCTTGGACAACCTAATCCCTCGGCTAACCATTGAAACAACTGGGCTGAGAGAAAGAAGGAGAAGGAAGGGAAAAAAAGGCCCTACATTTTTTAACATTCTTCCATCCGTCCGTCCATCCATCAGCAACCAAGGGCTACAGTACACAAGCCCCCATGCCCTGCTATCTCCTATTCTCTTTCTGCACCGCTCCCACAATCTCCCTCTCTCTGCCTCTCCTGGAGCAAGCCGGGCCCTGTTTGATGGCGACATGAAGCATTTATTAGGAGAGCGAACGAGTTCAGGATAGAAAGAATAAAGGCGAGTGGAGAGGTGGGAGTGAGAGGGAGGGCGCCTTTAATAATTCCGCGCTCCTCTCTTGGCCCTCGTTTGTTTTGCAGGAGCTCCCAGAGAGAAAGCCTCTCTCCTCATCTCCGGGCAGGCAACGCCAATGCAAGTCCAGCAAGCACTCCAGCTAGCAGAACCAGACCAGAGCGCGCACACACACACCCCAAACACACACACGTATGAAGCCTGGAAGACAAATGACTACAGGTCTCGATTGCTGTCCACACTGAGTGCAGTGACCTTAAGGGACCGTATCTGAGATTCTGAAACTTCTCCGTTCCAAAACATGGAGGATTTCATTAGCGACAGCAGAGGGTACAATATGATGTGACCACTGTATTACGCCGTCAGTACTGGCCACTCATGACCGCATTACTGCACCTGTCCATCCAGCCACCGTCTATTAACATTTACTGCTACTGTTCACTGTACAATTCGCCCTGCTTACACACCCAAACAACCATGGGCAAACGGAGAACAGCAAAGCAGAGCATGTTGAAAAAAGGCTACGTTCACATCACAAGCCCCATTACTTAATTTGGATCTTTTGCTCAGATTTGGTCTTGATCTTGATGGGTCACATTTATTAATCAAAGTGTCATGCACTTTGTTACATTTATGCACATCACCTTAATAACAAAAACATTATACACTGTTTTTAAACAAGAAAAACAGACCTGTTAATAGCTCATGTGCATTTTACGCGCGAGGACAAAACAGCACCGTTTGTTAACTGTACAAGATTACGACAAGGAGGTGGTAAAGCCAGCTCTTTTCTTTTAATGCTGCACCAAGAGATCAACTGAATCTCCAAGGTCTTCTTCCACCGTATGTAGTGCACAAGTCATAAAATTACGGTTTCTGCACTCACTTCATGCATTGTATTTCGACTTGTCTGGGTATAAGATTCACATCTTGTTGTCAAACTAGTGCCCTGTCTGTGTGTAGTAGTTTTATCAATATGTGAAGTGCACTATGTAGAATGCCACAGTTTGAGATGCAGCTCAAGCCTCTCCTATGTTGCTGTTTTACTGCACTGCCAGTGCTGGGTGAGACAAATGTAATCAAATCTGTCATGTAACCAAATTACCATCCCCTGCACAACCCCAAACTTTTACCCAGTGCAGGAGTTTGTCGGTCCCATGCCACCACCCTGCCCCAAGTGTCCTCTTTTTATTGAAAACCAAAATATAGTCCTACAACACAATGACAAAGCTACAAGAAAAGCAAACGCTCCCTTAAATCACACTGAAAGCATTTTGTTTTCGCAGAGCAGAGAACTGGGGTAAGTCTATAAAAAAAGGTTAAGGAAAATGAAGCCGAGGTAGGGGTCTCTATAGACACTATTTGCTTTAGGGGACTGCTTGAATATGAGAACAGCCTAACAACAAAGCAAGCATGCCTACTACAAATCTCACCCTGCGAACACAAAAGACGACCTAGCAAGAAATTTACGTGCAAATCAATGTAAGTTAGCTTTGTAAATGCAACTATTCCCAACACCGTGTGTGTGTGTGTGTGCTCTGACTTTAATTGTTACTTCACTACAGCCCTGCTGTTTGCATGGGTTATTATCCTCAGCCCAGCAGGGGGGCACTCACTTTTTGACGGCAAATTGAGTGGAGAGAAATACGGCAAAAGAGGCCAGCTTCAGCATCAAGGGCCTTCTTTTTTCTCCGAGGCTAGCAAAAGGGGCTAACATAAAGGAGCTCTCCGCTACAATGAAGAGCTAATTCTGTCTGAGCTAAGAAGCCTCCCATTGCCAGGTTCCAGGCTAGCGTCGGGGCCCGGGATAAAGGCCGAAATGCTTCACGCCTCCAAATCAATTTGGGGGATGACATGGCAGGCCGTATCCAGTCCAGGCATTCACCCCTCCAGCACTGGGGGACGGAGTGGGCCGTGAGTGCACACACAAATGTCTCTGTAGTGAAAAGCGCAAGCCTGACATCGGCACACGAGCGTTGCGTAGCGAAAAGGCTCCAAAGCTGCTCTGGGTTTGTTCTCATCTGTCATGTCAGCTTTTTAAAAAGCCTGCGTTGAAGAAGGTAGACGACAAGAGTGTCATGCTCCATGTCAGACGACCGTTTACATTCAGGAACAAACGACTGCTCGCCCTTATTCCTCAACCTCCTCTGTTAGGAAAAAGCCAGTGCAAAATAATATTAAAGGCGATGTAGAATATTCTGGGGAACTAAAAAAGCAGCGGGACATATGTTTGAGTAAGAAGCCGACTGTAGCTTGTTTATTGCTGAGATTCACTGTTTGAATTACCACCGAAACTCATTTGCAACTCGAGCTGTTCAGTTTTACAGCACTTTTGGTTTATGTTTACTTTCATGCCGTTAGTGGTCTTCCAAAATTTGAGTCAGATTTACCTTAAGTAATATCATTTTTTTTGTGGTTGAAGTTTAACTTGCCTGTAATAAGAGTTGGATGATATGGCCAAAATTGATTTAATGATACATTTTCCTAATTTTTGTCACTAATAAATAATTCCCAGAAAAACAGCCAAGAACAAACAAGAAACATACCTTCCCAGTCAATCAAACATGACATGGCTTTGTCAATATGTTTTAAGCTGCATTTAAAATTTGGGACATGCAACTGATGGTGGTGCCCTGTATTGTATATTGTATGTGTACAGAATTATTAAAAATAAGATCAGTACAGAAAAAATTATATAATTGTTATATACAATATATATTGATATAAAAATATATAAAAATAAAAATTTTATAATTGTCATTGACATTTTGCCATACAGGTTAAATTATTTCATTATTGTCCAGCCCAACCTGTAAGCTGTAGCCTTACCTCCCAAATATGTAGTCAGTTTCACTTTAAGTAACTAAACTGTAACAGCAAAAATAAGACAACACTATGCACCTATGCAGCAGGAATAGAGCAACATCATCGCTTTTCATACTTTTCAACATTCTGAGGCCTCTTCGCTGTCCAGTTTCTCAGCAGCAACTGAGTAGGCAACAGAGGGAGAGAGTTCTTGTTTCCCCATTTATCGAGCCAGGGCTGCATACAAACAGTGGACATTTTTCGGTGCACAAACAGACTGGAGAGCTAGCAAATGACGAGGAAACATTCTCTAAATTTTATACAAAGTGTATTTGATCAAACACAGTCACAGAAAAATAAACCCATGTGCCTTGGTGTAAACAGCTGAACTTCGCAAATGGCTCAAAGGTGTAGTTAGCGGAGTCAAACACTACATGTTTGTGCGAGGCCAAGTGTAGTCAATTCAATAAATTCCTCCTCGTTTTAACTCTTTTGTTCTTTCTTGCAGAAAACTTTCCAGGCGTAGTGAAATCAATAGGTTGAGCACCAGTGTTGTGGGAGCCACGAGCGCCAAGGCAATTTTTATGTGCGTGGGCACACACTATTTTACGTGCAAACTTGGAAGGCTTGACCAAAATGAAAAAAAAAAATAAAAATTTAAACCTTCCCCCTCCAGCTTTTCAGTTCCTGCTCTGGTGTTGGTGGGCTCTCTAAGCCCTGGGTAGTGAAGGCCAGTTGGAGGGGTTGGAAGGAGGTGGGGGTGGGGGCGGGGGCGGTGTGGGCAGACAGCCTGCTGAGGGGTCAGCGAGGACTCTGGGGGGGTCAGCAGGGGTCATGCCGGCACCAGCACTCATCGCTAATGACCTCTGCAGCCCCCCTCACTCAACTCTCCCAAAAAGCACAGACCAGAGCCCAGAACAGGTCCAGCAGGGAGGCCGGCCAATAAATATATGCATCAGCCAGGTGGAGTGAGTGGGCTTTAATTGCCCCCTTTCCTTATGTTTAATGTACAGCCCAGCAAGACAGGGAAGGGTCGTAGAGCAGCAGCCACCCAGAGAGGGAGGGGAGACGAGTGGAGGGGAGGGCTTTGGGGAGGTGAGGAGGGAAGAGGTGTTTTTTCAGACGCAGTGCTCTAGTGTGCAGACACCTCTAATGTGGCTATGATTAGCAACCACTTGTAGGCTCTGAAGACACTCCCTGAAATACACCTGCACTTCTGACACTTACAGGGAAAGTCCATTACACGCACACACACACACCAAGAAATCAGGTCCCACCTCAGCCGATGTCAAAATGGGCCAACGTGAACTGCAAGGAACCCTCACTGTTGATCTGGATGACTAACTTTGATAACTATGCCGCAGTTAGGATCAGACTTTTCCTGTTGTCCAGCTGCTACATTTTATGACCTATTGACCCCTGCTTTAGAGATTATTTATACTCTGATGTATTTTTCCTGTTATTAATCCTTTTTGTTCAGACACAGACATAGCCAGGGTTCCACTGTACTTTGTTAATTGTTACCTCTGCGGTGGCTAATGTGAAGGTAGGGTCTGCATGGTGGTTCTCCTTGCTCAGATGGCTGGCTTGAATTGATTGATTTTGAGCTTGGTTATATCACGCTAGAATATTAGGCGTACAAATATAGCATAGTGTATTTATACTTTTTTTGTTGTTTTCTTTAAATGTCAACAGAGTTTCAATTTTGAATTATATTTATATGTTACACATAAGCACTTTAAAACATATTTGCACACCTTATAATATATATAAGCAAATATGGTCTGGACAGTGGAATACAGTGGCAGCTAAACACTGTCTAATGAAAACATCAAGGTCCAGCGATGTCAGGTCAGACCTGCTCAGCAAGGGATCATCCAAATGGCCATGTTAATAAATACTTCCACTTTTCAAAGCAGTATCTTTTTTATACTGAATCCTCTTTGTAAACAGGGAATGCAGCAAACGTGGTTATGGATCTGTTCACCATTATTTATAGCTGTTTATATTATGACATGATTATATTTAAATATTTGTAGAGTACCGCCCATCATACATTTAAAACCACTCCCATTTAACCCTTACCCCTACCACTAAGCCCTATTACTCCATTTTGCCTAAGCATAAGAGTGTGTCCCATAGAGGTTTAGTGTGAAGTGTTAGGGTGACACAGCGCTTCAAACTGAGGTTTTTTTTTCAGAGGCACTTTTCTGGTATCACTGCAGACTGACGAGGGGTAGAGGTAAAAACATGAAATGGGATTGGGTCTCAGACTTAGAAGAAAGGCCTAGAAGTGTCTCGTCCAGAGCAACGGCACATGTCCCAGTGTATCACAATGCACTTTGCGACTGGCCAAAGACAGAAGTCTCTGTGGGCTAGGTGAAAGCGTCTGCCATGTTTAATCTACATGGGAATGAGCAGCTTTGAGAGAGCCTTTCTCTGACTGAGTGGTGTTCCAGCACATTTTAATCTGTCCCGTGCAGCAGCCCAATCCGGGTTCCAGCACGCGGCATCTTAGAGCGGCCGTGGCCTCCTCGGGGACTCTCTGACGGGGGAGCAGCGGTTGGCAAGCAGGGGGAGGGGGGGTGGGGGGGTGTTAGCCAGCCTCACAAACAGAATTAATAGCAACCCTCGCCAGGGCGACGCCTCCCCTTTAGAAGTGAAGCGTGGCGTGGAGCAGATCCTGAGCGGGTCCACTGCGAGCCCTCGGTTCCGGGCCACTGAGTCCAGGCCGGCTGATAAAGCGCGCGGCTAAGCCGGTACAATGGCACAGCCTAGCACTGAGCTCTTACATTAAGACAGATCCTTCTGCACAAAACTAGCAGGCGGGCTGCAGATAAGGAGTTGTCACTGGCAGACACACTGCCCACCAGGGAGATGGCACCAACCCCCCCCCCCCCCTTTAATCACCCCTCCTCTTCTTATTCTTGTTCTTCTTCAAGCCCTAACACAAATGAGATACGCCTACACACAAATGCCACAACCAAAAGGGGTCACTATGGAGCGACAATTGTGCGTGCCCAGGTAAGCCAAGCAGACCACCGATTGCTTTGATAAGTGAAGGCCTAAGGAGAAAGAACAACCTACCACCTTACTCCCATAGGGCATTTTAATCACAGCTTGTGATGGCCTGTCATAAGCTGTCCGCACATATGAACACATATGAAAATGTCTGGAGAATCAGGTGCCAACACTGTCCAGAGTAAAGCCGGAGGTTCTCCATGTCTGATGCGTTCTAACAGCTGGAAATGTTCCGCATGCTTTAGGCATGGAGTGGTGACTGTGCAGTACATGCAGTAGGCATGGCGCAAATTCACGCTGGATTTTCTGGAACAGCTCTATTCACACAAGGGCTCACTCAGACTTTACCCGGACTGTGTAGCCGCTGGCTGGAGAAGGTGTGGGTAATATCTGGAACTATACTTTGAGCTCAAATACAGCTTCTTCAGGTAAAGGCTGTGAAGTTCTGAGTTACTGTGCATGTGTGTAACAGTCTATAAGTCATACAAAAAACACTAGCTCAAGTGCCATATTCAAACTCTTTTATGACCATGATTATTTAATATTAAGAGATTACTCATAAAAGAAATAAAATTACAGTTAAGTTTATTATACACTGTCAGAAAAAAATGTAAACACACAGTACAGGAACATTTCTGGTCTCTGAAGGTAATGTTCCCTGAAACGTACAACCATGATGCTACACAGTAATTTGGTCAGCGTTTAACTAACATTGTGAGTGTTTATTTAACACTAAGCCTGTCAATTTAACACTGACAGATCTGCTGTGGTAGATTGTGTAATTGAATGAGTTTTAAATGAATGTTACATTCATTTATCCACAAGATTAATGCTTTTTTAAGTGATGCTTTGAACAGAAATATCTTGAAGTGAACACATGGTGCATAAAAAAAGCTATAAATATCCAAAAATATACTGGCACTAAATTATAATAGAACTATATTCCTTGAAGATGAACTGAACAGGAACCCTATCACCCCAGTGAGGTGAGGGGTCCCACTACAGTGACATTGTAGTAACATTTTTAGAGACACTAGTGAAAACCGTAGAATCTCAAAAGAAACAGAAGCGCTGTCAGTAAAAAGGCCACAGCGACTAAAATTACAGAGTAACACTAGTAATGCTTACATTACCCCTCCTCCATGCTCAAAAATAATCCTGCTCAAGTAGTGCTTAAGAAAGTGAAAGTTGTGCGCTCAGGCACCTGTGAGTGTGTGTGTGTGTGTGTGTGTGTGTGTGTGTGTGTGTGTGAGAGAGAGAGAGAGAACCCCTGACTCTGCCTCTTATCGTGATTGCATCCATAATGGCAACAAAAATAGACTAAAAAAGCCCCGCTGTCACACTGTGCACAATTACATTTTCCTCTGGTCCTGATGAAATACTTTTAAGAGTTGTTTAACAAATTGCTCAAGCTGTGAACTCAATGAAAATAGGAAAAAAAAAACAGACACAAAATCAATTTTCTGGTACATCTCCCATTACCTCAGAAAGCAGGGATGCGCAATAACACTCGTGCCGTATCAGCGTCAGCAAATAAACACCGACCGCTACTGATTCATTCTCAGAATCTGATCGACGTCAGGGTAGTGACGTTATATTTTCGGTTGATGTAACCCTTTGAGGCTGGGGAAAGTTTACAGAGAACACCATCTGCTCTGAAAGTAGTATTAGAAAAGCTGCTGAGCAAACTGAAACTGACCGGTTATTGTGTGCACTTTTAAATGAAAGGTACACATTATTCTGTCTATTTGTATCTGTGGAATTCTGTGAAGATTCTTTGTGACAACAGCAGTTGTAAAAAGCGCTATACACATAAATTAGATATTAGATATTAAAGCATTGATACTGTAGGTGACTCGATAGGGGTACAGCTGATAGCACATTAATGACTTGAGAATATTGCACACCTAGGCACCCACACACACACACACACACACACACACACACACGTCCCTCTGCACTGACAGCCTAAAGCCAGAAGGCCTCTGCGGCATTAGTATGAATCAGGCCTATCCACTACATTAAGAAAGCTAAGCTCTAGCATACTGTCACATGTTCTATTAATCGTGTACTGGATCTGCATAGAGCAAAAGAGACAAACCTGAGTCACTAACTGAGACCTCAAAAAGATCTAGACATGTCTTAGTAAGTCCTAGCAGCAAAAGAAACTTGGATAAACAAATAAATAAATAAACAAAGACAAATAAATTAATTGGACACTCCATTATTTGGTCACCATGTTCAACTGTTTTTAGCACTTTTCACCACGTTCCAGTCTTCAATATAAAAACACGACAAGTGGCAAAATAAAAATAAATAGATAAGAAATCCAATATTAATAAGAGCATATATATTATTTTTAAAGGATGAATCTCAAGTGAATGGACGGATGTTCCTGTAAACAAAATCAGTATTAACAAAACAGGAGAGCACACACACACACACACGCGCGCGCGAAAAATATCATATGAACAAAACCAGTGCAGACAATAAAAGGTGAATCCATAAGAATGTGAAGAAGTGAAAGGGGGCTTTTTCGCTCTCTGTGGCTGTAGATGTGCAGCCCTGTGGTAACTCACTTCAGCGTTTTATAACAGCCTGCTGACCAATGAAAGTCCTACACGGCTGCCAAAAGTCTAGGTGACAATAAAAAAGCCATTTAATGCTAAAACCAGATGGTGGAAGAGGATGGGAGGGGGTATAGAGATGTCAGGAACAAAATCTCTACCAACACACACACACACACACACACAAATAAAAATCCTAGAAACCAGATGAACACGCGTCTATGTTAATCTGCTCTCGATATTTTTGTCTTTGATACGTGCCTTGCACAAATCAAAGAAGCACTCAAATGGTTCTAGAAACGCAGTCTTTTAACTAATAGAAATAAAAGATTTCACTCTGTAAACACACTGACAGCTCTTATGAAGACACACACACACACACACACACACCCACACTTCACTCTCACAGTCACACAAAACTTAGGGTACAAAGATGACACCAATTTGACTTTTACTCATTCCAATAAGTGCAATTAACTAAAAAGGATTTAGCTAACAGCAACAAACAGCATATTATCTCAACAAAATATATAACCACTCTTATAATAACACCTGACTAAATACTAAATGAAAACCACAACGTTTTTTGTGCCACATTAAAAAAAAGAGCTACAAAAGTTATTTCAAATAATGCCATACAGGAAGCGCTTTTTGTTTTTAGAAATGTCTGAAAATTAAATGTCTGGGTGTGAAGACACTTGTAAAAGAACCTCCACATGATGTAAAGCTTGAGGTTTCCTCCTAAAAGCTGGAGGTTACTTTAAATGGGTTAAAACTTTACTTTAAATTTGCTTTCACTAAAGAACTATCCATAGAAAGGTTCTTGGAGGAACCTTGAAGGAACACATGGACCGTCCATGGCACTGTACAAAGGAAGCTTTTAGGAGCTTTATATTTAACAGTATGTTTCTAGTATAGGGGTCCAGTTCTGATATATTTAAACGATATACACAAAAAAACAGCTTTACAAGGTTTTGTCAGGCGGGACAAAGTGTGTCCACTGACAGTTGCCTTCTAAAACAATTAGAAATAGAAAATATGGCAGTGCACTATGATCTGTCACGACCTGCACAAAGTTTGCCAAATAGAAATCAATTCAATACAGGGCATATTTGGATTTGAATTACCAACAGTAGACTTGTGCATTTTAGATCACGCCTAGTCAACAACGCATATGGCTGTGTGTGTGTGTTATGTGTGTGCAATGGGAAGCTGAGGTGGAAATGACCCCACAGCTCTCTCTCGTCTTTCTGCACGCCCCTAGCTCCACTGTTTCCCTCCTCTACGGGGTTAAAGGTCTGATTTGGTTTGATTGAGTGTAAACAATGCTGCAGGATGGTAAGGAGCGCCCGGCGTGTCTCCGAGCCTAGTCATGTGCACTCATCCTCCCTTAATGTCCTGCAAATGAAGAGGATTTATTAATGTGTAATTAAGTAATAATCATTGCTACATAATGCATGAAACACTCATGGGAGCGGGCGCAGATATGAAACAGCAATGCCCCGGCCAAGCACCGTACACACACACACATTAAAAAGGGATTAATTGAGAGAAATATTTTGATAAGCAGCACACTCTTGCTTGCTCGCTCGCTCTCTCCCTCTCCCTCTCTCTCTCTCCCCCATATCTCTCACTCTCTTACCCCGGCAGCAATCTCTTAATATCTCTCTCTCTCTCTCTCTCTCTCTAGTCATTAACACTGCTAATCATAGCTTTTAATGCTATTTGAATTGAGAGCATGACTTCCCTTAAAGGAAATAATCCCTTTTCTAATGGACATGATGAACGGCTTCCTTGAGGCCGTTAGAGCCAGTACGAATTCTAGACCAACTATCGGCGCCCTCGTCCTTGCCGTTTGTCTTCCAAAGCCAAAAAATGTTAAACAAGATGCTTCACTGTATGATATAACGCGATACAAAAACCGCTGCCCTTTGTGCCACTCTACGCAATCTTACACTACTGCTGGTCTTCCTAGAGCTTCTCTAATCTGTGACACTGCCAATCAATAGGAAAGGTGTTCAGAGGAGATAGCGGCCCAGCATGCCTTGGTTACATATTTAATTGGCCTATGACTGACGTGGATCACTGAGTCGACACAAGCACTGTTTATCCGAAAGCGCTCGCTGTGGCAGGCGAATACGGTTATGATGCCAAGGGCTTCTTGGTCCAGTGCACTTGGTGGGTTTTGACAGTGGGAGTGCGTCACTTACATTGTACCTGGCACTCTCTACGAACAGCAAACATCTGCTGTGACAAAAACACTTAAGGTGTGTGCTATTGTTTAAGTTGATCATACTTTTTTCTGAGCTTGTAGTCTGCTGTGCTTGTCAAAGCACTCTAAGAAATAAAGTGCGGGAGCAATATCATGGCATGGGTATGTTGATTGCACTGCTGACCGAACTAAATGCTGTTTAAAAATTAAACAATTTCTCTCTCTGTCTGTGAGTGTGTGAGAAACAGTATTTATTCTGTCTAAAAGAGCTTATAAAAATAAAATCTCCAAAACACTAACGCAAGCTACGGCTCACTCTATTTTCCCCTTCCTTTAAACTACTACAAATACCTGTTTGGGTCAGTCACAGTGCCATTTGTCTCAGAGCAAGCCAACCTCTCAGCAAACCACTGCAGCTTGTGTCCGTTAATTAGAACAAAAACGAGTTATTAATTGGGAGAGGGGGGGGTCTAGTAGTGGGCCACATGGCCATCCCAGTGCCCATCTGGTTTCCATAGGGGCGCCTTCAAATGGGAGACCAATATTTGTAAATCGGCCACGACACCAGTGACACAGCGGCCAAGCTACTTTCCAAGTCGCTTACCCAACAGAGCTCCCTGTTATTTGGGGATAAGTGAGGTGAAACTCCTTTATATGACGGTCTGTGTAAACTTACATTCACACAAACCCTCCAGCAGTAGACAGGCCACATGAGTGTCAGCCCTTCTCTACCTGGTTACAGAACATGGCACTTGTCAGTGTTGTTTTGTGAATAGAAGGCTGTTTATTCACAATCAGCAAAGAGAGAGAGAGGTGGGAATCTGGGATGTGTTTAAAAAAAATAGGGGGGGGGGGTGTTATCTTAACTGCAGCTACATTACCTAATGTGTAATATTTAAACATGCACACACACACACACACACACACACACATACACACACACACACACACACTATGCACAAGTTAATTAATTATAGTTATATCACTACCTATGCATAATGGCTTAATATTTTTGGGAAAATGTTTTATTGCAATTGTTCGGACCAATCCTGTGACTGCAATTTCAACTGCAGTTTATTCAGGTTTAGTGTGAACTCGTTTTCTAGCCTAAGGTTTGTCATTGACTTAGTTGGGAGAACAAATTACCAGTTAATTGAGGTTTTGTTGTCATGTAAACTCAACACACGAGGGTTTGGCTGCTTTTGAGAGCTCTTAATTGCCTTGAGGCTATCACGAGGTTTGTGTTATTATGTTCAGTGTTCATATATTAACCCTGAGAGGAGTTAGATATGCTCCATGCTATATGCTAAACTTGCACTTGTGTTTTAAAATGTAAAAAAAAGCACTCTTTCAGTTGTTAATTATGCAGTCATTCATCTTTAAGTGTGAGAGAAAACGTCAGTGTAAGTACACAGCATGGTAAATCCAGTCAGATATTACTTTGGTGAGACCAGACTGAATGGCTTTATCCGTTCACCCCTCCATCACAGACCCTGCACGTCCCGGACCGCGACGCTGGCTCTATGATATTAAACGGCGCCGTTTCACAATCCCCGCCATGCAATCTCATTGGTCATGCTACCGTCCGTTACAAACACACACACACACACACACACTCCCGCGCACGCTTACCTTTAACGGAGCGCGGTTTGGCCTGCTTGCGTCTCGACATCTCAGCCTCGGTGCTTCTCTGCTTTTATTGAGCTCTCGTCCTCTCGTACAGTCACTCATAGGCTGCACGCCGATACTTCTCCCTCTCTCTGTCTCCCCTCCTCCTTTTACTTTGCCTGTTGCAATGCGGCAACTTCAGCGCCCGCGGCGGCGGCGTCGGCGGAGGTCCGGCGGCCGCTCAGAGGCAGAGACACGCGAACGGTATCGGCTCCTCCGGCGAGCCGGCAACTCCAAACAGCCGCTAGCTTCAACCTGTAGATCTGAGCGTAGTTGGAGAAGGAAAGGAGTCACTCGCGCTCTTTTGTTCCCCGCGGCAGAGTTTACAACGGTGTCCGAAAACAAGCACAACCACAGCCGAATCACAGCATTTCACCCTCCGCGTCTGCTCCGGTGAACTCGCGAGAAAAAGACCCGGGGTCCAGCACTTCCAGAACAAGCCCCAGTCTCTTCGCTGCACTTCGGATCCGTCTTTTCTTTCTCCTGCTTTCCTTCCTCTCCTGCTTCTTCCTCTTCTTTCCCCTCGCTTTCCCGCGTGGTCCGCTTCAGCCCCCCTTTCGAAGTGTCTTTATTTTATTTTCGGCTCCCTAAAATCCAGTAAAAAATATAGCCTATAAATCTTATACCCCAACCGAACCGCCCTCTTTATTTCTCCGAAGGAGCCGCGCTCAGCGCCGTTTCACGCTGCATTTCCCTCTCTGTGTCTCTCACCTGTGGGGAATTCTCACTCTTGTTTATCCACCCCTCCAAAAAAAACCTAAACCAAAAAAAAGCCCCAAAAGAAAGAAATAAGAAGCGGTAAACGAGGGGGTGAAATGGTAGTGTTCGCTAGCCTCTCTCTCCCCTTTTCTTCTTTGTCCTGACTCTGGTCTTCCCTCCGCCTCTCTTGCCGACTGCTGGCGGGGCTGCGGCGCAGACACACATAATAAAGCCAGGCTTGGCTGGAAGTGTAGCCGTGTCCCAGCAGGAGGATGTGAGAGTGAGTCCCGGCGGGGGAGCGCTCTGATCCCGCAGGGAGCTCCGCGCAGCCTGGGCTCCGGCGCACACACAGAGAGCCAACAGCACCGAGCCATGGTCAGCCGTGGAAACTACAAGCCTTTTTAGCTCGGAGCGCGGATCGGGGCCAAAACGCGGAGCTTCTAGGAAAAGTCTGCGAAGGAAAAAAAGATGGACTGGATTCTGCATTTCTGCCTTTGCCCCCGCTCTCTGCGCCGCTGCTGTCGGCTTGGGTTCGAGCCAGCGTTTCAGCAGCGACAGCAGACTTTACCGAGGCTTTTTAAAAACAGCTCTGTGCCACATTTAACGCGAATTTTTCGTCTAAACAGAAGCAGAGTGCGGGTTTTGTTGCAGCTCGACGCCAAACAACACTGTAAAAGCACTAGTCCCCTAACGCTAATGTTAACTCATAAGAGCTAAAACAACATTTTTTCCTTCTTTTATAATAAAGGAATAATGCTTATTCGTTTAATTCAGAAACGTTTTCCCTCAAACATGTGTTAACTGTTTTTAAATGTTACTTTAATGATAATGTGTTTTATGTCTTATGACATAATGCTAATACTATGTTATGTAAACGACAAGCCCGAGTATTAGCTTGGTTGAATATAGCATACTGCTAATTTCCTACAAATCCTTAATCAGTCACAAGTTTCAGAGTTTCAGTTCCAAACTTTATTTGCTGTTTTCTTACCCTTTCTGTGCTATAGCTCAATGCTAAAAGTTGAATTAGGATTTTTTTTTGGAAGGTTTTGAGTGATAAAATAGATTCTGTTTCTACATAGCCTTCGTTTACATTAGTTATGCTAATGCTGCTAGTTCCAATTATCTAAACCAGATGCCATTTTCTTTCAACTTTTTAACCTCAGACTGTTAGGATTTGCTTGCTACTTGAGTGTCAGTGCTATTAACAGTTGTACAAAGTGCTAGTTTGCTAGTTTCTAGATTTCTTCACCTTGGTGCCAGGTTTTTTTTTTTTTTTTTTTTTTTTTTTTTTAATAGGGCACAATTCAAGTCCCTTTAACCAAATTCACACTGTAAATGGACAGTGATTAGGTGACATGATTTTCTACAGTATTTTTTGGCAATAATTTTCACATTAAGCTTGATTTCTATTGCAGTTTTAACACCATTTATTGTTGTATGACATAATGCTATTAGTTTCAGCTTATGTGTAAGTGTTAGATTGTTTCAAAACAAACCACATTTGACAGGGCAGAATGCTGTTTTTTCTCTATCTGTATCATGTGGTTTTAAATTTGACTTAAGAAAGTTATATATTTTTTTCAGTATCTTCTTCAAAGCTATATGAATCTAAAATCAAATACATACAAATGTATATGCTAGAATTAAAAATGAAAAAATCTAAAATCTGAATAGCAAGTTTCCTGGGGCATGATGCCAAGTCCCTTAAAATCAGATGCTGAGTTTTTTTTTGTTTTGTTTTGTTTTGTTTTTTAACCCCAAACTTAGATGTTACTTTAATGCCATAATTTATATTGTATTAGATTATTTTGCTTAAATTAATATGTTATTTAAACTGATATTAGAGATAAAACATGGTCCATAGTTGTTGAAACCTAGTGAGTGACCTACTAGTGACTTTAGAAAAAGTCTTAAATCAGTAAGTGTAGTGCCCTCACTTGACTTCACTTCTGTGGTGGTTCTGTTAGAGTGCTGTCAGTATGACTGGAGTACCTTCAACACATTTTCAAGTCCTTTATCCTTGGGTACTGTGTAACCTGGAGGACTGAAATGTTGTACACACATATAGAGTGAATTGGCAGTGTGAGGAATGTGCTAGTCAGTGTCATGCTAAGCTAAAAGTTTGACACATCACGTTGTTCATATTAAAGGAGCCCAAGAGTGCTGTGTTAGTGTTTAGCAACAAGATTAGGCCTTGGCTCTTGAGTACTATCTAGGCCAGAGTTGAGCCCAAAAACTCTTCTTAAAAAAAAAAAAAAAACAGCCTCCTTGAGTGTAATTCTGACAGAAAGAGGACGAGTGCAGCCATGGTGACGGTGAGTCGCTCCCAGCTTTTGTGGCCTCTCTCCTGCTCTTTGACCGTTGTCATGGCTAACCCGGTGGGCTCCCCCTGCATCTCAGTCAGCAGGGGTCCCCCCTGTGGAGCCACGAAGCGGCCTTTAAAATTGCCCCCCTGTGGAGGTCCAGGGCCCCTGTGGCCCCCCTCTTCCATCCCTCTTCTCCTCTGAACTCCCCCTGAAAATGAACGCGCGCCTGGGGGCCGCTTTCAAAGCGCTTGTGGCGCGCCGGAGGGGGGCGCCGTAGGCCCGGCGGGGTGAGGGCTCACCGCGGTGGCACTCTTTTCTTTCTGAAAGGTACAAAGGAGGGAAATGGGCCACATTACAAGCGCCTTAAGGGTCAAGGACAGCTGAGGTGTGAATGGGCTGAAAAACTCTTATTGTTAAGTCACATAGCAAGTGATTACACCCTCTGTCATCTTTGCCGGGATTTGCTTTTTTTGTGTGTGTGTTTCTTTTTTTTTTCTTCCCCTCTATTCGCAACGCCTTAAAAAGGCTTAGAAAAAGGCTGCAAGACATGTGGATGAAATTAATTAAGACACAAGAGAAAAGAGGCGTGAACTATAAATGTGGTGATCCTGTTTGGAAATCACTGCTGTAGCTATTTTAAGGAGGATTTAATAAGTTTCAAGCAGGCGGCAAAAAATTGCCATGATTGAAACAGGAGTAAGATCTAAGACATGTAAATTTACCAAAATAGAATCATTTTAATTGTGTGTGGTGTGTGTTCTTGCTGTTTCTTGATGTCACCAGTAGCACTACAAGTGCAGGTAGGCTATGTGGGTTGTGAAACTGCAAGTCACTTGTCAGCAGAGCTGACCTTAATATAGGCTATTATTTTACTCAAGCACATTGGGATGTTTTGAGATTTATGGCTGCACAGTTTCACTGCCATCCAGATATTCCCCTGGACACAAACCTAGAAATTAACAATAACATACGTGGAACTTGTCCTCTTGTCCTGCCCTGTCTCTCTTGCTCACTCCTTGCATTTAGGCCTGGCGTTCTTCGGCGACTACAAGCCGTTGTGGATGGAGCCCCAGAAAACCCTCTTAAACACTCCCCCATTGTACTGTCACAAGCCTGGAGAGTTCATGTTATATTTATGTTGCCTGCAGCAGATTCTCTCTGTTCTGTTCTGTTCTGTTCAGCTGAACCAATGCCAATTCTGCCAGGTCCCCCCTCCACAGACAGTGTTACATCTCATTGGTTTTGCCCTAGATAGACTATTTTTATAGGAAATAATTAGACATTACTGATTTAAATACTGCAAAGCCGACAGTCTTTTGTCTCGTTAACAAAAGCGTGTGCGAGTGCGACGCACGCAGAAGTGCGAGATGTGGAGGCATTTCCCCCTCAAGCTTGCTTTTTGTCAAACAGGCAGAAGCATGAGGTGTGTGGGGGGTGGGGTGGGGGGGATGAAAGCCATTTGTCTACATTTGTGGAATGTGAATTAAAACCAGCCAGTTTTGTCAGGTCCAGCAGCGCACAAGCTTAGTTAGCTTCAGAGTTATTACCTATAGAACTCGTACTGTAGTTTCAGCTGATGCCAGATCTGCTGTGAAGTATTTGTCTATGTGGGTACAGTGAGTACAGTAAGTTTTTCCAATCTGCCAATCTAATGTCATGTCATTTTTATTATCCTATCTCCCTCAGCTCATGCTGTAGTCCCCCTGAAGCTCTGGAGTGCAGAGTTTAAAAGCAGGGCATACACTAGTCTGTTACAGTGACCCAGACAGGCACTGGACCAGCAGCTCTGCCTCTCCTCGGAGCCTGGGAGTGTGTGGAGAGCAGGGCGCAGATTGGGGCTGAGCGCTCCACTGCACTTACTGCCCCCTCTGCTCCATCAGCCCCTGATTAGCCACCAGAAAGACCAGCATTCAGCAGCGCACTTTCACTGCAGATTATGCCTCAGGTACTAGCATGGCAGAATCATGGAGTTTCTCTCTCTCTCTCTCTCTCTCTTGCTCTTCCACGTCCATATAGAGATGTCCATGCATTTGTGTTTACCATGGCCTTGTTTGGGAGGACAGCAGCACTCCCAAAGCGAACGAAGAGAATTTCAGCCTTTTTGGCTTAGCGCGGCCAGTGCCAAAACCAGCAGCAATCCCCCGCTCCCTCCCCTTTTAGCCCCCCATTCACTGGCTCTTGCCCCAGTCTTACACAAAGAAACACCAGCTTTATAGACTTAGGGCATTAAACCATAAAAAACAACAGACAGAAGACAGGTTCTGAACACACGCGGCACTGCTCCGACGTAGGATCTTCTCATCAGGACGCATTGTGAAGTGTACATGATTAGCGAGTATTGTTTTTTCGCGCCTGCATTTTGGGTAGCCTCTTAAAAGGAAGGTAAAGCAAGCGGGGAAGAGAACGAGGAGGATGGCGCTTCAGCGAAAAAATGCTTTCCTGATGAGCTGCAACAATGCACTCACTCCCACGACATCAGCTCTCTGTAGGGAGTCTCCTCCTAATTTCCTCCATCCATAATAAAAAGAGCTACATTAAACAGTGCCATTAGTGCCAGCAATTTGCTTTATTCTCCACAGAAAGAGAAATGTTATCTGTGGCGGACAAACTTAACCCAATTAAAGCTCATTGTGCACGGGGGCCTTGCTGGATCTTCGGCTGATGCCACGGAACGAGGGCAGAGGCAGCCAACTTTGGGGAAGGAAAGGGGAGGGAGAGAGGGGGAGGAAAGGGAAAGAGGGAGCACGTCTGGAGAATTAGGGAAAGTAGGGGAGAGATGAATGTGTTTTCAGGAAAAAGAGCAGAAGCGACATGATGTTTTCCTGCTTCCCTCAACCCCCCTTCTTTGCTTGTTTTGCTCCTATTGATGTTTAAAGAATCATGAAGGTTTAAAGGATCTACAAGATGCATTAAGAACACAGGTACTCCAATCCACCCCATCCTCATAGGATGAAAATGGGGGGTGGGGGGTGGGGGTTATATCATGGAGGAAGGAAGAAAGGAAATGTACAAAGCCACACATTCAGAGGCACTCTCTCATCCCTGCACATTTTTGGTGTTAATTGTTGTGATAACACCTCTCGATTACAGGGGTTTAATTATCAACATGTTTGGCTGTTAGAGCGGGTACCTGGCACGGATCCTCCGAGTTTGGAGGGGGGTTGTGTGCGGAGGGAGGGTTGCAGAAGGTTTCTAATGAAGATTTCACTCACAGCGGCATGCTGAAGCTCAGTGTGGCGCTCCGTTAACAAAGCATCACATCACATTCAGGGCCGACCCGGGTGTCTGTGAATTCTAACACAACAGCGCCAAGAATATTCATAGTGATACATTTTGATTGATATCCAGTTGTGCAGGGATGGCAACTGTATAGCTCTATAGGGGGAAGAGGCCTCGGAATAAGCGCCTCATTCAGAAGCTGGGGATGGAGTGTTTCTGTGTTTTAGTCAAAACTGAGCACTGTAGAAGCAGGTTATCTGTCTCTATGTGTCTGTCTAGTAATCTCTCTATCTCCAAAGGCATTCATCAGTTGTAGTCGAGTTGTTTTTCTCTCTCCAACACCCCCCCACAACCACCACCACCACCACCCCCCTCAAAAAAAAAAAAAAAACCTCCAATCAACACCTCCCAGCTGGTGAAATGGAGCAGAACCAGGCCTCCATTACTTTGAGACTTGATGGATTCTTCACAGCTGCGGTCGAGTGTCTGTGAGCAGAGGCTGGAGAGACAAACAGCTGTAAAACATGCTCCGCTAAAGACATTCACCCACACGCTGACACTGTGTGCCATCAGCACACACACACACACACACACACACACACACACACACACACACACACACACAGATACAGAGTTGCACAGACACATTATAGTCTCATAGCTATCAAAACTAAAATCTCCTCCTCGTATTATATTAAATATCTGCAGTTTAATGTCTGCCTTTCTTTTAGAGAAGGAAGGCTATTCCATTTCATAATATGTCTATTATACTGTCTATTAGTAATGACATAACTCCATGTTTAAACTGTACCCCATTTTTTACTGAGAGGATGTGTTCATCAGCTAACATTCTTTCATTCATTCATTTCTGTTACTGCTTCATCAAGTTTCGGGGTCGCGGTGGGGCCGGAGCCTACATGGAATCAGTGGACACAAGGCAGGAACACACCCTGGACAGGGCACCGCACACTCACCCAGTCACTTACACACTAACACCTGTGGCACAATTTCACACCAGCCAATCTACCAATCAATTATTATTTTTTTGATTATTTTATTTATTTATTTGGACTGTGGGAAGTACCCAGAGGAAACCCACACAGACATGGGAGAACACACCAAAATCTCTACAGACCACAGACAGTGACCCAAGGTCAGAATTAAACCCACCACCCCAGCACCCTAGAGTTTTGTTAGCTAAACTTCCTGTAGCACCACAGTGGCTAACATTTTACCTCAGAAATAAAAGGTTAATGTTTTACCCCTGTGTCTTCTGTAACAACAGTCTATTGAATAAATAAAGGAATTTAATAAAGAACAGGACAAGTTCACTTTGCTCATGTTTTAAGAAAAAAACAATCTTTGTTTTCGCAAGACTAGCCTACATCTAATTTGCGTTAGTACCAACAGTGTTTTATGGGAATATGTGTGCACGTATTTATTAAGAATTCCGTGCAAATACAAACACATTATTAGTTTAAACCACTAGTAGTTTGTAAAATCAAAATGGAGCATTTGGAAAAGAAAGAGGATTTCATTAGTAATACGTCGATATGAATGCTGTGTCTCATGGATCTAGACCGCCATCTAGTGGTGAAACCTCTGCTGTACCTCATTTACTGGTTAGGATATAGGCTTGAGTACCGGATCCACTGAGGTGGCGATGAAATGAGTATTATATATGTGTTGATTTTGTAGCTCTACAATTACAGACTGTAATAGCTCTTAAGCTATTTATAATTTGTTTGCCCCTTTTTCACTCTGTTCTTGAATGGTCAGGACTCCCACAGCAGAGGTATATATAGGGCTCACTGTTAGCACTGCAGTGTTCCTGATGTGGCAGTGTGTGTTAGTGTGTGTTCGGCTGGTACGTGTGACTCAGACGTTTCACTGACGGACTGAGTATAGCCCATCAACCATCAATACTCAGCAAACAGCATCTTTAAGACATTTTCCCATGTCCACTGATGAAGGACTAGAAGATGACCAACACAGATCTACAGCAACAGATGAGCTACTGTCTCAGGAGCTCTGAGCAGCACTGCTGTGTCTGATCCACTTGCAACAAACAACGTAAGAACCCACCACCACATCAATGTCACAGATTTTGCTGTTTTGTTGAATGTTTGTACTTTGTTACAGTTGCATATATAGGTCATATATTCAGTTGTATTTTTCTATTCTTTTCTATCTATCAAACCTATGGTAATTTAGCTCCATCACTTCACATTGAATTTAAAAAAAGTATTTGGGCCTGCACTGTTTTTATTAGTGAAGCATTACACAAAGCAACTTGATTCATCCTGAGTGTTAAGAAAGTGAGAAAAACCCAGAAAACTTTGCTCTTAATCTTAAGCTGAATCAGGATCCATGGCATTATCAGCGTAAAACCTGGACATATTTCTTCAACAGTGAAGAGTCTTTAGCCACTAAACATCTCTCTGTAATGGAAAGGAAAAGGGTGACAGCAGGTAGCCAATTAAAACCAGTGCTCTGTCTTCACTGTTAGGCTTGAGACAGTGATGAAAGTATTAAAGTGTGAAAGTGAGACACTGTTTTTTTTTCTTTCTAAAGTTGTACTATTGTTTCAGTGTTGTTTTTTCTGTTTGTTTTACCAGCTCATACAAACAGAAAACAAATCCCTCACTGCTCACTGCTGCCAGCCGATCATTATCTTCAATAATGGAACACAATGTCAAACAAATCACTCCACAAACCCTACAGTTATGAAGCAGTCTATGGCTGCCTGTCATCGCTGCCCAAACAAACCCCATCTCCATAATGGTCAACTTATAGGACTGACCCTGCTGACCTTACTGATATGGCCAGAAGTTTGTAAACTACTCCAACAGTTCTTCTGAAATCCTTAGTAAGGAGTTAGTCCCTGGTTTGCTGCAGGAGCTTAATTTGTGGTCAAATACATGTGTCCAGATATATTTAGACTTCATTTAAAACATAATTTTGGATCAAATGTATTACAATTAATACCTTGTAGTAGATGACCACTGAATAGAGCTTTAATAACCGATCTTTGCCCTGTGCTGTACTTTCAGCCTGTTGGTCTCCTCCAGGCCTGTAGATGGCAGCATTGCTCCCTCCCTGTGTGTCCTCGGTCCACCCACAGTGCTGCTGGGGGGATCTGAGCTGCTGGTTGCTGAGTGTGTTGGCTGTGAGGGCAGTGATGCTGCTGCTGACAGAGCTGAATGCAGAGCGTGAACTGCGTTGTGTTTGTGTCCAGCTTCCGGTCACTCCCCTGTCCAGAGCTCGTGCAGTGTACTGGTCTGTGCATGTTTAGTGGGGAGGGTGGACTTGAGGCAGAGCATTTACATTTGGCTTTATGCAGTTGTGACTCCTCGGCCTCTTCATCGCACATCTGTGATTACATATATATCGGTGTGTGTGTGTGTGCTGCCTGTGCGTGTCTGTGTGTGTCCCTGATTATGCCGGTAGTGTCCCTGCAGTACCTGAATGCACGCTCTGATTGCCACTCTAATCAGAGTGTGATTAAGTCTCCTGTTCAAAGCTGCAGGTCAGTCTGAGTCACTGGCCCCCAGCCCTTCACCCCTCAGGCCCCTGAGGGTCACTCTGATTGAGTTTTAATTTGCCAGTCAGGGGCCCAGGCTGCATGTCAGCTATCTCAGAACGCGGGTGACTAGCATGCAGCACTCCCTGCGCTATTGATCCGCAATCTGCACGATAAGGTCAGTGTGTGCGGCCAGGACGGACAGGGCATCGATTGGCCGGCAATATCGCAGAGCCAGCACCGGAGGAGCTGCCCGCAGACAATGAACATATCCATCAAAGTGCGCTTTAATTGCCGGCTCTCTTGTCACTAATGACATCAGGGAGGCTCCGTCTGGATGGCGTAACATTTTTGTGTGTGTGTGCGTCCAGAACAGACAAAAACAAGACTGACCTTACACTGGAAGGATCAACTAAATGGAATTTTTTTACAGATGTCGAATTTCCGAAGGCAATTTCTTTTTACTGAAGTTAAAGTCCTGTTTAAACCAAAATGGGCCACCGCTCACTGTGACCCAAGCCCCCAGCAGAGAGGAGCGAGGAACACAAGCTCTGTGCCCGTTTTCATAAAAACCCTAAGTAAAAATGTTCCCCTAAGGTTGCCTTTAACCTCCCTTAAAGTTAAGTGCGTTCAAAAAAAATCCAAATGTGATTCCAAAGAGGTTTCTTTAAGAAAAATCGTCATAAACCCTCAAATGTTTCATTAAGTATTTCCTTAGAAGTGTTGCATAAAGCTTCTTAACCTTCCCTTCCTTTGGAATTATTTAAGGGATGTAAAAGCTTCCCTTAATTTTCTCCCCTAAGGTTTTTGGAGGTTTTTGAAACTGATTGTGTAACTAGGTGAACTTTTTTCGAGATACAGACATTCCTCGGGACCCTCTGAGCACTGTTTTGTTGATGAAATCACTAGGTAAAAGTCACAAGCTATAAGACGACCTCAGAACTGCACAATGCGCATGTGTTACCTGCAGTTTTACAGCTCCTTTTTAGCCCTGTTTATACACTATTGCTCGGTCCTGTTAGAGGTTCTTTTCTTGTTTGCTTCTTTCGTTTGCATTTTGTTCATTTAAAAAGCCGTCCTCAAACAGCGGCGTTCAGCGAACACTTTTTTTGAGGCGTCGTTGTCATGGAAACAGCAGACCATTCCTTCCACAAAACCTCAGTCACTTTAGTAAACCCCTTACAGTTTTCTCTTAGTTAAGTGACACGTCTGATAGATTTTTAATCCCTTAAATAATTCCCCTAGGTCAGGGAAAATGTACTTTAATATGTATACTTAAGGGAGAAATTAAGGTGTTTAATGCAGCCGGGCACTGGAAATGAGCTGTCTTTGCTCTGTTGTTTTTACTTGTCTGTTCCTTTTTTTACTACATATTTAATCAGAGCTCTTCCCAGTAAACAAGGAACGTCCCTGGACATTCAAAATAGGTCTAAAAGTAGTCTGTCCGTCAATGACATATTTTAAACGTCAATGGACGTCCAAAATCCATCTTAATAAGTTAGTTAAGTGGTGACCAATTGATAACGTCAGTGGACGTCCAAAACGAGTTTTATACAAGTAATTTATTTCGAGACCAATTAATAACGTCAATGGACGTCTAAAATACGTCTAATAGTCGTCTTTTCAATGTCTGTGTTTGGGCGTCTTTTCAACTTTCATTTTCAACCTTAAGAGAACGTTGATTAGACGGCAGTCATTACTTTATTTCAACATTAAATCAACGGCTAATTGTTTACTGGATTATTTAATAATAATAATAATAATAAATTGAATTTTTAAAGCGCTTTTCAGTAACCCAAAGACGCTGTTTCAATCAGATGAACACATAAAGACAATCACATACATAACACTACATAACACACAATGATACAAAACAGGAGCCAGGGTAAAAACAAACAAGGGCTAATCAAGAAACAGAGAGATTAAATGCAGCCGCAAACAGATGTGTTTTGAGTTTGGATTTAAATAGCGATAGAGATGTTGTCCGCGCTCGTTGTGTTTGTTTTGCTCCATTTCATTTTGTCTTTTCGCTCTGACATAAATGTGTCCAGCGCTGTGATTGGAGGCCCTCAGATGAGGAGGTGGGACAATTCTAATTCTCCCGTTGACACCGGAAGCAGTATTACTATATTTAGTACAATATTAGTACAACACTTTTTTTCATATTTTCAAAAAACTAAATAATTAAAATAAAACAAAACAACACCCAAATGAATCCAAACTGAGTGGCCTTGAAATAAAATTTATGTCTTAAAATTTAGGAAGGGGCATCAGAATGTAGCGCAGGGAACATTCTTCCCTGGAGTAATTAAGTGGTGTTAAGAACCTTTAAGCATGACTCAGCGTGGTGTTGTGATCTAAGACTAATCACCCAACATCAGTACTTCACCTGACTAATGTTTATGTTTTTGAATACTGCCCTCAAACCAATTTTCCAGGATGTAGTGTAAAACTATTCTCAGTGTAAAAAGTATCACAGCAGCACCCTATCTGCAGGATAAATGCTTGGTGAGTGTGGCATGAGGGGGGTTTATAGGAATAGTCATATTTGCTCTGATGATGTATATCAAAGAAGAAGAGTAAAAACTGAGTGCCATTTCTACAGAACAGGTGTGTATTGACTGATTTATTAACTCCTGTTATATCCTATAGACCCATTTGAACTCTATTAGATCAGACAGCCTTGTGCCTCAATAATGAGCAATTAGAGAAGGGACCTTCCATAACGCTGAGTGACACATATATATTTAGCCCTCACTGTAGTAGGAAAAAGAGAATACTTAAACCCATGTTCAGGTTATTTAGTAATACAGAGGAGTTTTGGGGGATGGTGAGATTGCCTTAGGCAGGACACACTGCAGGTTTCTCATAATGGACCCTGTGTATGAGTAATGGATGCTCTGGGGGTTGGCATGTTTGATATGTTCCATCTACAGATTTCAGCACGATCGTTCCTCCTTCAGAAGAAGATACTGTGTCTGATTCCTCAGAGTCTTCACAGTAGGTTTTTTATTGACATTTATATAAACGGAGTAGATTAGCACTGGTAAAGCAATGTGTAACTTAGTTTTAAAGGAGACATATTCTCCCCATTTGCCACAACTGAAATACCACAAGGATCAAACATCACAGCAGTGTTCTCCCACTGTGTAAACAGACGTGTTTGGAGCGGCCGGTTCACCCTTTCCTTTAAATAATAATGAGCCGCTCATGTTCACCTTGATCTGAGCACACAGCAGTGTGGTACGGGGAGCAGAAGGTCTGGTTTTTAGCTATTTTCGCTTGGCTTTCTTTCTTCTTCTTTCTCGTTTTCTTTGTATTTAATCAAACCTGGTTCCAGTGCTGTGATTGGAGACTGGGATAATTCTAAAGTGTCTGTGCTCTACATAAGGTGCCTCACAAGATCAGACTTAGGACTTAGAAAGGACTTAGTAACAAAGGTTACATAGTGCAGTTTCTAACCTCTGCTGAGGCCAGGTTAGCAACAACAGAGGCTCTGCACTCCCTATTACAGGTCAGTGGAGCATCACACTGATTAAAAAGCTGTAATTGTAAGGTAAAAAATATTACATAGTGTTCCTTTAAATAACATTTATATGTTGTTTTAAAGGCAGCATACACAATTCTGGAGATCCACTGCTCTATCAGTCAGACACACGTCCCACAATTTGTGTTCATTCAGAAACTCAGCATCTTTTAAGGTGGAATGGGATGTTTGAGTAGTAGCCGACAGTAGCTTGTTTTTTGCTCAAGTTTAACTTGTACCTTTTTATTCACTGTTTAATTGTTTAGATACGTTGGTAGGTGGATTGGTGACTCAAAAGTGTCCGTAGGAGTGAATGTGTGGTGTGTGTGTTGCCCTGTGAAGGACTGGCGCCCCCTCCAGGGTGTATTCCCACCTTGTGCCCAATGATTCCAGGTAGGCTCTGGACCCACCGCGACCCTGAACTGGATAAGCGCTTACAGATAATGAATGAATGCATGAATCCAAAACTCTAATTTGATCCGTACTGAGTGAGACACAGTTTCAATACTGTTATTCAACACTGTTATTGAATGACAGTATTTGTCCCACCCGATACTGGCTGATGATGTGGCAAAAATTCATTGGGAGTTCCAAGGTGTTCAGAGTGTACTTCATTTAGATCAAAGATTATGAAAAATCAAGATTTCTATTCTTTAAAAATATTGTTTCTTGTTCAGCTACGCATCAATACGTCATTAGTTCAGACCCAAGAAATCATCTAAAAGGTCACGACATGGTTCTTAATGTCACTTTGACATTTGATGCAATTTTCTTGCAATACAAGGAACAAATAAGTGGAGTCAGTTACGAAGATTGTCCTGAGGCAGAAGACCCTGGTGAGTACAGTAGGCGAGGGGGGGGGGGATCTTTAGAAAGCAGGGAAAACTATACCAGCATTGTCAGTGTGTGAAAAACCGTCTTCTCCTCTGACCATACAGAAGCACTTTGTAGTCCTACAATTACAGACCTGTTGCTCTGCATACTTTGTTTTACCCCATTTCACCCTGTTTTTTTTAATGTTCAGAGCCCCCACAGGACCATTGGATCATTCTCAGTGCTGCAGTGACACTGCAGTTCCAATGGCCATATGTGGCTGGCCAAGACCTCCTTTGCCTGATGACGTGGTACGTGAACGGCCCACAATAGCAGCTGTTGCTGAATCCGTCACCACACCTCCAGTCTCCAACTCTGTGTCTGCAGTCTAAGTCGCTCCATTTACCCATAGCTGGTAAATGTTGCAGTGGACAGGTCAGCACCTTCATATGAGAGCAGATTGTGACCTGCCAGGTGTTTCTCAGCCAGTGATCATTCGGTTTACAAGTGCATATATACCTATAGGTTCCTGTTATGCAAAACATGCGGTCTCCCAGTGGCCATTTATGATTTAATAAAGCATACATATGCATAATAAAGCAATACATCTCATGTGATGACCTTGCTTTATGTATTTAGTTCACTTTCCCCTCACTCGAGTGAAATTCTCATCCAATTAAGAGGTGGCTTCTCTTCTTTGATGCATTCCCTAAATTATGAACTACGTGCTCTTGCTTTCTGGTAGCCATTTTAGAGCTGGTGCGTTTAATGGTTCGCAGGAGGCTGGGTATTGATGAGCTGTCAGAAGCTGAGCGTTTCTGATGGTTGCTGAGCGGGGGTCTACATGCCCGTGGGCTCTTTCTCTTATCAGAGCCGTCTCAGACTGGGGTGGCCTGGGTTAGCTTTCATCCAGCGAGGGTGGTGGAAATATCAACCCCCGCTAGGCTTCTCCTAACCGCGCCAATCTTGATGATGTCATCCTGGTCTTGCTCAGATGAGCTCACGGTCAGGAGGCTTTGTCTTTAGCATCAACTCGTTTACTCACTTATTCAGCCCTCGCAATCGACTGGGTGGTCTTGCATAGAAAAAGTGTTTATTTTCTGACCACACAGGAGCACTTTGTAGTTCTGCAACTACACACTGTAGTCCACATCCTTTTCTGAATGCTTTCGTATCCCCATTTCTTTGTTCTTTATTGTTCTACAATGGTCAGGACCTTCACAGGGACACCGCAGAGCAGCTGTGATTTGGGTGGTGGATCAGTCTCAGCGGTGAAACTGACTTGCTGGTGGTGTGTTAGTGTGGTTTTCCTCAACCTGGCAACCACTTTAATACATTAAGAAGTGAAAGTTTTGGTGGTCTTCCAGGTCCTAAACTCTGGGTTTTAGTTGAATAGCTAACGCATGTCAGTGACAGTTTTGTGAGGACACAACTGTGACACACTGGTTTTAAAAAGGGTCGGATGGAAGCGTTAAAGCAGGAGTGTTGTCCATAAAATATAAACAGGAGCAGGGAAACAGGTTGGGGGTTTGTGTGATCTACTGATGGAGATGAATATTTTTCACACTTATTTCTGAAGCTGGAAACAGCTGGAGCTTATGAACGTATGTGCCATAAATTTCAGTCTTACAAAATGTTTAGGAGTCAGGTGCAGGTTTATTCAAGAGACAAAAAACCAAGTTGAAGAGGAGTCAAAAAACCATGAAGACCGTCTGAGAAAAAACAACCATAATCCCAAGGGTAAACCGATCAAAGCAATAAACCAAGTCCAAAGCCAAGATTCAAAAAACCAGGAAAAGCTTATACAAACACTAATGCTCAGCATTCTCAATATAGATCAAACAATACTTCACAACCTGTGGAACAAAACAGTGAGCTTAAATGTTCTACAAATGATTTGGCTAATCAGAGACAGGTGAGGAATCTAAGCTAGAACTCAGGTGAGTGTGACCTCTGGTGGTTTGGAGGAGAAACTGCTTGGGCTGATGTGACAGTATGAAAGTATGTACAAAAACAAATGTTTTCAAATACATGCTATCACACACACACACACACATACCTTGGCCTGGTGCATCTCAATAAATTAGAATATCATAAAAAAGTTAATTTATTCAAGTAATTCAATTCAAAAAGTGAAACTTACAGATTATATAGATTCATTACAAACAGAGTGATCTATTTCAAGCGTTTATTCATTTTAATGTTGATAATTATGGCTTAAAGCCAATGAAAACCCAGAAGTCATTAGCTCAGAAAAATGAATAATATATTAGGCCAATATTAAAAAAATAATATTTAATACAGAAATGTTGTCTACAGAAATGTATGTACTGTGTATGCAGTAAGTACATGGTTGGGGCTCTTTTTGCATGAATTACTGCGTCAATGCAGTGTGGTATGGAGGCGATCAGCCTGTGGCACTGCTGAGGTGTTTTGGAAGCACAGGTTGCTTTGTTAGGTCAGGTGAGTTTTGTGGCCAGTCAAGCACAGTGACACTGTGGTTATTAAACCAGGTATTGGTACATTTGGCAGTGTGGACAGGTGCCAAGTCCTGCTGGAAAATGAAATCTGCATCTCCATAAAGCTTGTCAGCAGAGGGAAGCATGAAGTGCTCGAAAATTTCCTGGTAGACGGCTGCGCTGACTTTGGACTTGATATAACACAGTGGGCCAACAGCAGCAGATGACATGGTTCCCCAAACATCACTGATTGTGGAAATTTCACACTAGACTCAAGCAGCTTGGATTGCTGTCTCTCCACTCTTCCTCCAGACTCTGGGACCTCGATTTCTAAATGAAGAACAAAATTAACTTTCATCTAAAAACAAGACTTTGGACCACTGAGCATCAGTCCAGTCCTCTTCTCCTCGTCCCAGGTGAGAACATTCTGGCGTTGTCTCTGGGTCAGGAGTGGCTTGACAAAAGGAATGCGACAGTTGTAGCCCATGTCCTCGATGCGTCTGTCACTGACTCTAGCAGCAGTCCACTCCTTGTGAATCTCCCCTAAACTTTTGAATGGCCTTTTCTTGACAATCCTTTCAAGGCTGTGGTTCCCCTGTTGCTTGTGTACCTTTCTTTACAACACTTTTTCCTTCCATTCAACTTACCATTAATATGCTTGGATACAGCAGGAGGGTGTCGATGACTGCCTTCTGGACATCTGTCGTGTCAGCATTATTCCCCTGTGATTGTGTAGTCTACTGAACCAGGGGTCCACTTTAAACCTTTGCTGGTGTTTTGTGTTGATTATTCTAATTTTCTGAGATAATGACTTGTGGGTTTTCATGGGCTTTAAGGCATAATCATCAACATTAAAAGAAATAAACTCTTGTAATGAATATATACTGAAATAATTTAACATTTTGATGATACAGTGATCCCTCATTTTTTGCAGGGGATGCGTTCCAAGACCACCCGCGAAAAACAATTTTTTTTAATGTATTTAAGCAGTATTTGGACTTTTAAAACCCTCCCTGTACTGTTAACAACCCACATTTTGCATTAAACTGTCATTCTATAATGTTTTTCAGCATTACTGTATTCTAATTTATTGAGATACACCTGTGTGTGTGTGGAGGAGGACTGTTGCTAAATTAGAATGAGAAGACAGATGATGGACCTTGAGTGAAACCACAACACACTTCTCCTCTTATGCCTCTCACTCTCCATCCTCTGCTTTTCTCTCTCTCTCTCTCTCTCTCTCTCTCTCTCTCTCTCTCTCTTTCTCTTTCTCTCTCTCTCACACACACACACACACACACACACACCTGTGCCTTCAAGGCCTCTCTCTCTCTTTCTCTCACACAAATCTTTTATTTTCTCTTCCTCTCTATAACTTTCTATTTTTCTATTTCTATTTCTATTTTCTTTCTTTTTCTCTTATTCTTTTCACTCTTTCTTTCTTTCTTTCTTTCTTTCTTTCTTTCTGTCTCCACTCCCCTCTCGTACTGACTTATTTCTGGACATTACTGTGTGTGTATTATCCCATGCTCTTGTGTCCTGTAAATGGTGGATGGGGGGTTTTGAAAGGGGTCCCTCTCTGAGGTAATGCTGCAAGACAGCCCTCTCGGAGCTGTGAGTGACAGCTGACCTGAGGTGGATGGAGCTGGATGGAGAAAATGACAGTGGTTTTACAGCTGAATGCTCCGTGTCTCTGGCTGGAGGGCAGTGTAGGGTCTGTGCTGATCACCTGGTCTGGACCCAGCCCTGGAGCTTTGTCTTTTCAGGTGTGTGTGCATGTATGTGTGTGTGTGTGCTCATGTAGGGTGCAGAGGGATAAAGATGATGGATGGAGGCCTGCAGGCTGAGGTGAGAGATGTCTCTCTTAGTCTGCCTCACAGTGAATCTACTGCATGTGCAGCCACTGGCCCATTACAGCCACTGGTCACCGTGTGTGTGTGTGTGTGTGTGTGTAGAGAGAGAGAGAGAGAGAGAGAGAATACACATGGTGAGTAGGAGCAGTGATGTTCATCACCCAAACAAAAGCACTGTCACAATGTGAAGCGTAATTACAGCCCCTCACTTGTGCTAAAAGACAGACAGGTGTCATTGCTGAGTGACCCACTGGGTGGCAGTACACACATGAAATGGCTGAAGACCCATCTATTCATGCCTACACTTTTATGTTGAATCATTTGCAGGCCCCTTTAAAGCTAGGTATTTCAGCTGCTGTGAACCCACTAAAGACACAGCTGTATATCTGCACATAAACAGTTTGTAATCTCCACAGAACATTAAATTACATATGATGCTCTGAAGCAGCGGCACATGAGCCTAAGGTCACCATCCCCAATCACAAATGTGGGCTTATAGCACCCTGGCACTGGGCAATAAAGCAGTGGAGCTCCGTGTACTGTCTGTAGGATGAGTATGCAGACATCTATTTGCCCACTAGCCATATACTACATATCTCCCACTGTCCATCTCTCCCTCTGTCCCTCTGACACCTGCTGGAGGTTTTGTACATTCTGTTCTGCTCTGTGACTAACTGGGAGTGTGAATGGAGAAAGAAAGGAAGAGAGAGAGAGAGAGAGAGAGAGAGAGAGAGAGAGAGAGAGAGAGAGAGAAAATGAGCTACTGACAGCTCATCTGAAGGCCTGTCATCAGTGACCTTTCTCCAGCTGCATTGAGCGGGTTCTCTTGGCCTGCAGGAGGCAGTTCTCAGAGAGAGAGAGAGAGAGAGAGAGAGAGAGAGAGAGATGTGTGCTGAGGTAGAGAAAACTAGAAAACTACAGCTGAATGAGGGTGATGTCTCTACAGTGAAGGGGAAAGAAAGGAGTGAAAGAGGACAAAGAAAGGAAGACACTGAGGACACAGCGGTGAGAGTTAAAGTCGTGAAGAGACATGTCTGTCACGGGGTCCTGAACCAGGAGTCTCGGGGAGCTCTCTGGGGACAACAGTTTACCAGATACATTTTTGTCTCTATGGTTTAAATGATACCTGAGCTATGGTGGTGCCATAGGGGTCCTGACCATTGGAAAACGGGGTGAAATGGTGCTAAGAAAGTATGCAGAGCAACACCTTGACAACAGATGGCCTCTACAAGGTTGTAGAACTACAAATGCCCTTTTAAGGTCAGCGGAGCTGCTAAAACAGGCTAAACTTTCATTTCTTCAACTCTGACCACATCCACAGCTCTTACACAGCTCTTCAGTGTCTCCTTTATTTCTTTTGCTCCTTCTTTATTTTCTGTTGTTTTCCTGCGCCCATTTATCATCTCTCCATCTCTCTCTCGTTCTCTTCCTCCCTCACCCAGCCCTCCTCAGCTGAGTGTTGACCTGCAGTGGAGTGGAGGCTGAAGTGTGGGTCCACTGTCTCTCTCTCTCTCTCTCTTTCTCTCTCTCTCTCTCTCTCTCTCTCTCAGTGAATGTTAATAAAGTGTGCACTTTAAGGGAAAGTGAACATGGTCAGGCCAGCTCTTATCTCTGCATACATTTAAATTAATTGGGATGTGTGTGCCAGATGCAGCTTTTCATCTTCAAAATCTAATTAGGTACATTTTGCACACTCTCCGGGTGCTAATTGCTACCTTAGTCACTTTTTGACTTTTAACTTTTTTTTTTTCCTGTGCACGCAAAATGTGAGACGACACTTATTTCCCGTCCCGCTTGGCCCTGGAACGCAGCGGGTCATAACGTTGCTCTTTCTTTAAATAGCAGGAGGCAGTAAACAGTGGAGCTGCGACAGGGTGCATGAGGCCGTGGACTAGAACTAGAATGTTGTGTGTACTCTGCTCTGCTGCAGAACTGGAGCAGCTTCTTGCGGGTTTAGATACTCAGCATTGTTCGCTCTGTGTGAGGCACTGACCACTGCTAAAATGTTCCATCTTTGGGGGCTTCAGAGTGGAGATCGTGAGTACCATCAGCGGAGATGCTGCTCCGGGTGACTCTCTGTGAGGAGTTTCGTGTGTTCTCCCCGTGTCTGTGTGGGTTTCCTCCCACGGTCCAAAAACACATGTTGGTAGGTAGATTGGCGACTCAAAAGTGTTCGTAGGTGTGAGTGTGTGAGGGAATGTGTGAGTGTGTGTCACCCTGTGAAGGACTGGCGCACCCTCCAGGGAGTGTTCCTGCCTTTCACCCAGGGATTCCGGGTAGGCTTCGGACCCATCACCACCCTGAACTGGATAAGCGCTTACAGATAATGAATGAATGAATGTATAAGTATAAAAGTGTATAAGGATATAAGGGTATAAGTGTACAAGGTTTCTCACAGACAGTTACCTAAAGTGGGAGCAACACTACCACCCTGGAGATTATTACAACGTATGTGTTTTAGACAAGAAAAATCTCATGAAACAAGTCTGTAACTCACTCATTCCCTAATATATATAAACTCATTCACTGACATGCTGACTCACTCACTCCTTCCCTCACTCACACACATTCATTCATTATCTGTAAGCGCTTATCCAGTTCAGGGTCACGGTGGATCCAAAGCCTACCTGGACTGGGCGCAAGGCAGGAATACACCCTGGAGGGGGCACCAGTCCTTCACAAGGCAACACACATACATTCACTCACTCACACACTTGCGCCCAGTGATTCCAGGTGGGCTCTGGAACTGGACCTGACCTTGAACTGGATAAGTGCATACATAAAGTGAATGAATGACCAACAGTAATACCAGATATGCCTGTATGCTCCCTAACTGCAACTGCAAAGGGTTCTATGGAAATTGCAAAAATGTGAGGAGAGAGAGGCGATCACTCCTGAGAGCCCCTGGATATGTTGAAAGGTTTGGACACCATCTCAGCTACTAAGTTATTACAGAGAATCCTAATCCATTTGCAAAATCTTTCCCAAAAACTTAACCAAAAGGGCCACTCAATCCTATCAAAGACTTTCTCTGCATCAAGCGATAAGACAGCAGTATCATGGCTGTTCTTCTGGTAATGGAGGATGTTGAGAAACCTACTTACAGTATGAAATTCTTGTCTATGTTCATTCATTCATTGTCTGTAACCGCTTATCCAGTTCAGGGTCGCGATGGGTCTGGAGCCTACCCAGAATCACTGTGCGCCACCCACTGGGTGAAACTCACTCACCCTGGAGGGGGCGCCAGTCTTTCACAAGGCGACACACTCACACATTCACACTCAACACCTACGGATACTTTGAGTAGTCAATCCACCTACCAACATGTGTTTTTGGACCGTGGGAGGAAACCGGAGCACCCGGAGTAAACCGACGCGGACACGGGGAGAACACACCAACTCCTCACAGACAGTCAACCGGAGCGGGACTTGAACCCACAACCTCCAGGTCCCTGGAGCTGTGTGAGTGCGACACTACCTGCTGCACCACCGTGTTGCTCCTTTTCTATGTTAAATCAAGCAATTTTGGTCCTGTCCTATTCCTCTAGGCAACACCTAGGTAAGGATCCAATCTCCTCATATACTCACTAGCAGTACATCCTTTTTACCCCAAACATGTACTCTTTTTGCTGCTTAACAAATGCATCCGACTGGGATTTGGCTTTTGATGTCTGTAGTCTTTTCTCTGTCCCAATTCCTATGCTAAACCCTATGGCCTGGAGGTTAGGAGGTTAGGTAGGTGTGCTGGGTTCAGTGGGCTTAGGTTCTGAGGCTCATTTGGTGTGAACCGGAAGGGGAGCTAAATGTGGATTGAGAAAATTTTCCAAAAAGTATTGAAGCATGCTTATATTGTCATTGCACAGCAACACAGTGAACCATCCAAAGCTCTCAGCAGCAGTGAAAACACACACACACACACACAAACAAGCAATTAGTAAGCGTGAACACACATCGGGAGCAACTGGCAGCCACCTCAGGCCTCAGGAACAGTTGGAAAGGAGAAAGCACTCTTCCTTAACTTACCCTCCCACGTTTTTTCCTGTCTGTCCAGGGGATCAACCCAGTGACCTTACGACCCAAGCCCACTTTTCTAACCTTTAGGCAGCGGCCGCCCCTGAATGCTGAACACTCAGGGTGTATTTAGACTTTGATAGTGGAGAGATAGTGGAGAAAATCTTAACACTTGCAGTAAAGGTTTTTTTGCTGTTGTATATTCAACCACAAGGCAATATAACTGTATTCAAATGAGGACGCTGTGACGTTAGTTAACGAACCTGCTGCAACAAATGTCAGTTGGCTGTGACAGATGCCTGAGTGATGCTTGGCGCATTAATTATTATTCTGAATTTTTGAAAAGCCAGATGACATATTGGAGACTTGCGAGGAGAAAGTCTGTCACACCAGTTTGGTCCCACATGACTTCAGATTGTGTTACTAAAACACCACACACATCCACCCTCCCCACACGCACACACACACATATACACACTCCTCATGGTCAGTGAGAGTAGAGCTCATAACATGAGACTAGCAGCCTGGCATAGGCTCAGAGCAGTGGCCCATCACAGTAAACACAAGGCCATCCATCAAACAGTCATAGTCTACAGCCTACAGGGGACCCAGTAGAGGGAGAACAAGTGTGTGTGTGTGTGTGTGTGTGTGTGTTACATTATGCATATTCATTTCCATGCAGTTGTAATATGTGTTGTTGCTATCACAACCAAGCTTTATATCTATGAAATGTAAACACTGCAGCAGACGAAAATAACGCTCCTAAGTTTAATCTATGTTTAGCGGCAAGACTTCATTCCAAACCATCTTCCACTTCTGTTTCCATTCCTAAAACTTTCACACAGTGTGGAAACTGGTCTGGACTCTTTCTTAAGGGCCCCATTCTCACTCACATACGTACTCACTCACATTTAGACTAGTCTAATATTCTCCACAAGGTGGTGCCACTAACTAATCTTTAAAGAGTGCTCCATTGTTCTCAGTACTGTTCAGTGCTCCACATCCAAAAACACATTGTGTATTTGTTTAGAAAAATAAATGCTAAATAAATGTAGGCATCTTTAACTAACCAGCTAAACCCTGTGAAACACAATCACATTTTCTCATTTTTCAGTGCTCTCCTGTAGGCTGACTGGACAAAATGGCCATTCTAATTTTGATCTGCTTTTTATATCTAGGTTCAGATATTTTAGAATGTTCCCGCCTCCTTGTCTAAGGCTCTCCAATCACAGTCCTGAACCTGTGTATATGTGAGAGCTCAAAGATAATTAAGATATGGAAAAAAACGAGAACAGAGAAAATATAGAACCGAGCAAAAGTGGCAAAAAAAAACAAAAAAAAAAACAGCTTCTGTACCTCACAGTCACTCATTGTCATGTAGTAGTTATCTATGTAAACAGTTCAGGAGTGGACGGTGGTTATGTAGACGAGTGGTTCAGGAGTGGATGGTAGTTATGTAGGTGAGCGGTTCAGGAGTGGACGGTAGTTATGTAGGTGAGCGGTTCAGGAGTGGACTGTAGTTATGTAGATGAGCGGTTCAGGAGTGGACGGTAGTTATGTAGGTGAGTGGTTCAGGAGTGGACGGTGGTTATGTAGATGAGTGGTTCAGGAGTGGACGGTAGTTATGTAGACGAATGGTTCAGGAGTGGACGGTAGTTATGTAGGTGAGTGGTTCAGGAGTGGACGGTGGTTATGTAGACGAGTGGTTCAGGAGTGGACGGTAGTTATGTAGGTGAGCGGTTCAGGAGTGGTCTGTAGATATGTAGGCGAGCAGTTCAGGAGTGGACGGTAGTTATGTAGGTGAGCGGTTCAGGAGTGGACGGTAGATATGTAGGTGAGCGGTTCAGGAGTGGTCGGTAGTTATGTAGGCGAGCGGTTCAGGAGTGGTTGGTAGTTATGTAGGTGAGTGGTTCAGGAGTGGATGGTGGTTATGTAGACGAGTGGTTCAGGAGTGGACGGTAGTTATGTAGGTGAGCGGTTCAGGAGTGGACGGTAGTTATGTAGGTGAGCGATTCAGGAGTGGACTGTAGTTATGTAGGCGAGCGGTTCAGGAGTGGACGTAGTGATGTAGGTGAGCGGTTCAGGAGTGGACGGTAGTTATGTAGGTGAGCGGTTCAGGAGTGGACTGTAGTTATGTAAGTGAGTGGTTCAGGAGTGGACTGTAATTATGTAGGTGAGCGGTTCAGGAGTGGACTGCAGTTATGTAGATGAGCGGTTCAGGAGTGGACTGTAGTTATGTAGGCGAGCGGTTCAGGAGTGGACTGTAGTTATGTAGGCAAGCGGTTCAGGAGTGGACTGTAGTTATGTAGGTGAGCGGTTCAGGAGTGGACGGTAGTTATGTAGGTGAGTGGTTCAGGAGTGGACGGTGGTTATGTAGACGAGTGGTTCAGGAGTGGACGGTAGTTATGTAGACGAGTGGTTCAGGAGTGGACGGTAGTTATGTAGGTGAGTGGTTCAGGAGTGGACGGTGGTTATGTAGACGAGTGGTTCAGGAGTGGACGGTAGTTATGTAGGTGAGCGGTTCAGGAGTGGTCTGTAGATATGTAGGCGAGCAGTTCAGGAGTGGACGGTAGTTATGTAGGTGAGCGGTTCAGGAGTGGACGGTAGATATGTAGGTGAGCGGTTCAGGAGTGGTCGGTAGTTATGTAGGCGAGCGGTTCAGGAGTGGTTGGTAGTTATGTAGGTGAGTGGTTCAGGAGTGGATGGTGGTTATGTAGACGAGTGGTTCAGGAGTGGACGGCAGTTATGTAGGTGAGCGGTTCAGGAGTGGACGGTAGTTATGTAGGTGAGCGGTTCAGGAGTGGACGGTAGTTATGTAGGTGAGCGATTCAGGAGTGGACGGTAGTTATGTAGGTGAGCGGTTCAGGAGTGGACGGTAGATATGTAGGTGAGCGGTTCAGGAGTGGTCGGTAGTTATGTAGGCGAGCGGTTCAGGAGTGGTTGGTAGTTATGTAGGTGAGTGGTTCAGGAGTGGATGGTGGTTATGTAGACGAGTGGTTCAGGAGTGGACGGTAGTTATGTAGGTGAGCGGTTCAGGAGTGGACGGTAGTTATGTAGGTGAGCGGTTCAGGAGTGGACGGTAGTTATGTAGGCGAGCGGTTCAGGAGTGGTTGGTAGTTATGTAGGTGAGTGGTTCAGGAGTGGACGGTGGTTATGTAGACGAGTGGTTCAGGAGTGGATGGTAGTTATGTAGGTGAGCGGTTCAGGAGTGGTCTGTAGATATGTAGGCGAGCAGTTCAGGAGTGGACGGTAGTTATGTAGGTGAGCGGTTCAGGAGTGGACGGTAGATATGTAGGTGAGCGGTTCAGGAGTGGTCGGTAGTTATGTAGGCGAGCGGTTCAGGAGTGGTTGGTAGTTATGTAGGTGAGTGGTTCAGGAGTGGATGGTGGTTATGTAGACGAGTGGTTCAGGAGTGGACGGTAGTTATGTAGGTGAGCGGTTCAGGAGTGGACGGTAGTTATGTAGGTGAGCGGTTCAGGAGTGGACGGTAGTTATGTAGGTGAGCGATTCAGGAGTGGACGGTAGTTATGTAGGTGAGCGGTTCAGGAGTGGACGGTAGATATGTAGGTGAGCGGTTCAGGAGTGGTCGGTAGTTATGTAGGCGAGCGGTTCAGGAGTGGTTGGTAGTTATGTAGGTGAGTGGTTCAGGAGTGGACGGTGGTTATGTAGACGAGTGGTTCAGGAGTGGACGGTAGTTATGTAGGTGAGCGGTTCAGGAGTGGTCTGTAGATATGTAGGCGAGCAGTTCAGGAGTGGACGGTAGTTATGTAGGTGAGCGGTTCAGGAGTGGACGGTAGATATGTAGGTGAGCGGTTCAGGAGTGGTCGGTAGTTATGTAGGCGAGCGGTTCAGGAGTGGTTGGTAGTTATGTAGGTGAGTGGTTCAGGAGTGGATGGTGGTTATGTAGACGAGTGGTTCAGGAGTGGACGGTAGTTATGTAGGTGAGCGGTTCAGGAGTGGACGGTAGTTATGTAGGTGAGCGGTTCAGGAGTGGACGGTAGTTATGTAGGTGAGCGATTCAGGAGTGGACGGTAGTTATGTAGGTGAGCGGTTCAGGAGTGGACGGTAGATATGTAGGTGAGCGGTTCAGGAGTGGTCGGTAGTTATGTAGGCGAGCGGTTCAGGAGTGGTTGGTAGTTATGTAGGTGAGTGGTTCAGGAGTGGATGGTGGTTATGTAGACGAGTGGTTCAGGAGTGGACGGTAGTTATGTAGGTGAGCGGTTCAGGAGTGGACGGTAGTTATGTAGGTGAGCGATTCAGGAGTGGACTGTAGTTATGTAGGCGAGCGGTTCAGAAGTGGACGTAGTTATGTAGGCGAGCGGTTCAGGAGTGGACGGTAGTTATGTAGGTGAGCGGTTCAGGAGTGTACTGTAGTTATGTAAGTGAGTGGTTCAGGAGTGGACTGTAATTATGTAGGTGAGCAGTTCAGGAGTGGACTGCAGTTATGTAGATGAGCGGTTCAGGAGTGGACTGTAGTTATGTAGGCGAGCGGTTCAGGAGTGGACTGTAGTTATGTAGGCAAGCGGTTCAGGAGTGGACTGTAGTTATGTAGGTGAGCGGTTCAGGAGTGGACGGTAGTTATGTAGGTGAGAGGTTCAGGAGTGGACGCTGGTTAAGTAGACGAGCGGTTCAGGAGTGGACTGTAGTTATGTAGGTGAGTGGTTCAGGAGTGGACGGTAGTTATGTAGGTGAGTAGTTCAGGAGTGGACGGTAGTTATATAGGCGAGCGGTTCAGGAGTGGACTGTAGTTATGTAGATGAGCGGTTCAGGAGTGGACGGTAGTTATGTAGGTGAGTGGTTCAGGAGTGGACGGTGGTTATGTAGACGAGTGGTTCAGGAGTGGACGGTAGTTATGTAGACGAGCGGTTCAGGAGTGGACGGTAGTTATGTAGGTGAGTGGTTCAGGAGTGGACGGTGGTTATGTAGATGAGTGGTTCAGGAGTGGACGGTAGTTATGTAGGTGAGCGGTTCAGGAGTGGACGGTAGTTATGTAGGCGAGCGGTTCAGGAGTGGTTGGTAGTTATGTAGGTGAGTGGTTCAGGAGTGGATGGTGGTTATGTAGACGAGTGGTTCAGGAGTGGACGGTAGTTATGTAGGTGAGCGGTTCAGGAGTGGTCTGTAGATATGTAGGCGAGCAGTTCAGGAGTGGACGGTAGTTATGTAGGTGAGCGGTTCAGGAGTGGACGGTAGATATGTAGGTGAGCGGTTCAGGAGTGGTCGGTAGTTATGTAGGCGAGCGGTTCAGGAGTGGTTGGTAGTTATGTAGGTGAGTGGTTCAGGAGTGGATGGTGGTTATGTAGACGAGTGGTTCAGGAGTGGACGGTAGTTATGTAGGTGAGCGGTTCAGGAGTGGACGGTAGTTATGTAGGTGAGCGGTTCAGGAGTGGACGGTAGTTATGTAGGTGAGCGATTCAGGAGTGGACGGTAGTTATGTAGGTGAGCGGTTCAGGAGTGGACGGTAGATATGTAGGTGAGCGGTTCAGGAGTGGTCGGTAGTTATGTAGGCGAGCGGTTCAGGAGTGGTTGGTAGTTATGTAGGTGAGTGGTTCAGGAGTGGATGGTGGTTATGTAGACGAGTGGTTCAGGAGTGGACGGTAGTTATGTAGGTGAGCGGTTCAGGAGTGGACGGTAGTTATGTAGGTGAGCGATTCAGGAGTGGACTGTAGTTATGTAGGCGAGCGGTTCAGAAGTGGACGTAGTTATGTAGGCGAGCGGTTCAGGAGTGGACGGTAGTTATGTAGGTGAGTGGTTCAGGAGTGGACGGTGGTTATGTAGACGAGTGGTTCAGGAGTGGACGGTAGTTATGTAGACGAGCGGTTCAGGAGTGGACGGTAGTTATGTAGGTGAGTGGTTCAGGAGTGGACGGTGGTTATGTAGATGAGTGGTTCAGGAGTGGACGGTAGTTATGTAGGTGAGCGGTTCAGGAGTGGACGGTAGTTATGTAGGCGAGCGGTTCAGGAGTGGTTGGTAGTTATGTAGGTGAGTGGTTCAGGAGTGGATGGTGGTTATGTAGACGAGTGGTTCAGGAGTGGACGGTAGTTATGTAGGTGAGCGGTTCAGGAGTGGTCTGTAGATATGTAGGCGAGCAGTTCAGGAGTGGACGGTAGTTATGTAGGTGAGCGGTTCAGGAGTGGACGGTAGATATGTAGGTGAGCGGTTCAGGAGTGGTCGGTAGTTATGTAGGCGAGCGGTTCAGGAGTGGTTGGTAGTTATGTAGGTGAGTGGTTCAGGAGTGGATGGTGGTTATGTAGACGAGTGGTTCAGGAGTGGACGGTAGTTATGTAGGTGAGCGGTTCAGGAGTGGACGGTAGTTATGTAGGTGAGCGGTTCAGGAGTGGACGGTAGTTATGTAGGTGAGCGATTCAGGAGTGGACGGTAGTTATGTAGGTGAGCGGTTCAGGAGTGGACGGTAGATATGTAGGTGAGCGGTTCAGGAGTGGTCGGTAGTTATGTAGGCGAGCGGTTCAGGAGTGGTTGGTAGTTATGTAGGTGAGTGGTTCAGGAGTGGATGGTGGTTATGTAGACGAGTGGTTCAGGAGTGGACGGTAGTTATGTAGGTGAGCGGTTCAGGAGTGGACGGTAGTTATGTAGGTGAGCGATTCAGGAGTGGACTGTAGTTATGTAGGCGAGCGGTTCAGAAGTGGACGTAGTTATGTAGGCGAGCGGTTCAGGAGTGGACGGTAGTTATGTAGGTGAGCGGTTCAGGAGTGTACTGTAGTTATGTAAGTGAGTGGTTCAGGAGTGGACTGTAATTATGTAGGTGAGCAGTTCAGGAGTGGACTGCAGTTATGTAGATGAGCGGTTCAGGAGTGGACTGTAGTTATGTAGGCGAGCGGTTCAGGAGTGGACTGTAGTTATGTAGGCAAGCGGTTCAGGAGTGGACTGTAGTTATGTAGGTGAGCGGTTCAGGAGTGGACGGTAGTTATGTAGGTGAGAGGTTCAGGAGTGGACGCTGGTTAAGTAGACGAGCGGTTCAGGAGTGGACTGTAGTTATGTAGGTGAGTGGTTCAGGAGTGGACGGTAGTTATGTAGGTGAGTAGTTCAGGAGTGGACGGTAGTTATATAGGCGAGCGGTTCAGGAGTGGACTGTAGTTATGTAGATGAGCGGTTCAGGAGTGGACGGTAGTTATGTAGGTGAGTGGTTCAGGAGTGGACGGTGGTTATGTAGACGAGTGGTTCAGGAGTGGACGGTAGTTATGTAGACGAGCGGTTCAGGAGTGGACGGTAGTTGTGTAGGTGAGTGGTTCAGGAGTGGACGGTGGTTATGTAGATGAGTGGTTCAGGAGTGGACGGTAGTTATGTAGGCGAGCGGTTCAGGAGTGGTTGGTAGTTATGTAGGTGAGTGGTTCAGGAGTGGATGGTGGTTATGTAGACGGGTGGTTCAGGAGTGGTCGGTAGTTATGTAGGCGAGCGGTTTAGGAGTGGTCGGTAGTTATGTAGGCGAGTGGTTCAGGAGTGGACGGTAGTTATGTAGGCGAGCGGTTCAGGAGTGGACGGTAGTTATGTAGGCGAGCGGTTCAGGAGTGGACGGTAGTTATGTAGGCGAGCGGTTCAGGAGTGGACTGTAGTTATGTAGGCGAGCGGTTCAGGAGTGGACTGTAGTTATGTAGGCGAGCGGTTCAGGAGTGGTTGGTAGTTATGTAGGTGAGCGGTTCAGGAGTGGACTGTAGTTATGTAGATGAGCGGTTCAGGAGTGGACTGTAGTTATGTAGGCGAGCGGTTCAGGAGTGGACTGTAGTTATGTAGGCGAGCGGTTCAGGAGTGGACTGTAGTTATGTAGGCGAGCGGATCAGGAGTGGACTGTAGTTGTGTAGGCGAGCGGTTCAGGAGTGGTCTGTAGTTATGTAGGCGAGCGGTTCAGGAGTGGTCGGTAGTTATGTAGGCGAGCGGTTCAGGAGTGGTCGGTAGTTATGTAGGCGAGTGGTTCAGAAGTGGTTGGTAGTTATGTAGGTGAGTGGTTCAGGAGTGGATGGTGGTTATGTAGACGAGTGGTTCAGGAGTGGACGGTAGTTATGTAGGTGAGCGGTTCAGGAGTGGACGGTAGTTATGTAGGTGAGCGATTCAGGAGTGGACGGTAGTTATGTAGGTGAGCGGTTCAGGAGTGGACGGTAGATATGTAGGTGAGCGGTTCAGGAGTGGTCGGTAGTTATGTAGGCGAGCGGTTCAGGAGTGGTTGGTAGTTATGTAGGTGAGTGGTTCAGGAGTGGATGGTGGTTATGTAGACGAGTGGTTCAGGAGTGGACGGTAGTTATGTAGGTGAGCGGTTCAGGAGTGGACGGTAGTTATGTAGGTGAGCGATTCAGGAGTGGACTGTAGTTATGTAGGCGAGCGGTTCAGGAGTGGACGTAGTTATGTAGGCGAGCGGTTCAGGAGTGGACGGTAGTTATGTAGGTGAGCGGTTCAGGAGTGTACTGTAGTTATGTAAGTGAGTGGTTCAGGAGTGGACTGTAATTATGTAGGTGAGCGGTTCAGGAGTGGACTGCAGTTATGTAGATGAGCGGTTCAGGAGTGGACTGTAGTTATGTAGGCGAGCGGTTCAGGAGTGGACTGTAGTTATGTAGGCAAGCGGTTCAGGAGTGGACTGTAGTTATGTAGGTGAGCGGTTCAGGAGTGGACGGTAGTTATGTAGGTGAGAGGTTCAGGAGTGGACGCTGGTTAAGTAGACGAGCGGTTCAGGAGTGGACTGTAGTTTTGTAGGTGAGTGGTTCAGGAGTGGACGGTAGTTATGTAGGTGAGTAGTTCAGGAGTGGACGGTAGTTATGTAGGCGAGCGGTTCAGGAGTGGACTGTAGTTATGTAGATGAGCGGTTCAGGAGTGGACGGTAGTTATGTAGGTGAGTGGTTCAGGAGTGGACGGTGGTTATGTAGACGAGTGGTTCAGGAGTGGACGGTAGTTATGTAGACGAGCGGTTCAGGAGTGGACGGTAGTTATGTAGGTGAGTGGTTCAGGAGTGGACGGTGGTTATGTAGACGAGTGGTTCAGGAGTGGACGGTAGTTATGTAGGTGAGCGGTTCAGGAGTGGACGGTAGTTATGTAGGCGAGCGGTTCAGGAGTGGTTGGTAGTTATGTAGGTGAGTGGTTCAGGAGTGGATGGTGGTTATGTAGACGGGTGGTTCAGGAGTGGTCGGTAGTTATGTAGGCGAGCGGTTTAGGAGTGGTCGGTAGTTATGTAGGCGAGTGGTTCAGGAGTGGACGGTAGTTATGTAGGCGAGCGGTTCAGGAGTGGACGGTAGTTATGTAGGCGAGCGGTTCAGGAGTGGACTGTAGTTATGTAGGCGAGCGGTTCAGGAGTGGACTGTAGTTATGTAGGCGAGCGGTTCAGGAGTGGTTGGTAGTTATGTAGGTGAGCGGTTCAGGAGTGGACTGTAGTTATGTAGATGAGCGGTTCAGGAGTGGACTGTAGTTATGTAGGCGAGCGGTTCAGGAGTGGACTGTAGTTATGTAGGCGAGCGGTTCAGGAGTGGACTGTAGTTATGTAGGCGAGCGGATCAGGAGTGGACTGTAGTTGTGTAGGCGAGTGGTTCAGGAGTGGTCTGTAGTTATGTAGGCGAGCGGTTCAGGAGTGGTCGGTAGTTATGTAGGCGAGCGGTTCAGGATTGGTCGGTAGTTATGTAGGCGAGTGGTTCAGAAGTGGTCGGTAGTTATGTAGGCGAGCGGTTCAGGAGTGGATGGTAGTTATGTAGGCGAGCGGTTCAGGAGTGGACGGTAGTTATGTAGGCGAGCGGTTCAGGAGTGGACGGTAGTTATGTAGGCGAGCGGTTCAGGAGTGGACGGTAGTTATGTAGGCGAGCGGTTCAGGAGTGGACGGTAGTTATGTAGGCGAGCGGTTCAGGAGTGGACTGTAGTTATGTAGGTGAGCGGTTCAGCAGTTGACTGTAGTTATGTAGGCGAGCGGTTCAGGAGTGGACTGTAGTTATGTAGGCGAGTGGTTCAGGAGTGGACGGTAGTTATGTAGGTGAGCGGTTCAGGAGTGGACTGTAGTTATGTAGGCGAGCGGTTCAGGAGTGGACGGTAGTTATGTAGGCGAGCGGTTCAGGAGTGGACTGTAGTTATGTAGGCGAGCGGTTCAGGAGTGGACTGTAGTTAAGTAGGCGAGCGGTTCAGGAGTGGACTCTAGTTATGTAGGCGAGCGGTTCAGGAGTGGACTGTAGTTATGTAGGCGAGCGGTTCAGGAGTGGTCGGTAGTTATGTAGGCGAGCGGTTCAGGAGTGGTCGGTAGTTATGTAGGCGAGCGGTTCAGGAGTGGTCGGTAGTTATGTAGGCGAGTGGTTCAGGAGTGGTCGGTAGTTATGTAGGCGAGCGGTTCAGGGGCGGTCGGTAGTTATGTAGGCGAGCAGTTCAGGAGTGGACTGTAGTTATGTAGGTGAGTAGTGGACGGTTGTTATGTATGTGATGTGACCTGTGTGTATACAGTAAATATGCAGAGTGTGAGGGGTGAATAGGTGACAGTCTCTCATCATTTTGAGTGACAGACCATGTGTTTGTGTGTGTGTGTGTGTGTGTGACAGTGGCTGTGTTATTACAGAAGGATCAGAAGAGAAGATCAGCCTGTTTCCCATCAGCAACCGCTCAGAGTATCGATCCCTTCTGTCAACACTGCACTCCTCTGCTGTGTTTACCTAGCACGCACGCGCACACACACACACACACACACACACACACACACAAACTCACACACCTCCACACACACACTCCCCACGCAGCCGCTCTCACATACAATACCTGCAGTGGGAGGTCATTGGTGACCCCTTCACCTGCTGGAGTAACTGAAGCACACAGGCATCGTGTTCTCTTCAGTGATTCACTGGAGGAAATGTGTTTTTCTCAAGCTGAAGTTGAGGAAAGCTTTTGAGAATCAGGGAGAACGTTGGTGGAGAGCAGTTGTCTGATAACCAGGTTGAAACTTAATGCTGTGATCAGTGATATACATCTAACCATATGTAAACGCAGTAATACTGGAGGGCAGGGTCTTGTGCTAAATCTTATGTTGGCTGTATTTAACATGACAGAGTTTCTGTTTGGGTTTACCTGTTCATTCTGTGCTGGTGTGATGTAGTTCAGGAATTGTGGCACATTGGCTTTACATGTTCTGCTTTTCTCTGTCTCTCTCTCTCTCTTCTCAATTTAAAGGTTTGCTTCATCCCACTCTTTGTGAAAACATTTTGCATATTTAAGTAATAAAAAAGAAAATCTAGATTTTATAACCTTCAAAGGTTAAGCACCTACCTCGCTGTGGTGGACACTGACCGGCCCATTCTCTGTACAACGGCCAGTTCCCCAGGACTTTATTCAGAGTGGGGGCTCAACTCTTGGGACGTGATTTAAGATGAATTAGGACTGATGGTCGGTGAGAGTCGGCCGAGGCCAGTCCTCCACACGCTGGCCAGGTTTTTCTGTTTTATTACCCATTCAGTGTACTTATGATGACTGTGTGCACCTCAGACTTCGCTACCAGACAGGATTACACAGGATCAGATCTGCTCCTGAAGCTGCTTTTCGCTGGGTGACAGCAGCACCAGGTCATTTATGTCCATTCGGTTGAGTGTCAGACTGGGGCTTGAAGGCTGCTCCAGTAACACTGCTAAATCATTAATGTAAATATTAAACAGAACAGGTGACGAACTGCAGCCCTGCCTGGTCCAAAGTGCCTGAGTGAAGACAGTGGTTAATTTTATCACCATCCTTTACACCTCACTGACTACTGATGAATACAGATTTAATGATGTCATAGACCGTACCCCTACACTATTGTGTGTAATCTTATAATATGAACCTTGCCAGAGAATCAAATGCTTTGTGAAAGTCTTTACAACTGTTCGTTTTTTTCCACTGTGCTCAGTAAGTAAGGAAGGAAGGCCTGTGTTCAGGCATCAAATACACAGCACCTTCCCCAGATTACTGCTCACTCAGATGTAACTGTAGAAGTTAAGGCCCTATTTGTCTCCACTCTTTTAGTAGACTGGGGAAATAATCCCCTCAGCCCCAGATCTCAGGAAAGCAGACCAATTGGGGAATGATTTTGAACAATCTCAACAGAGCCTGCTGTAGCTTGGGGCTGTTGCACCTCAGCATCTTCGTTATGAACTCTGGCCTGGAGGCTTCTTTGGATTTTATCTTTTTAATTTGGTGATTTAATTCTTCTTGAAGAATTTGTTAATCCAGTGGGTTTTGATTATTTTATGGTGTTCGATAATAGCTTTAAGTTTTTCCAATTTTTCATTCTATGTTTATGGTCTCTACTGATGAATCATTATATAATTAAATTTGTTTTCAGTGTGTTCTCCCTGTGTCCATGTCGGTTTCCTCCAGGTGCTCCGGTTTTCTTCCCCAGTCCAAAAAACACATGTTGGTAGGAGGAGTGAGTGAATGTGTGAGTATTTGTCGCCCTGTGAAGGACTGGCATCCCCTCCAGGGTGTGTTCCCACCTTGTGCCCAATGATTCCGGGTAGGCTTCCGGACCCACTGCGACCCTTTGACAGTCTTCATCACACCACTGAGTTTTGTGGTGGATTTATAACATTTGTGACACAGCCAAAAGTAATACCTGATTGACAATGACTACAGTCAACTTGACTAGCTCCAAGTGTTGAACAGTATGCAAACCTTAACAGAGGTGCGCTGGTTCAGGACATAATCAGGATTATTTCTTTGACAACTGACAGTGCTGAGGTTTGGCTGAAGATATATTTGTTACCAGCAAACAACAACATCACTCTGTTACAGATGTTCAAATCTCCTATCAGAATAACTTCGCCCTGGGTCTGGAAATGTCTGACAGCCTAACAAGGCTTCTCAGAAAAATTATGTTTTGTAGTGTGGTGAGTCTAGAGGAGGGTAATCACTGCACATACTGTATGTACAATTCATTTTCACACACAGTAAACCTTTTTGTCTTTAATTTAAGCCAGACAAGTGGATTCACTTTTAATTACTGATAAACTGAATGATATGTTGCCCTTGTACCATATAAAAACTCCTCCTGAATCTGTGTGTTTGATGTTTTTATTTCAGAGAGGGCAACAGCATTTCTCTGTAATAATTAATTGGATAGTTAGAGTTATCTTATGTTTTTAAGTATTATTAGGTCTTGAATATAAATGCTGGATTTTAAAACCAAATGTTGAAGAATGGTCCTCGGATATTGCAACAGTTGACATTAACAGACCTCATCCTTAATATATAATACAATTCATTGAAAATGAGTAGGTACTCACTCACCTGAAGGACATCACAAACCCCTTGTTAGAGTCAATGCAGTTTGCATATCGAGGCATAAGATCGACGGATGATGCAGTGAACATGGGACTCCATCTTACTCTCATCTTAGCACCTTGAACACTCAAGAACATATGGAAGGATTCTGTTCTTGGAGGACAGCTCCGCCGTCAATATGCCAGGAAGACTACACAGCAAACTGACCCACCTCAGTGTGCCAGCCCCCACCTGCCAGTGGATCACGTACTTCCTCACTGGCAGAGAGCAGCAGGTGAGGTTGGGAAAGTTCACTTCTGGAACTTGGATCACAAGTAGAGGTGTTCCACAGGGTCATGTACTCTTCTCACTGCACTGTACACCAACGACTGTACCTCTACGGAGCCCCCTGTCAAAATCCTGAAATTTGCAGATGACACCACTGTCATCGGCCTTATTTGTGATGCAGTCGAATCTGCTTACAGACGGGTGGTTGAACAATTTGTTCTGTGGAGCAGCCACAACAATCTTGTGTTGAATACAGCCAAAACAGTGGCGATGCTAGTGGATTACTGGAGAAAGCCCCCAACCCTGCCAGCACACACCATCCTTGACAGAACCATGATAATTGTGGAGTCCTGCAACAATCACCACAGACCTGAAATGGGACATGAACATCAGCTCCATCGTCAAGCGAGCTCAGCAGAAGATGTACTTCATCATGTACTACATCAGCTAAAGAAGTTTAACCTGTCCCAGAAGTTACACACTCATCATAGAGTCTGTCATCACCATGTCCATTGCAGTGTGGGTGAGCTCAGCCACCAAACAGGATACTTACAGACAGCAGCGCATCATCAGGTCTGCGGAGAAGACCACTGGTGTTAAGCTGCCCACACTGCTGGATCTGCATAGCTCCAGAACCAGGAAGCATGCAGAGAGAATCACCTGTGATCCATCACAACCCGGACACCACCTGTTCCAGCGCATTCCCTCAGGCCGGCGCTTTAACCAAAGCTTCTTCCCACATTACTGTTACACAAAACACTATATCTTCTAGTTTCTTCTTTCTTTTAGTACTATTTTTGTTTTTGGTAGTGCCACGAAATATTGTCAGTCTATGTGCACTGAGAGCTACTGTAACTTAATCCAAATTCCTTGTATGTGTGAGCATACATGGTCAATAAAGCTTGGTTCGGATACTCTATTCTGACTCTGAAGACTCTGACAGCAACAACACAATTCTAGGGAATGCTGACAGCGAAGGTAAAGTACAAGTATACAAACATCTGAAGCAAGCAAAGACTCAATACAGGAAGATGAAAACCGAGCAGGAGATGGGGAGAGGACAGGTAAAGAGCAATGCTTCACAAAAAGAGCCAGAGGAAGTGAAGCAGGTCACAGGTGTCAGTATTCAGGAGAGATAGAGCGCTGGGTGGGTCGTCATTCCCTGGCACCCCGGTTAAGTGAATGCAAATGGATTACGGAAACTGATTGCCTTAAACCATTTAAGTTTAATAACTCAATAATTTGAGTTATAATAACACCCTAAACTGAGTACAAACAACACACTTATAAGAAGTAATATGTGGTTAAATATGATAAGTGAATTAAGTCAACTGGAGTTAATCTATTTAAGTTCACATTGCTTAAAATCACAAGTAGTTGTTGTGAATTACTACAAATTAATATTACACACCTCTAATAATTAATACCAACAATCATCGAGACCCCAAACACTTACACCACAGCTCTTCACAAGCAACACCTCCATTGGCTTGCAATCAACAAAATGCTGCACTTATAGCAGCACACTTGCTCTTAAGCTTGCATTATCAAGCTCGGGCAAGTAAACCCTTACTACGATAGAATGGGAGCATAGAGGCATATAACCTTGGGGAGACAACTACACGATAATGGTGAATGATGGGAAATCCACGCCCATATGCAAATAGATGGTGCCAGTAGCCAATGAGAAAGCTGTGAGTTTTGCTCATCAAAGTCGAACTGCCCATACGTTGCCTCGACGGATCCTTTTCATTTAAATTGTGTTGCACAGTGCATGATGGGTTGCGTTGTGTTCAGGAGCTCTCAAAAACTACCGCCACAGGACTGCGTCCAGCCAATCAGGAGAGACTATATCAGTTGCGTAACACGTAAACAGAAGTTCAAAAGGAGATTTTAAGGTGGACTGACTGACGATAAGTAAACGTGTTGTAGCACTTAGAATTTAACTTCACCAATAGAAACATAAACACAAGTAGATAAACCAACCCAACAAATAGAGCTTTTAAGATTGAAAGAAAGAAGAAGAAGCCAACTTAGCTTTTTTATTCTCCAGCTTCCAGCTTTATTTCACCTTAAATTGTGGAGCAGTTTACATTTAGACCTCTGTAACTGCTTTATTATTTAAAGTAGAACAAAAATGTCAAATAGGCTGGTATTAGTGTAATAGCGGGAGCATTTAAGATGGAACTGGAAGTGTATTGGTGTGTTTGTGTGACTTTAAATGTGTATAACTGTGCGCTGAATAGTGTACATTTTCAGCATGTGTCCACTTTTCACTTTTCTGCTTCAAAGTTTGGTACTCCCCCATGCGGGGGAAATAACTTTTTTTTTTTTTTGGCTCAGTCAGCTTAGGTAATCCCACATTTCTGTATTATTTAAGCTACACTAATTTAGTGGTTTCATTAAGAAGTGCAGTTAGGTTTTACAGTGCATATAACATAACAAATCTGGCCAGTTGGCATTCTCCTGCAAGTGTGTTGAACTGTTGTGTTAGTGGCAGTTAGAAAAGAAGAAGTGACTGTCTTTAAGTCTCAGACAGGGCATTAGAATTAGAATTAGAATCACAGAGGAATTTGTTCTCTGCATTTAACCCAGTCCAAAACACACATTTAGACACACAATAGTGGGCAGTGAGCAAACATGCCCCGAGTGGTGGGCAGCCCTAGCCATGTGGGAGTTGGGGGTTAGGTGCCTTGCTTAAGGGCACTTCAGTCATGACTTGCTGGCTCTGTGTTCGAACCGACATCCGGCAACCTTCCTGTTACAAGCCCAGTTCCCTAACCACCAAACCACGGCTGCCCCTGCTTGGACTGTTGGTGGTGCTATGTGTGACTAGGTGAGTTTGTTCGCGGAAGTGCAGGTGAATTATTAATGCCTCTTAACAAGAACATCATCACACTTGTGCCTCAGATGCAGCACTGGATGAAAAGTTAACAGCACGCATCCTGCAGGTGTAGTTTACAAGCGTCTCCAGCTGAGTTTAAACCCCACCTTCCCACTCACACACTCAGCACACACACACACACACACACATAGACGCACACTCACAGAACACTGAAGATGCAAACGAGGGGCTTAATTAGCCACACACTGCAGGCGTGTTTGCCCTCTCACACTGTTTGTGTTGTTAATTATTAAAATCTACTGTAACTTCAAAGTGAAGCCGGTGTGGGTCTCCTGCCTGAGCCGAAATATCACTACACACGTGAGGAGCCCTCCTCCCCTACTGTTCATTCTCTCTCTCTCTCTCTCTCTCTCTATTTCACCTCTACCTATTATTCCCTCCTCTCTCTCTCTCTCTCTCTCTCTCTCTATTTCACCTCTACCTATTATTCCCTTCTCTTTCTCTCTCTCTCTCTCTTTCTCTCTCTCTATTTCACCTCTACCTATTATTCCCTCCTCTCTCTCTCTCTCTCTCTCTCTCTCTCTCTCTATTTCACCTCTACCTATTATTCCCTTCTCTTTCTCTCTCTCTCTCTCTCTCTCTCTTTCTCTCTCTCTATTTCACCTCTACCTATTATTCCCTCCTCTTTCTCTCTCTCTCTCTCTCTCTCTCTCTCTCTATTTCACCTCTACCTATTATTCCCTTCTCTCTCTCTCCCTCCCCCCCCCCTCTCTCTATCTAATCTCTCTCTTTAAATATCTCTCTCTTTCCATCTCACTATCTGTCTCTTGCTGTCTTTGTTTCGTTCTTTCTTTCCTTCCTCTCTCCCTATCATCTCTCCACACCCCCACTCTCTCTCTCTCTCTGGGTACACTGGGTAAAGTATTGTGGTGTGTTGGTGTGTGTAAACCTGTTTTTTTGACACATGAGGGTGGCAGGAAGGTCACATCTATTTCGGTGTTTGCACGGCAGTTCACAAGTGTGGAATCACTCATTGCAATAACAAGTCTGCAGATCTGGTTCCGCATCCAAATCCTTGTAACAGTAATGGCTTGGAAGAAAGGTGCAGGTGTAAGGGCTTTGTTTTACAGCATTTTCACAGAAACAGTACAAAGAGAAAAATAACAGAGAACAAAGCTTACAAATTAAAAGGTGTAGCATTAGTGGGTAATAATATGGTAATAAAATTCTAACAACATCCTAATAATATATGTAATAAGCATTTGTTATCCACATTGTTAAAATAACTCAAATATATATTAAATTATGGATATTTTTTAAGTGCATTAATGAATGTCAGGTTTCCAGTTGTGAGTGAATTCAGTAACCACTTTTTTTTTGCTTTTTATATTTTTGTATGAAGGGATAAACGTGTATTATTCAAATACATGTTTATTCACTAGTTCATATTATTATTGAAGTTATTTTCAACACCCATTGCCCTTCCCCCTTTCCTTCTCTCTGTCTATAATTTGCTTCCTCTCTTCTTCTTTTCCCCTCTCTTTTCTGTCTTTCATTTTCTCCCTTTCATATCCATTTTCTCTCTCATTTCTTTCCTTTCTGCCTCCTCTTTCTGTCACATTTTCTTTTTCCTCTTGCTTGTCTCTCCCTGGGTCCTCTCCTTCTCCTCCTTTCACTCACCCGTCAGTCTCTCTAAAGACAACATCTACTCTCTCTCTCTCTCTCTCTCTCTCTCTCTCTCTCTCTGTCTCTCTCTCTCTCTTCTTCCTCTGGCCTCTTCCTCCTCAGGGCAAGTAAAGAAACAAGGGATGAAGGGATCAAGGGAGTAAGGGAGAGGAGGAGAGGAGCAGAGGGAGTAACCCAGGCAGGAGGAAGTGATGACAGGTTATTTTTCACTGCTGCTCTCCTGACAAGCACAATGCTGTTTGCTGCTCTCCTCTGACACGAGCGAGATTTAATCTGGCCGTCTCCGAGCGGCCCTTCCGCAGCCCTAACCAAATGAAAACCGTTATTACACATCGTACAGAGCAGGGGGGCTGGGAAAAGGGCCAGAGCAGCAGATTTACAGGCCTCAGCAGTGTCATCCCTGTGTGTGTGTGTGTGTGTGTGTGTGTGTGTGTGCACGCCTGAGTAAAAACAGTGTGTGTGTGTGTGTGTGTGTGTGTAAACCGCTGTTGTTGATGGTGTTTCTGATTCTTATGGAGGGTTATTGTTGGCCTGCCAGGTGGGAGACGTCTTGAGCCATAAAAGAGAAGCGCACACTGAAGACTCATCCTCCACTGCTCGAAGTCATTATTCTAATGTCTCTCTCTCTCTCTCTCTCTCTCTCTCTCTCTCTCTCTCTCTCTCTCTCTCCTCTTACTACTCTCCACAAGTCACCACTTGTTTTCAAGCTCCTACCAGCACAGCATCATTGGATGCTTAGAGGAACACTTTAACTGCCCAGTTCTGCTTTATGTTCAAAGGTCATAGGAATGCCTGAAATGAAACAGCATGCTCTGGAGCAGGTGCACATGTAATTAAGAACACCCTGACCAATGCTAAGCATAGGGGTGTGCTGGGATGTGGAGAATTGGAGAAGTGATAAAACACCACCATCCAATGTGAGGTGAGTTGGAGTGGGGTTTGAGATCCATGTGTAATCACTGAACATCAGTACTGACCTCATTAAACGGTCTGGAGGCTGCGTGGTTTAAATGATTTGCAGTTCATTGCATTCTATTTTTATGTACATTTTGTTAAGTGTCCCAACTTTTCTGGAAATGGGCTTGTACACCCTGAGATATAAGGATAATTTCCTTTGTATAATTGCTCTACACATTAGCATTGGTTAGCATCATGTTTAGTGGTGGGTAAGAGGGAGGGTCATCCTACTGTACCATTGGCCTCTAAAAATCCATAGATAGCTGAGACACCCCCAAGGATCACATTTATGACATCACTTTTGCAGTTAACCTGCGTTGGGATTCAGTATAACTTTAACAACCCAGTGAGTCTATTTCAGACAAACACTGAGTGTTTAAATTTAAGGCTAAGGGGAAAAAAGGGAATGTTGTTTCTAAATGGAGCGGCACGGTGGCGCAGCAGGTAGTGTCACAGTCACACTGCTCCAGGAACCTGGAGGTTGTGGGTTTGAGTCCCGCTCCGGGTGACTGTCTGTGAGGAGTGTGGTGTGTTCTCCCTGTGTTTGTGTGGGTGCTCCGGGTGCTCTGGTTTCCTCCCACGGTCCATTAGTAGGTGGATTGGCGACTCCAAAGTGTTCATTGGTGTGAGTGAATGTGTATGTCGACCTGTGAAGGACTGGCGCCCCCTCCAGGGTGTATTCCCGTCTTGCGCCCAATGATTCCAGGTAGGCTCTGGACCCACCGCGACCCTGAACTGGATAAGCGGTTATAGATAATGAATGAATGAATTAATGTTTCTAAATGGCTGCAAAAGTTGCTATATAAGAGAACTGCTCCATATCTCATCCATTTTGATGAAGCTTATTGCGTCCACTCTCGTGTCTGTAACTAAATGCATATTTTGAAACATGAACACAATATTAACTTTTTAAGTAAATTGTTAATGAAATAACCAGATAAAAGCAAAACAATCAAAACAACCCAGCTGAATTTGCAAACAGCGGTGAAAGTTAGTGTTTTTCTTTCTCCTGTAAAGTTGCCATTTTGGGGAGGTATGGTTGTGTTCTGACAGTGGGGTTGTATTGTGAATATAGGTGAATGAGCTTTGCATTATCCATTACATCACATTTTCATCTAGGGTCATCCGAGTTATGTCAGTTGATTGTGTCATCTAAAGCCATCCATCCATCCATCCATTAACCGCTTATCCAATTTAAGGTCGTATTAGTGTACACAGATACCACTCATGAATGAATGTGACCTTCAAGCCCTCAGATGGCACTGCATGAGAGTCCATCAACAGATCAACAGATGCAACCTGAAGGTCTCTTAAATGAGGCGAAACCAAGCTATCATTTCTGTGCAGAAACACTGCTGAGATCTCTGGGCGTGGGTCATCTCAGACGGAAAAGTATGCTGCTGTTAAAACATTGTTAGAAAACTCATGTGTTTTTCCAGAATGGTAAGTTTACAGGAAAAGAAAATTAATAACACTCAACTTTCAATAGAAGTTAATAAAATTACATTTTTACAAAGTAATTTTGAACTGTTTGTGTTGATCCATTATTTGTGAAATTTTCTTCCAATAAAACAGCTTTTAGCATTTTCAAATAAGGTAAAAAAATATGACAATATGGAGATACAAGGTTTTCTCAGACAGCGGCAGAATATTTCCATACTTTTCTCTAGAATATGGAGAGGAATTAGTGCCAAATTGAGAAGCAATCACTGCAATAGGACAATGTGAAATACGGTCCACACACGTCATTGTGGCATCCATGAACCACAGTCTTGAATTAGGTAGAGGACTGGGATTGGATAGCGATTCATTTTTTGTGGCACATTCACAGCGCCACTCAGTGGAATACAGTTAAAATGGAAATTTGGTGTGACATTAAATCAATCTAATGAATATTTGCTTTTCATTTTGGCATGTTTTCCGCACGTTTGTATTTAAAAGTAATCTCACGTGTATTGCATTTCAATGAAACATTTCTTTTTAAGTAGAAAGTACCTCACCATATAAAGCAGTACATTCATTCATTATCTGTAACCCCTTATCCAATTCAGGGTCGCAGTGGGTCCAGAGCCTATCTGGAATCATTGGGTGCAAGGCAGGAATACACCCTGGAGGGGGCGCCAGTCCTTCATAGGGCAACACAGACACACACATTCACACCTACGGACACTTTTTGAGTCGCCAATCCACCTACCAACGTGTGTTTTTGGACTGTGGGAGGAAACCGGAGCACCCGGAGGAAACACCAACACAGGGAAACAGGGAGAACACACCAACTCCTCACAGACAGTCACTCAGAGCGGGAATCGAACCCACAACCTCCAGGTCCCTGGAGCTGTGTGACTGCGACACTACCTGCTGCGCCACTGTGCACCACACCACTAATGCAGTAGAGTTGTGCACTGATTACGGTTTGGATGTGTATTGTATTCAATATTCAGCATTTAATTTTTAAAACGCAAATCCTCGTGTATTGTTTTTCCATAAAGTAGTCAAGCCACATGAAAACAATGTAATAGCGGTTTTGCTTTACATCTTGGAACCTATTCTTGATGTTAGTGTGGAAAAGCAATGAGGTGTGTGGTCTGTATTTCACATTGTCCTATTGCAGTGATTGCTTTTCAATTCAGCACTAGTTCCTCTCCATACTAGAAGGCTATGTATGTTCATAAATAACAAATTTCTGGCTCTAAAACTGTGGATTCCTGATTCTTCTACTTTTTAACTGTGATTTGGTTTCATTTCTAACTGCAAGTCACCTGTTTGCAGAACCTGTGGAGGACTCCTGTTCACTGTCTCTTTAAAACTCAAGTGAGTCCTATATCACTGCATGCAATATTTACACCGCCTCACTGAGAGGCTTTAATGGTATTTTCCCGCTCAGCTGAGTGTGCCATAACTCCGGCACCAAGCAGCAGCGAACATGGCAATCAGAGAGATATTTCATGCTTAGATAAGAGCATCTGTGTGCGGAGTGGCAGCGTGAGAGAGGGAGAGAGAGAGAGCCCATTCCGATAAGTCGTCCGACTTTACAGGTCTATTATTCTATTACAGAGATCAAAACCTAGTCTGTGCGCTTTAGTCTTTCCACAGCTCCGACACATCTGGCTCAGCTCCAGAAGGACGTGATAAGTGCCTGATGAGTGTTAGAGGAGGGACACGCTTCACTGGACTCTACTATGGCTCTCTAGATTGGAGTTTCAGGTTCTACCAAGTGCCTTGTTTATTTGAGTCACTTCACAGGTTGAAAAATGACAGGGACCCAACTTGGTTCAACATGAACATGATCTGGACAGTGTACGTTCTCCCAAGGTGGGTTAAGCTTCTTCAATGGCATTACATCAGTTCCCTCTTGGCTCCACCCCTTGAAAATGATTCTCACCTGCAGCTGCTCAGACAGTTTTTCCCATGGTTCTTACATGATAATAGTCAGAGAAAATAGCTGCTAGCTTTAGTGGCTAAAGAGTAGTAATGGTTTATCAGCTAATGTTTTCCAGATGCTTGTCAAATGTGGAGTATCGCAGATTTAATTGCAGGATAATTATCTGGATCATTAGAGAAGTGGGATATTAATATTCAGCAAGTCATATTTATTTGGAATTGAATATTGTAGATCATTATTTCTTGTGCTGATGCACTCTATATACCCGTTCTGGGGGTCTGGAAGGCTGGCCCACTAATTGAGACAATTACATTAATGGGGGACTGAGAGAAACATGTATTTTTTTTTCCCCTGCAGCGTAAATGTAGATAAAATTAAGTTAACACTCCTACGGAGAAAACACACACACACACACACACACACACACACACACAATAAATTAAATATTTCAGTTTGACACTGAAACCACTGACGTGTCGTGAATAACATTGATTCTCATTCTTACAATGGCTCCCTGTTGAGGGGTGGGATTACATCTGACAGTCAGTAAACAGTGAGGGCTTGATACCAAAGGGGGGCATTGTATTCAGTGTTATTCACATCACTAATAGTTGGTTTTAATCTTCATTCATTCATTCATTCATTCATTATCTGTAACCGCTTATCCAGTTCAGGGTCGCAGTGGGTGCAGGGTCATTGGGAGTGGGAAGGTGGGAATACACCCTGGAGGGGGCGCCAGTCCTTCACAGGGCAACACAGGCACATATTCACTCACACACTCGGACACTTTTGAGTCGCCAATCCACCTACCAACGTGTGTTTTTGGACTGTGGGAGGAAACCGGAGCACCCGGAGGAAACCCACGCAGACACAGGGAGAATACACCAACTCCTCAGAGACAGTCACCCGGAGTGGGAATCGAACCCACAACCTCCAGGTCCCTGGAGCTGTGTGACTGCGACACTACCTGCTGCGCCACCGTGCCGCCCTGGTTTTAATCTTGTGGGTGAAAAATCATTATACATTATTAACTTATAATTTTACATAACTGTCATATTAAAATTACTTATGATCCAGTAAATAACATATATTCAGTCTGCATCTCTTGGTTGATTCTGTGAGTGTGGTGGCTACTAAGGACATGGGGGTGGTGGGGGGTAGCAGTTGTTTTGCAGTAGCGGTCCGCAGCTCTCACAGATGCTGCAGGTTAGTGAGCGGCTAAGTGAAGGCAGCACTTTTCACTATCCTCTACTACACTCAGAGTTCTCAGATGACCCACAGCTCCGCTCCACTGCACTCACCTCACACTGACCCCTCCTCCCCCTCCTGCGGCTCCACTCCCAATCACACACTGCCTTTCCGACCGCTCCTTCTCTCTGAGGAAGCCGACCCATGCTACTCATCTCTGGGTAGATTTATAAAGCTCAGCTGAGGGACAGAGTATCAGACTTGTGCTATGTTTAATTTCCTGGGAGTTCTCACACAGAAGTGGGTTAAACCCCATTTTATTATTTATCCTGTTGATACTGACCCACACAGACTCATGGACATTGTACACCATCGTGGAGTCCAAATGCATGTGTTCCAGTCCCAGGTGCTACTAGCATGACATTGTAGGTGGACATTATTTAGGTGGGGAACAACAAAAATGTTGCTTTTTAAAAAATATGACGGCAGCAAGTAGTTTCATTTTTAGAAAGTGGGGAGGGGGTGGGGGCACAAGAAATACAAATCAAGCCTACATCTATAGCCAGATTTTACAAGGGGAACCATGTACATGAATAGAAATAATTCTCATCTATCAAAGGGGAGCCATGCAGAAAAAGTGAGTATAGGACCCATAGCATTAAAGGTGATATTCACTATTGTAATCAAAAAAATACTTTTTATAAACGTTTAGTAGATATTTCCTCACCATTTGAAAGCTCCCAGGTTGCTTTGCATGCTTGAATTGGTATACAAAGTTTACGAAGCCCTGGTGTCAGTAAATGGCAAATAATAATAATAATAATAAACTGGAGTTTGTAAAAAACAACAGACAGAACTCAGAACATTGAAAAACACAAACCAAGTTAAGGATATTGCTCTATCCCTGCTCCACAGGTGGGTAAAACTGACTTATTTTTGCTGTTTCGGATCCGGTGGTAAATCTCCAAATCGAGGAAAGCAGCAACTGCACGAAAGTAAACACAGACCGAAAGTGATACAAAACCTAAGAAATCTAGTTACAAATGTGTTTCTGTGGTAATTAATTAACAGTAAATAAAAACTTAACATCAAGTTAAACTTAGCCATGTACAAACTAGAGTTATTTTATTATTCCTCAAACATGCCATTCCACCTTAAAAGACACAGAGAGTCTGAACAGAAACAAACCAGAGAGAACTGCAATTATCCATAATCAAAGATATTTTTAATGCTTGTTTATAGCATATTTTGCACTGGAATAAATGTAAACAAATGCATATAATTATAATAGTGTAATCTTAGTGTAATCTAAACTTACATTGTTTATTGATTTTAACATTAATTACTGAGATTTCTGCTGTTTTCACACTAAAAACAAACTGTATTATGCAACTTTAGCATGAAGAATGAGAAGGTCCTGCTGTAAACCAGCTTCTGATTGGCTGCATGGGCAGAAATGTAGGTTCACACTTTAACACAACTATACACTGATAGTTTCGTTCTATAAAGTACATTTCACATGTGAAGAAGAATCAGCAGGCTTTGAGTCTCTGACTAAACCGGTTTATGCTCCACACAGCAGGTATCACACATGGGTGCAGCCATGTTTAAAACAGGTTTAGTACAAAAACCTAAGGCCATCAAGACACATCAAGGCCACTAAGTGTTGGTGTAGTGGTTGTTCAATGGCTAGAAGAATCACTGGAGAAGATCTGACTGTTTCCTAAACCCTGTAAACACTAAACCTGCAATTTGAGATGTGACCTCATAACTCTTGCATGCTTTTGCCTACAGACATGACCCACATATAACAGCAATGGACAGGACCTTGTCTCTCCATCCACAGCATGATCACTGAGCCTCGCTGAGTAATCCTAATAATAATGGCTACATTCAAAACTAATGAAGAGGTTATCTTTTGATCATGATCCACACCCCAGAACAATCAGCAGCTTCTCATCTATCCCACCAGAGAGACACCAGCTCCAAACATCACCCCCAATCACACCATCATCAATATCACACAGCCTCACATGCCAACAATGTGATAACTTACTGATTTAAAAAAATCCTGTTAGCATTTCCCGATAGCGTGAGGAAATCTTTGAATAGTTGGGGGTCTCTGGTATATGTCCAACATTCCAAAAATATTCCCAGTGGCTTAGCGTTACAAGAGTTTAAGCAGAACAATTAATTATACTATAGAAAATGGATGGACATAACGTGTACGCATAATTATAAACATGTTATTAATGTATTTGCATGCTGTGTTTATTAGTTCTTCGGTAAACGTTTTACTAATGGCTTGTTGAATGAGTTAAATGTTTAATAAGTCTGGTCTTCTGTTTGCAAATGAACTTCAAATGTGTTTACAGGTGGTAATGTCCAGACGTCTGTTTCTCAGCTCTCATAAACAACTGCTGTGTGTGAAAGGCTAATAATAAGGAATGAATGGCAAAGGCGCAGGGGATTTAAAAGCAATTAGTTACTAACCAACTTAAAGATGACCTTCATTAACACCTCATACCATGGCTCTATGCTTGTTTACATATGGCATGATTCCAGGAATTATTAATTGCTCACTAATGATTAAGGAATTGAGGAGCATTCTTTAATTACAGCTTGCCAGTGACCATTTACTTCAAAACGGTCCTCTAAAGAACTCTATTTGATCCTTGTCCCGGGTCCCAATCTGTGAGGACTGTGGAGTGTTCTCCCCTTGTCTGTGTGGGTTTCCTCCTGTTGCCTCCTGCCGTCCAATAAACCCATCCTGGTAAGTGGACTGACAGAGTGCAAACTGCCCAGATCTGTCAAATCAGCTGAGATAAGCAGAGATGAGAGCACAGGAGGTCTCCCTATACATGTCAAGGCCAGTTGTTCTCTCTAGGACTCTCAGTCTCAGATTGGAACCTGCGATCTCCAGGTGATAGGCTCAACACACCCACAGAATGTAAATATTCTTTATAAAGATCTGAAAAAAAAAAAGAATCAATGAAAATGAAAAAATAAGTAAAATACAAACTAAATAAATACATTCTAAATGATGTATACAATGTTTATATAGTTTTGATTTATTTATACACGTTATTTTATTTCTGAATGTATCATTCATTCATTCGTTCATTATCTGTAACTGCTTATCCAGTTCAGGGTCGTGGTGGGTCCAGAGTCTACCTGGAATCATTGGGCGCAAGGCGGGAACACACCCCGGAGGGGGCGCCAGTCCTTCACAGGGCAACAAACCCATGCAGACACGGGGAGAACACACCAACTCCTCACAGACAGTCACCCGGAGCGGGAAACAAACCCACAACTCTGATTTTTTAATCAGATCTGGTCCCCCATACTTCATTCAGACATTTATTTTTTACGAAACCAAAAGCCACTCAGAACATCCTGTGTGGCACCGTGTGAATCCTGGGAATCACTGTAGGTACCGTGACTCATGATATATCAAGTGGATCTGACCCAGTGTGTCTGGACCGCTCACCTTGGGCTCTGTCCTCTGGCCCGGGATGGACACCCAGCTGAGTGGAGAAGTGCCCGTCTGCACTAAATCAAATTACCAAAATGCCTACAGGATACAAGCTATATTCCTGATGAGCCTTCATCGGGACGCCAGTAACGCTCTAATGCAATTTGCTAAATTTCATTTGCAGTGCTTTACATTCCTGATTGGATTACCGCCGCCAAGGAGTGGACACAGTGTGCTGCTAATCAAATTAATTGTTGTGTTCACCTGCAAACATTTGTAATAAAGATGAAGAGAGCTTCATTAAATATTAATTCCACGCAGCACCCCTCCCTGTAATGTCATTAGTATCAGCGTGGGAGGTCTGCAGGTGATGTCCTGTTGTCCCTGGACGGCCTGACTGACAGTGTCCGGCCTCTCTGGAGACTCGGAGCTTCAGTGCTGCTCTGTTAACAAAGAAGTATGCGTGGCACTCACAACAAAAGCCAGCCTCTGATGCACGTCGTGCCGTGGTGAAGCTCTGAGGGAAAGCGCTTTATTTACAACGTGATAAATATTTTAGTGTGCTAATTACTTTGGTTGTTAGCTTCTCGTTTTCAGGACTCGAGTGCCTGCATGCTAATTGCTGTATAATGGCCCGATGTATCGGCCTGTCTACAGCCGCGGGGAGAGATCTGTGAGTGTGTGTGTTTCTTTTTCTCCATAAACCTAGGACAGTTATAATACTATGGCACGGAGATGTTTCCCGTCATGTTTTGCTGCCTTGTTCCGTTGCTGTAGTGTGTGTGTGTGTGGCAGGTTTCACTCACGCTATGGGGACCACACTCACACTTAGCGAATGCCTTTGGTCAGAATGAGGTCCCCATGCAGGTCCCCACAGTAAACCATTCCATTTTAGCCAGGTTTAGGGCCACAGTTAGGATAAAGGTTGGGGTTAATTAAAGGCAACATCTATGATTGTGGAAAAAACTTTGTTCTCTGTTTTGTTCACATTCAGAAGCTCCACGTCTTTTAAGGTGGAACGATATGTTTGAGGGTAAAAAACGGGTTGTTTTTACGCGGCTGAAGTTTAACCTAATAATAATAATAATAATAATAATAATAATAATAATAATAATAATAATAATAATAATACATTTTATTTATAATTCACTTTTCAAGAACCCAAAAACAAAAAACATCAAGAGTACAACACACACAAGAACAACAAGACAATGCAACAATGAATGGCATATGTGTCTGTAGGTTTTTATTCGCTGTTTAATGACAAAAATCTCATTGGTTACTCGAGTTGTGCAGCGTAGGTAAGTGTGAATCATTCATTCATTCATTCATTCATTTATTCATTCATTATCTGTAACTCTTATCCAGTTCAGGGTCACGGTGGGTCCAGAGCCTACCTGGAATCATTGGGCGCAAGGCAGGAACACATCCTAGTGGGGGTGCCAGTCCTTCACAGAGTGAGTGTGAATCGAAGTCTTACAATCCTTACACTAAACCAGCTGATGTTTACTTTCATCCATATCCTCAGAGGGCATTAATGTGTCTTAAAGAAGCTAAATAGTTTGCTACTTCCATTAACACACAAGCCTTCTCTAGCTGCACTATGGCAGCCTTAATGAAGACGTGACCAGTGAGGGATGAGAGAGGAAGGCAGACAGGATGAGGAATGGAATGGTCCACTTTAGGGGTGTCTGCAATCATATTACAGAATGCTTCCCAACATGAATACTGTGATAATTACTAATACAGGTAAGAGGTATGTGTTTTGACCTCTCCGAGCTGCTGTTTTTACTTCTTTCTGTGGTCTTGGTCATGCCCCCCCACCCCACTTTTCCAAACTCTCCCTGTAATTCGAACCATAGATCAGAGTATTCCAATGGTTCCAAAAGTGGGGGGCATGCCCTATGGGGATAGGGTGCTGTCCTATGGCAGCGGGGCCTAGTAATCTATTCATTCATTCATTATCTATAACCGCTTATCCAGTTCAGGGTCGCGGTGGGTCCAGAGCCTACCTGGAATCATTGGGCGCAAGGCGGGAATACACCCTGGAGGGGCGCCAGTCCTTCACAGGGCAACACAGACACACACACACACATTCACTCACTCACACCTACGGACACTTTTGAGTCCCCAATCCACCTACCAATGTGTGTTTTTGGACTGTCGGAGGAAACCCATGTGGACACAGGGAGAACACACGGACAGTCACCCGGAGCGGGAATCGAACCCACACCTAGTAATCTAATGAATGATAAACATGCCACTTGTAATAATTCCACTGTAAATGTGACTTGTCGCATTATTTTGCTTTGTTTAATAAGAAGGTGCAGTATATAAAATAAATTCCATTAGAGTCTGAATGCAGAAGACGTGTACATAGGTGCTGGAGTTTGGGGGGCACTGCAGAAAAAGTTCGGGAGACACTGGGCTAGTAGGAGCTTTGGGTGAGGGTAAGTTTAGGGTTACACTCTTAAAAATAAAGATGAAACAAAGTGTTCTTTGAGCCATGTCATAGAGGAACAGCTTTTGGTTCCATAAAGAACATTAGCAAAAAGTGGTTGGCATTTTTAAAGGTGTAGAGTTACTGTTAGGGTTAGGTTAAGCTAGTAGTAGTAATGTCTTTATAAAATGAATGCAAGTCAATATAATGCTCCCTCAATGCCTCTATTGTGTCTCTATACCACTACATGGATTACAAGTGATGTTTGGGTTAGAGAGTCAGTCCAGCGGGGAGTCCCTCACTGCAATTGGCTGTGAGAGCACCAGTGAGGTCAGCTGCTGATGCCAGATGAATAGTTATGGATCACAAACACTATTCCAACTTCAAGGAACTTTCAAGGAAAGTTTAATGGTGCTCTAGTCCCACAGCCCAGTAGCAAGGGGGATTTATACTCCTCTGGCTCACCTTTGGCATTGAGCTTGGTGAAATTCCACAGCGTCCCATTCCACTGCCTGCTGTTCTTTGGAGATTATACAAGCTCTGTGTACACAACTGAACACCTCTGTGAGTAATTTGCTGAATTATGACATTAGAAAGAGTGTCTGTAGTTTTTTTTACATGATGTGGATTTTACACTGCAGATCAAAGCCTAAATAACACATACACACTCAATACATTGTATTAAAATACCTCTGCAATTTCGGCTTACTGCTAAAAAGTACATCATACCTTCATAATACAAACTAGCAGCAGCAGACACTAACAGCACAAGGGGAGGAAAGGACACGGAGAGGCCGATACTTCAAAGGGAACAGACCACCCCTTGGCTACGTAAGTGTAAGGGGCCTTATCGGCTTGCCATGCAAACTTTGCAGTGCAGACATTTTATAAATTATGTTTGGCAATAAAATTAGAGCCACGGAATACAGACGGCCCAAGGCACCATGTTTTAAACTGTCAACTCAGCGGCCTTGGCAGCTCAACACGCTTGGAGGAGAATGCTAATGGTCCACATCTGACAATAAAAAGGGATTTCTGGCATGTCACAAATTTCTATCCCCTTTCTGAGCATCATCTTACACACTGCATTCAAGCTAATCACTCTCTCATGTATCCACACACACACACACACACACACACACACACACACACACACACACACACAATCAGTTCTGTCATTCATACACACTCATTTATTCATTCATTCGACCACTCAATCAATCATTTATTCACTAACACTCTTTCAATCACTCACTCACAAACACAAACACACAGACACACACTCACACACTCTCAATGATATTCTTATTCACACTCACTCACACACTCACAGTCTCAGTCATTCCTTCACTGATTCTCTCAGGCACTCATTCACTCATTCTTTCAGTCACTCACTCATACATCACACACTCGCTCACTCACTCATTCTAACACTGACTCACTCATTCACTTGCACTCCCTTACTCATTCTTTCAGTCACTCATAACATCACACACTCACTCTTTAATTCCATCAAACACTCGCTTACTCATTTGTTCCATCACACGCTCATTCATTCACTCTCACAGTTACTCAAATGCCTACTCACTCGCTCACTCAATCACCAACTCGCAGAGTCACTCATTCACTCATGCATTAGCTCACCCATTCCTTCAGGCACTCACTCATACCGTCACACACTGGCTCAATCATTCATTCCATCACACACTCATTCATTCACAGACACACTCACTCACTCACTCAAACACTCTCACAGTCACCCAAATGCCTGCTCACTCACTCGCTCACTCATTCCTTCCATCACACACTCACTCACTCATTCATTCTATCACACACACTCACTCATTCATTCCATCACACGCTCATTCATTCACATACAAACTCACTCATGCACTCACTCACTCAAACACTCTCACAGTCACCCAAATGCCTGCTCACTCACTCGCTCACTCATTCCTTCCATCACACACTCACTCACTCATTCATTCTACCACACACTCACTCACTCATTCATTCTATCACACACACACTCACTCATTCATTACATCACACACACTCACTCATTCATTACATCACACACATGCTCACTCGTTCATTCCGTCCGTCAGTCACTCACTCACTCATTCAATTACTTTTACTTTTGAAGGGACCATCTATGGCAGCAGTGTGTCACAGTGAGACTTGGGGATGTGGTGTGTGACGGGAAGTTCCTGAGGGACATCGTCTCTCTCTCTCTCTCTCTCTCTCTCTCTCTCTCACACACACACACACATCTGGCTCAGATCCAATAACTGCACAGCCCCGCATCAGGGGAATCTGCCTCTCTCTCTCTCTCTCTCTCTCTCTCTCTTTCTCTCTTTTTCTCTCTCGTTGTTGTGTGCAGTGCAGGAACAAAGCTGTTTGCTGTGATCCTGGCTGTGTCTCCGTGCTTTATCCTCTGAACTCCGCACTCTTCAGAAGACTCTTGGTGAACCCTGTTTCCTGGCTGTGTGCCAGCTTTGGGGTAAAACACATTAGGTGATACATGCCGCCTGTGAGAGCTTCTTTTGGCAGCTGCGAGTAGAAATGTGCCTGATAGTCTCAACACTTCCTTTTATCATTTCCACGTTCTCCACACCTGCAGGAAAGCGCAGGGCTTTATCCCCAACAAATGGAGCTTGTGACAGTCCTCATCTACACGCTGAGGGTAGCTTTAAGGAAAACTGAAGTTGTGTGGGTGATTGTTTTTCTACTGTTACAGAGAACACTTCTGCCACCTGAGGGACACGTCCCCACCTCCACCTTCACTCTTAAAAAAAGAGGAGCAATGCCATGTTGGAACCACATTTGGCTCCCTGCAGAACCTTTCAGTGGATGGTTCTTCAGAGCAGAGACTCCCAGACCTGCAGCACACCCCTTTCAGCTCAAGAAGCAGGAGAAACATCAATGGCGTTCCAATAACACATGCTCCTGGGTGTTGATTTTGATATAACTGAACAAATTTTTGAAACAATGCTTAAAGACCTATGTTCACAGTAAAAAAAAAAACAGCAGCTGGGGTTGCCAAAATGTCGCCATAAAATATATGGTCAAAATGTATATGATATTACAATATTAGTTTTGGCAACTGTAAATATTACATTACAGAACTGTTATGTTAACAGTACTTTTCTGTTAAAAAACCATAGTATTTACATAAACATAACAAAGAAACATTGTTTTGCCGTACAATTAACATGTAAATAGAGTGATAAATCAGAGAATGGAGACTGAGATCGTATGTAGATATCGCCATACCACATCCAATATTCATTCATTCATTATCTGTAACCGCTTATCCAGTTCAGGGTCACGGTGGGTCCAGAGCCTACCTGGAACTATTGGGTTCAAGGCAGGAATACACCCTGGAGGGGGCGCCAGTCCTTCACAGGGCAACAAAGACACATTCACTCACGGACACTTTTTAGTTGCCAATCCACCTACCAATGTGTGTTTTTGGACCATGGGAGGAAACCGGAGCACCCAGAGGAAACCCACGCGGACACAGGGAGAACACACCAACTCCTCACAGACAATCACCCTGAGTGGGAATCAAACCCACAACCTCCAGGTCCCTGGAGCTGTGTGACTGCGACACTACCTGCTGCGCCACCATGCCCATCCAATATTCAGCCCTTAAAAAAAAGATATTGCTGAAAAGAGCAAAGAAATGTGCTGGATCTGGGTGCAACACTCCAGCACTTACCACAGGCTGAGGGTGAACTTTCCTGACCAACACACTTCTCGTCACAACATGCACAGAAACACACACACACACACACAAATACACAATATAATCACCCCAATGTAACCCAAAAGCCTCAGCGAGAACAACAAAGAAAAGTTCAGAAAATATGGAGCAGCAAGGCATGCTGGGAACTCCTCCCAGTCATTTGACACACTTTTACCGCCCATAATGGTTAGTGCATTTAACAGTGAAATAATATATTTTTTACAGTAAAGAGATGATAAATGTATTTATGGTATTTCACTTTTACAGAAACTGTTTTCAACCTAGAGTTTACTGTCATGGTTTTACAGTTTTTAATTTTTCATTTTTTACAATGTTTTTCAGAAACGAAATTTTGTTTTTGATTTGTTTGACACAAAGCAATGACCCTTGTTTCCTCACAAAGTCTCAGGACTGCTCCTGCTCTGTTACCAAACAAAGTTACCAAACAATGGAACTTGAACGTTCCATAAAAATGTCACTTCAGTGTTGTACAAGGCCATGTTTTTCGAGTCAAATACAATTACAGGCATCAGATTTTAAGTTTGTTTATATTTGCAAAGCACAATCAAGTTGGTCTGGTTCTGTGTTTTAAACATCTGTGTAGGCAGCCATGTGCTCTGTTTCCCTATGTCTCCTGTAGCCACACCAGGCACCTGAGGCAGCAATGTGACTGAGCTCACAGGTGCATCCTATCGTCTCTTGTCTTGTTGTACTCTTGCACTGTCTTTAATTTGATTTAACGTTAGGTTATTCTTACTCTTGGTAAACTTCAGGTGTTTCATGGTTTCTCAGTTTTGCTTCATCAGGGATTGTTCATGTTCTCTTAATATATATAAACCATATCAGCAAGCGCTCCCTCTCTTCTCCTTTGCAAGTTGTACTTATAAGTGTTTTATTTACAAATTAATAATTACAATTAATTAATTTGCTGGAAATTAGTTGGTGTATAAACGAGGTGGGGTCAGTGAATCAGTTCATTGGTCTTGGGGGTGGAGCTATACCTTCTTAAAAATAAAGGTGGTATAAAGGGTTCCTTAAGCAATAGAAAGCCTGTATTGGGTTCCAAAAAGAACCATGTTTGTTTGTTCTCTTTTGGAACCAAAAATGGTTCTTCTGTGACATCACTCAAAAAACCTTTTGTAGTATCTTTATTTTTAAGAGTGTAGCTGCAGTGTCTGTGAAGCTGAGGTTGAAGTCAATCCCTGACCGAGGTTAGTGCTGACACCTGCTGTGATAATAGTGTTAGGAAATGGCAGTAATACTGTAAATGTGGTAGAGTACAGTGTTGTATAATATCAGTACTATGTGGAGAGCAGAGTGGATACTCTAAAACCTACAGGTTTGTTTTTACCTGTATTCATTTCTCCTGTCTGGTTTGAATCTTGTCAATCCAATCAATGAGTGTTATGCCAGATGTTGTTATGACTGTAGGCTTGTAGGTGCCTCCAGATGTACCACTGTCGTTTTATTGGGATCAGTACATGGATCCATCTGTCTATCATCCAAGCTAAGAGTTGTAGCCATGATGTTCAAGTGTGTGTCTCTATCAGGGTCCTTCTCCAGTTTGTCCCTAAAGTCCTGGGTTTAAGGAACTGTCCACTTCATTTGTGTCCTCTCCATTCGAGTCAGCTGCCTGGTAAAGTGGACAGTTCTTTAAACCCCACTCTGAGTTTCTGTATTTGGACAGGGATGAGGGCGTTCTCGTGTATCTAATGTGGATTTTGAAGGGAGCTGTCCGCGGGTTTGTGGTGCTGAAAGCCGTGAAGTCCAGCATTAAAAGCCCCCAAGTTGTTTACTTCTTCTCCCCCACGTTAATGTGATCGATCCTGATGTGGGAGTGAGGCGCTCCTCCGCCTCTCAATGATTCCACATGGCTCTAATTAACTCCTCGGCGTTATGTATTCCTCCGCATGCGCGGCTGTTGCTTTGGAAATGTCAAGATCGTCCGCTGCACTTGTTTAGCCCGCCGTGCCCCCCTCCCTCCACTCTACGCATCCCCCATCCCCCCTTCCTTCCCAAATAAATAAATAAATAAATGAACGAGAAAAGAAACGGAAAGAAAATAAGGCCTGCTCGCTGATCTCATTTATTAAATGTCATGTACGGAGTGCGCTGGCGCAGAGTGATGGGCGCGGGGCCTCGCGCTCAGGCAGAACGGTGCGTTTTAGGGTTGGGAGGTCCCGCATGCCACGCACTTTCCAGCAGCCCCCTTTTTCCTTCCTCATCTACCACCCACCCTCCCTTGAAACTTCCACGGCGCGCGAGACCTGAGCGGCGGAGACAGCGGGCAGGCAGTGCGCGCGCTCCTCTCCTAAATTCACACAGCGCCCGCGGCCAGACACGTGGCCCTGCGCGCGCCCATGTCTTTGTGCTGTGTACGCGTGTGTGTTGGCGTGGTTTTGGTCTTGCTCTCCGAAAATAGAGGTTCAGTTACACAGCTGGTCAGCATGTGGGCTGTGAGTGTAGTGTGTGTGTGTGTGCGTGCTTATTGTGCAACTGGAAACACAAATACAGCGGCAAATTCCAGAGAAGTAAAATGCATAGTGATAGACAGATTTAGAGAGAAATATACAGAAGGCAACAACATGGTAAAGAAGAGTAAATATACACAAAGATCAGCCACAACATTAAAATCACCTCTTATTATCTACATCCTACAGGGCTTACAATTAAAGACTGTAGCCCATCTGTTGCTCTGCATACCTGGTTAGCCCCTTTTCAACCTTTATACCTTGTAGCGCTTAGATTTATTTTAGAATATAAAGTGTGTATAACCATTCAAATAACATTTATTATTGTTGTTGTTTTAGTTCTTGTGTTTCAATGGTCCACAAGAGCAGGTATGATTTGGGATAATTCTTAGTGTTGCAGTGATACTGGTGTGGTGGTGGTGGTGGTGGTGACATTTGTATGTGTTGTACTGGTACGAGTGGATCAGACACAGCATTGCTGCTGGAGTTTTTAATCCCCTCAATGCCACTACTGGACACCAACCAAATCTATCCAACCAACAGCGCCCTGTTTCCAATGATGAAGGACTACAGGGGCAGCAACATATGACTTACTGTATCTGACTTAACCAACGAGGTGGGTGTGGTCAGTGAGTGGACACAGGTTCTAACTCTCAGCAGAAATGCTGTGTCTGACCCACACACCACCACAATGTCAGTGTTGCTGCAGTGCTGAGATATATCCACCTCCCAATCAATACCTGCACTGGGTGGTCCTTCAGGGGTCCTGTCCATTGGAGAATACGGGGTGGAGCAACAGATAGACTACAGTCTCTAATTTTAGAGCTACAGAGTGCAGCTCTACCGTCAGTGGAACTGATTAAATAGACAATTCATGTAGAAACGAAGAACAAAGAAGTGGTTTTAATGTTATGGCTAGTCAGTGTATTTACATGAATCCAGCAGTGTCCTCTTCTTAGAAGACTTCAGTGTTGCACTGCAACAAAATCAAAGCTGAATATAGATAATAAATAGGTATTAACACAGTAATAACAGATATATACACACAAAGGCCAAGAAAAACACAAAGAATTCAATATTGCACACACACACAAACACACACACGCACACACACAGGACTTGTCTAGTAAGTCCAATAGGTTCTTCAGACACACGCTGCGGTCCTTAATCCATCAAATCTCAAAACAGAACCAGTGCGGTGGGTCTGCTCCCGCTGTCCAGCGCGTGGCGTTAGGAGCGCAGTCCGCTGCCGTTTTAACAGTACTTCTCTGGAGGGGGGGGGCATCGTCTCCTGCCTGCCCCTCGGCAGCAGCGCAGCCCACCTGTAGCACCCGCACAGAGGGCGTGGCCTCCCTCCCGCACGTCACAAAGACCAGAGTCAGGCCTCCTTCGCCACAATTGGGCAAGCTTAAAGGCGCACGTGCGCTGATTGGGCGCTGGTAGAAGGGGGCGAGGCCGGAGGAGTGGGGGACGGGGAGAGGGGGGGGGGGTGGAGGAGGAAGGAGGGGCACCAGAGCAGCGCTCTCGAGCCTCCGCGCGCCTCACTCCTAATATCGTACATATCAATAATTGAGCGCGCGAGCAGCGACGGGAGCCCGCGCTATGTGTTCAGGCGCGCGCCGTTTTCACGAGGGCCTCGCGACGGAGTGAGGGAAGAAGAGGAGGAAGGAAGACGAGACAGAAAATATAGGAGAGAGAGAGAGAGAGAGAGAGAGAGAGAAAGAGAAAGAGAAAGAGAGAGAGAGAGAGAGAGAGAGAGAGAGAGAGAAAGCGAAGTTAATCTGGAGTTAATTTTCCTCTGAGGAAAAAAAAGGAGAGCACAAAAGAGGAAAAAAAGAAAAAAACAGAGAGAGATAGAGGAGAAGGAAAGAAGGGGAAAGAGGAGCGCGTGTGGTCTGCGGGGAGAAGAAGCAGCGAGTGGTCGGTCGCTAGAGCAGCTCTCGCGCTGTGGAGACCCTGGGGGCGGTGATGTTAGCCGTGCTGCTGGGCGCCTTGTGGCTGGCGGGTCTCGCGAGCGCGCAGAACGAGACGGAGCCGGTGGTCCTGGAGGGGAAATGTCTGGTGGTCTGCGACTCTAACCCCACCTCGGACCCCACGGGCACCGCGCTGGGCATCTCCGTGCGCTCCGGCAGCGCCAAAGTGGCCTTCTCCGTGGTGCGCAACACCAACCACGAGCCGTCCGAGATGAGCAACCGCACCATGGTCATCTACTTCGACCAGGTGCGTACGGGGGCTGGACAGAGCGCGCGCCATGGGTAGGGGGGGGGGTGATTGTTGGGGGGCTCTTTATCGCGATGGACAAAGGGTTCTAGGAGTTCTAGCTACAGTGGGACCCCCTTAAATTAATAGAACAGGAGAACCATCTGCGCTCTGCTCTCAGGGGGCTTGTTAAGTTTTGTTTGGTGTTGCATGGTTCCACATAGAACCGCAGCCTTTCCCAGAGAACCCCATTTTGGCATATTCGCCCTCCTGGGGCCAGTGTTCCTCTCTTTAAAAAAAGAGAGGGAGGGTTCTTTGCAGTTCTTTAATAAAGATGGCTGTTCTGTTTAGAGCCATGAGTTCTAAATAGAAACATTTGCTTGTTCAAATAGTTCCTCAGCTCAGTCGGAGTACGCTGTCTGTTGTTCTGTGTAGAAGCTTTTAAAAACATGGTTCTGTATGTTATTGTTGCAATGTCCAGCCTGTTACAGAAGAAGAAGAAGAAGAAGAAGAAGAAGAAAGTGCGACATAGAACCCTAACACATTCTTCATCAGTCTGCAGAACCATTTCACTAGCTGCAAGTGGTTCTACAGATGATTACCTGAAATATTGTGAAACCATTTTTTTAAGGTAATGGATTCTATCCAGAGCCACAGGTTCTGTTTAGATCAATTAAGGCTGATAGAGAACATGTTACATGTGGCTCTATAGTTCTATATGGTTCTAAAAAAAAAAAAAAAAAAAAGCTGCATAATTGAAGCATTTCAGAAAACAACCCACAATGGTTTAGAACCTAAAGCTGCAGAGTGAAACGGCTCCTCAGATCAGTGGAGAATGTGTTGTATGTGGCTTTATGTAGAACCTTTTTGAAAATGCTTCCATATAGAACCAAAAGTGTTTTTTTATTGTTAACCCTTTTCATAAAACTGTAAACAAATTCACTATATGCAAATTGTTCTATATGGTTTCATGGGTCTAAACAGAACCAATGACTTTAAATTTTGCACCTAAAAATAGATGGAAACTTTTTAAAGGCAGGGTTCTTATTAAAAAATAAATAAATAAATAAATAAACAAACAAAATAACAACAAAAGGTTCTATACAAAACCATACACAACACATTCAACTGTTTCAAACTGCAAATGCTTCTATGTAGAATTTCCTCTAAAAAGAACTATTTTAAACTCAAGACTATAGCTATCTAGTACCAAAAATAAAGAATAAAGTTTCCACACTGTTTTCTGAGTAAGACTGAAGCCTTTCAGAACCGTTCATTAAAGACAAATGGACAAGGGCTGTTCTGAGACGCTTAGATGTTCTGGTGAGTGCTGAAGTGGTCCGGCGTTGTTGGTCAGGACGGACACTGACTAGCCGCTCCGCTGTTAGAACCACTGCTGTTGTCTTCCTCAGGTTCTGGTGAACGTTGGGAGGAGTTTTGATGAAGAGAGGAGCAATTTCTTCGCCCCGCGCAAAGGGATTTACAGCTTTAATTTCCACGTCGTGAAGGTCTACAACCGCCAAACCATCCAGGTCAGTGCACGCTCTGAGCGCCACACCGGGGGTCCGGGCAGGGGGCTGGGGGAGAGGGTGTCACTGAGGCGAGTGAAGGTAGTGCAGTAAGTCTGATGTTTTCTGCATATTATGTCGCCTAAAAAATTAAAGGTTCCAGTGTGAATATTTGAGGGTTATTCTATGAGGTTTGAATGCTTCTAGAACCTTTAGGAAAGCAAAGTAAGGCTCCTGGAAGCTCCTTTGCAACAGCGCATGTAATGAATGTGTTAGTGCACCAACGCATCATTGTAAAGTGTGAAATGAGCAGCCTGCTACAATTCCACAACCTCCTAAACCTAACCCTCACCCTAATCATGACCTCAAGCTTAACCCGAATCTTAATCCTCATACGAAGGCTAAACATATCCCTGACCCTAAGAGAAATCCTAATCTTAATCCTAAACCCAAGCCAAATCCTAAATTTAACCATAAGCCTAACCCAGAAACCTTAATCCTAACCCTAACCCTAATCCTAAACCCCTAATGGAGTGGCACACTCATTTTCAAGTGCTCTTTAGTGGTTCTATTTAGAATCTGAATGATGAATGGATTCTTCAGAGCGACAGAAAATGTGATGTAAATGGTTCTATGTAGCAACGTTTTGAAAATGGTATGAGACAGCACCAATAATGACATTTGTCTATGGTTACCATGTCCATGTTGTTGGAACCCCTTACAGAACCCTTTTTTGGTGCTGTATAGAAGCAAAGTCTCTATACAGAAACCATGTTTTTAAATAGAACTACTTCCATTTGCTGCTTTCCCAAGAAAATCACGTATCTCAGTTTTTGTGGAATTTTAGTTTACTACATCATTTGAACAGCTGTCCTTCACACTGTGTGAACATTTCATAATGAATGGCTCAATAGAAATGCTCTAAAATTAATTGGAATATATATATTTTACATAATATTAAAGGTTTTCATTGACTTCCGTTGAAAATTTTCTAAATTCTATTGAGATATTTTTTCTATCTCCTGTAAAGTTACTACTTTGGACGTACATGTTTTTCTTTGGACAGCAATACTTAAGGAATTGTAGCCCTTCATCCTGAAAACATCCTCCTCCACTGAGCACCAGCCTTTTATAAACGCAGAGCAAGCAGTGTAGTATGAGAACTAGCCACATTCAGGACCACGGACAGTGCCATATTCAGCACTCCAGACCGTTCCAGGTCCCAGGTTTATAATCATACACCACTGAATTCTTTTAAGCCTTTTTTTATACACCCTCAGTTCCCTTTCCACTTGTTCATCCTGCTTTCATGCTTCTGCCATTCAGGTGTACAGTGCTGTGTGAAATTGCACTGACTGTGTTTGTTTTTATTTGAAATATTATATTTATTATAAATGTTACCAAATGCTCAGTTCCCTGATGAACATGTGTGATGCCAACTGAACGTAGCAAACCCTTTAAAACACATTTAAGGCACATATCTGCACCATCTCACGTCAGTAACACAGTTTCCCCCTCAATGCATCAATGTATCTGTACAATCTCTCTTTATCTGACTCTACACAGGTCGAATAGACCAAACATGACCAAACTGAGAGAAGGCCCTAAAGAAAATACCTCCATTTTTTGCTTAAAAACAGCAAACTCTGGGTTGGAGTAAAGAAGAAGTAACAATTAGTTAATTCTGAGGAAGTGAAGGAATGGTCAACAAACAAGGCAATGACTGACACATTTACTTTGGCTTATATCCTTTGACATCGTTCATTACATTTGTCTTAAAAAAATCACTCAAAACCTCAGAGGAGGGAAGAGTCAGCACACACAAACAACCAGAGGTGGGAAAGTGGAGGTCTGGACCTTTATCCTTTGACATGAGATAATGTGTTGCATCTCTGAATGCAGAACACAGCACTATTCACTTTTATAGGTTTGTTCATTTACCTTTCCTCCGTATCACAGAGCATGGTGATAACAATGGGTATTACAATATAATTCCTGTACAATAGAACTGCTATTTGTTCACGCTCAGACAGATCTTCCTTCATAAGAGTAAATCCACCTCTTCATTAACGGAAGCTTAGGTGCGCTGCTGGCTCAAACTGCTGATTTCTGTACTTCACTCCCAATTTAAAATCACTGTATATCCATAGGACTTAGAGAAATAAAGAAACCCAGCGAAATCCACCGAGCCAGCACTTAAACACACATACACAGGTCTCCCGACGTCCATAAATAGTGCAGGAGACCATATCTGCAGAATGTGGATCTCAAGAATCTCTGGGAAATGAGAACTGAGTGCACTGGCCATAAATACACCTCATATCTTTTTTTTTTTATTATTCTCTTCCCATGGCAACTCTTTGCTTTTCTCCACCGCTATCCTTTAAATGTCTGGCCATCCCTTTGACACAGTTGGTTTTATCAGTTATGAGTGAGGGGTTCAAATACCACACTTCAAGGACGAGTCCACAGCCAGATTTCACTTGCCTTCGTGGGCTGTTTTCGCACATCTTCCTCACAGGCCCGTGCCGGGAAACAGTCGGACCACAGTCATTTGAACATTAAAATCCCTTTTGCCTCCTAAATGCTTACTTGGAATTCACAGAGAGTCCTTTGAAGTCTGGGAAACCAAAGTCAGAGACACGATTGCATAATGAGATTAGTGAAAACACACCAGGAACGCGGCTAACTCCCTCAGCGCTGTAACATACACAGAAGCAGATGTGTCCAAATGCTAATGGGAATCCTGCACAATAAGGTCATAAGGCCAGGTGCACGATGCAAAATGCATAGAAAGCATACATATAATACTCATGTAATGACAGTGTTATAAACAGTAGTAGAGCTATAATATATGTTAAATTAGAGCGAAGAGCCTGAGATCCATCTCCTCCCTTTGGCCCATGCTGCTGCTGTCCGGGTCATTAATGAAATAGTTATTACACAAGAATGCAATTGTAATTATGTAAATAAGTTCATACTATATACACAATCTAATATAAAAATACAATTACATTTTCTTTCATTTTACAATTTCCACATTGTTTCAACACCAATGTCCATTAGTTTGTGTCACACTTAAATAAATAATGGATCAATGATTTAATACAAATCAAAGAATATTATGGTCCTCTCTTTAAAGGCATCCTTCATTTTGAGATTTTATAATGCGCGCACACACACACACACACACACAAATACGTATAGACCTCAGTAGTCTTAGTGATTTTTATTTAGGAACATATTGTAACATACTTGAACTGTAGATTTGAAGTTGAATTGATTTCATGAATCCCAATTCAACATTTATTTTAGGAAAACAACAACTTGTCTTGTGTGGAAGAGAATGTAGGGTACTTCCAAGGTACACAACGGGACTTCAAGACCCCTGGGGCCATCTGTATATTTAGGTACACACGTGTGTGTGCGTGTGTGTGCGAGTGTGTGTGTGTGAGGGCTTGAGAGTGACAGAGGCTGTCTTACAAAAGACTTCAGTTGTCTTGTACAGAAGAGAGTAAAGGCCTGAGCAGCTCTGTCTGCACTGCAGGAGAAGTCTGAGAGTAAATTGCAGGCGTGGATTTGAAGAAGACTTCCACTTGTTCGTATTGCAGTGGTTTGCACTCATTTAGTGGTTTGCATCTGGTTAGAATTCTGTGTGCTGCACCGGCCCTGGTCAGTCAGGTCACACAGAGAAAGACGGGGAGATATATTCCTTAGCCTCTCCTCTTCATAATGCAGAATACGCTGGGAGAGAAGGGGGAAGCTGTCAGGTGTTGCCGTGTCTATGGCACTGTTCCTGGGCTCTTATTTACAACATGTGCTTGGATTTCATTCCAACCTTATTCTTCAGATCAGCTCTCAGCATTCGCACAGGATCAGTTTGTCAAATCCCAACGTTCAGGTTTTTCTAAAGATAACAACTGGATTCCTGGTCAAATTCCTATTCGTTAAACATTAATAAATGTTTTATTGTTGGTTTATAAATGCTTTATTACTGCATATTTTTTACCTTGGATTATTGTATGGTATAATCAACGTCTACAAGCCTTTGACACGTGAGGTCACATTAAAGACGTTAAGGATAATGTCGCATGTTTATCGGCTCTGTCCAAACGGAGGGCTTTCATTAGGCTTAGCCAAAGACTTGAGAGGAGGGTAAGACCATGAGCCGAACCCCATGCCCTCGGACGGTTTAAGGCCGAGAGTTTTCCATTTTTCTCGGAACGCTGTTCTCCGTATGTCTCTGAAAGTGACAGTGGGTAATTAAAGGAACGGAGCTCTCTGACTTGCGGATATTGGAGACATTCCAGTCGGAAAAAGAAAGCTCTCATAGCACTGGGCGTTCTGTCTGAGAAGCGTATGATGGAGGGGCAGGGTGACTGTCTGTCTGGGTGGCGGTGTTGATGGTGTCTGGGGTGGGTGGGGTAGTAGAGTCGGGGATGGGGGGTTGTGGGGGGAGTGTGGGGGGTGTACTGGGTCTTTTGTGTCTGAGCGGCTGGCTGTTATCCCGACCGGAAGCTGTCTGTTCTGCTAACAGCTGCATTAAACCGAGGGTGGAGATCCATTCAGTCGCCTTTTTACCCATATCCTCTCTCCTAATTGGGTGCTTTGCCATTAATGAAGTGCCTTGAATAGGCCTGACACCATGCGCCAAACGCTTTCTCCATTTGCTCCGTGGAGTAATTGCCGCTGTTAGGAGGTGCAGGGGGTGGGTGGGGAGACGGGGCACATGTCTGGGATAGAAATTTTAAGACAGTCACTCAGAATCGACATGTGCCTTTTGTGGTTCTGCACCATATTCTCAAAGCTATCATAAGCTCTGTCTTCTATTAACACACACACCTCTGACTGTGGTACACTGCGGATGGTGTGGTTCACTGTGGACAGTGTGGACAGAATGGTACATTGGACAGTGCCTAGTTTGTTTTGTTTGTTTTGTTATATATTTGCATCTACCTCTTGGCTCTGGTGTGTGTGTGTGTGTGTGTGTGTGTGTGTGTGAGAGAGAGAGAGAGAGAGAGAGAGAGAGAGAGAGAGAGAGAGAGAGAGATTCTCAGGCTTGGCGTAATGCCATTCTACCTCTGTATGCCACACACACACAAAACCTCAGTCACTGAGCATCTATCAAATGCCACCCCCACCCTCCTCCTCCTCTGACAGATTCTGGCACTGGAGTTGCCCACAGACAGAGCCCCATTGCAGACCCCCCTCTCAGGGAACAGTTTTAATGCCCACTCTAATAAACAATGGGCTTTAATGGCAAGCGTTCACCAGTGTTGAAATGTAAAGGGGGTGAGAATGTAAGAGTGACAGTGAGGAGAAGCGGGTGAAAGGTGGGCAGAGGGTCTCATGTTCTATATTTGCCTGGAACACTTCACTAAAGAGAATCGTAGCACCTTGAACTGCAGCATTCAGCAGAAGCGCTGGTGTCAAAAAGTTCGGCCTCGAGGAGTTTTCAGTAGTTCGTAAACAGTAAAGAAAAGAGCCACTTCACTATGTATTCACAGAAGAAAATGAAAAGGAAAGTAGTGTGTGTGTGTGTGTGTGTGCGTGCGCGCTTTAGTGGCTGTTTATCTAATAACTATATAAAAACTTTACCAAATACTGGGGTTATTATTATGTTCTAAACACCTATAAGAAACTGTATCACACTTTCACATTTTTTGGAGTGACTAACACTGCCTCGTTATAATGCCCCCCTGTCGAGTCGAGGGGTGTATCAGCAAGTGGCCAGTCAGTTTTGATGCTGATGTTGGAAGCAGAGGAATAGGTGAGAGTAAGATTCGGTGCCACTCTGGCTGTGGTCAGTCTGTGAAGGTCATAATGATTTGGTCAGAATATCTACAAAATAGCCGGCCTCATTGTGCAATCCCAGGATACAGTGGTTAGTACCTACCAAGGGGTCAGCATGGGCCTGCCACACATTCATCAGTCATCCACTCTTTTTATGTTTTATCCTTTCTAACAGTTGGCAGACATTTTAAGCAGGTGCTAACCGGAGTACTCCACGTGACCTGCGGTGTTGGAAATGTTCTGATCAAAACATTATGACCATGACACTTTGACCTTAGTCCAAGTCCCTCCAAGTCTTACACTCACCAATTTTGCCTTTCAGCATCATCTTTGTGAACGGACTGTTTCCCACCCCTCAACATGGGGCCACTGTTATAAAACGATGGTTGATGTATAAAGTGTCTTATAAACGCTCTCTTAACTTATCTTTGGATATATGTGGAATGGTAGGGACTGTTGTTCTTTTAACTTCAAAGTAAAAAAAATTGTAAACATTTACAATGAGTAAATAAAGGTTTCTTATCGCTTCAAACAACTTCAGTTGCAGGTGAATCTTGACAATGTCCAACTACATCATGATCACAATGCACTTTTCTAAAAGAATCATAAAGAGAAGACAATCGTGATATTAATATTGTTATTTCTGTCTTATTACATTGTAACACACTGTAATAACAACAATTACAATTAAAAATGAGTGGCTTTTTGACACATAGTGTGTATGTGTGAAAGGTCTGTGCACACTGAGTTAAATAACCCGTGTGTGTGTGTCGCAGGTGAGCCTGATGCACAATGGGTGGCCGGTGATTTCAGCCTTCGCCGGGGACCAGGACGTGACGCGCGAAGCAGCCAGTAATGGAGTTCTGATCCAAATGGAGAAAGGTGACCGCGCCTACCTCAAGCTGGAGCGGGGCAACCTGATGGGCGGCTGGAAATACTCCACGTTCTCCGGCTTCCTCGTCTTCCCCCTGTAGAGGAGGGACGCAACACGGAGGGACTAATGCTCTTCAGCTCGCTGGCCTGAGGGACTGTGGAGAGAGAGAGAGAGAGAGAGAGAGAGAGAGAGAGAGAGAGAGAGAGAAAGGGAGAGAGAGAATGAGTGAGTGAGTGAATGAGAATGTGTATGTGTGTGTGTGTGTGAGAGAGAGAGAAAGAGAGAGAAAGAGAAAAGGCAGGCTCTCCAACACATTCGCTCGCTCTGCTGCTTGACTACAGCACTGGACAGCCAAAACGTTTTTTATTACCCTTATGATTATGATAATTAATGATTAACAAACCAACTACTGAGGCAACCCCCCCCCCCACCACCACTACCACCACTACCACCACCATCCGCATAACACCCACACCTTCATCAGCTGTAAAGAATGTCCACCATCAGACACAACCTCACCAAACCACAACCTCCATCTGTCCCCTGACCACCTGCCTCTATTCACTCTCATTGACGCTATACAGTGTTTACATTCTCTCCATCCACATTACAGACCTCACAAGCACTTCCCTTCTGTCTTGACGGGTAGTTTCACTCACTCTCTGGCCCCTTGCCCCCCACCCCCCTCCACCTCCTTTGTTTGCTCTTTCACGACTGGGGAATCTCCAGATCTCTTCATAGAGACTCTTGCTGTATACTGGATATATAAATATATATATAGATCTATAAAACACTTCAGATTTCTATATGATATACTCCATGACTAACTAAATCTGGTTGCCTCTCTGTATTTCCGTATTTCAGTGTTGATACTTAGTGATCGTGTGTGTGTGGATCATGAAGCTGCCGCCCAGCTACTGATGCTTCTCGTTTTGTTTTTGGTTGGAAAAAAAAATATATATATATATATACACAAAAGAATAATGTGGCTACACTGAACCTATATCAGAGTTACTATAAAGGACGTTTACTCTCACTGACTGTAAGATATATGTGAATATTAAGCAGGCGAAGCTCCTCCCTCTTCTTCATCAAAGCAGTTGATTTAATGATTGTTTTGTTTCCCCTTTTTTTATTTGCTTTGATCCAATAAAACTTAAATGGACATTTTTTTATTTATCTTAATCTGATTCTCCGCCTTGAAATGTGATTCAGCTGCTGCTCTGAAGGCACTGGCCACATGATATGGTGTGTGTGTGTGTGTGTGTGTGTGTGTGTGTGTGTGTGTGTGTGTGTGTGTGAGTGTGTGTTTTATACATTTGTGAGGACCTCATAAGTATACTAGTATCTCTAATTTTATGGCATTGTGAGGATATTTTGGTGGACCTCACGATTGCTAAGGCATTTTTACTTCAGTGTAAATACATTAAAAGATTGAGATTAGGTTATAGGTGATAGGTTTAGGGTCATGTCTAGTGTTAATTAGCTACAGGAATCATTTCAACAGTGGTCTTCACAAGTGTAGCAGGACTGACATATTGGTGCTCTCCAAAGAAAAATGTATCTGTTTCATTATGAATAGACCGATAGAAATGCTCCAAAATTACTCCAAAATAAATTTTACACCAACTTCCACTCAACGTTAGTAGTGTATTAGTTATTATTGGGCAGGCACTTTATTACTTTATTATCACTAAATGAACTCCCATCCAGTGGTGGTGCCATTTCACTAAGTCCAAGCAAACTGCCTGTTAAGTACCTGACAAAGTGCTACGGAAACAGTAGCTGCATTCTAATCAATACATTAGTGCCCTGTTAAGTGCACTACGCAAGGTATTCGGCCATCTTAAGTGAGATCCATACCATAGTGGGGTGAAAGTGTCCAGTTCTAAAGTAAACTTCAAACAGAATGATAGGGAGTAGTGAGGAATGGTTCATCACGACACAAGATGCTGACAGTGAACCTCAGTCATGTTTCATTCTGAATATGACACAAACCTGTTAGTAAGTAAGGCTTACAGCTTTATATAACAAACTTGTAAGTTATGTTTCTTTCTATGATCCCATCATGCTCTGATACACAGCCGTAGTTCGTTAGGTTACTTTAGAAAGCAAAAGAGCTGTTACAGATTGCTGTCAATGTGACACGAGGTTTTTATGTGATGAAGTTGGAAGACATTCCAAAGGAAGGAATTTAAGCAGCTGAAAGTCCATTAGCTGATAGCAGGTGAATAGGGTGTAGGGAACACAAGGGCGCTGCAGCTAGTGCTGTAATGTGTATTTCAGAGTGCTACACAAACACAAAATTAGTGCCATTAGTACTCTTTCAGAGCTTACAGTTAGGATTATAATTACATTTGTTGAGTATAGCATTATTGTTAGGATTGAGATTTAAGATTAATTATTCAATTAGGGTTAGGGTTAGGGTTAAGTTCAGAGTTAAGTTTAACTTTATGCTTAGGGTGTGATTAGTGTAAGGGTAAGGTATATGGCTTAGGTGTGTCCATGGTTATATTTAGTACACATTGTATGAATTCTGGCAATGTCCTGTTTGTTAAATATATAGAGAAATCACATTGAGACCAGTGGTCAGTGTTCCTGTTTAGAATGTGTGTGTGTGTGTGTGTGTGTGTGTGTGTGTGTTTGTGTATGAGAGAGAGAGAGAGAGAGAGAGAGAGAGAGAGAGAGAGAGAGAGACTGTGAGATACTGTGAGAGTGATACTGACTTCTATTCCGTCACTGGCAGATCTCTGTTCCTAGTGACACGAATTTATCTTGCTGCTCTCTTTCTCCTCTCTCTCCCTCTCGCTCTCTCTCTCAGGTGATAGGGTTTTTTCTCCTCTCTCTCTGCTGCACTCAAGACTTTAATGAGCTCCTAGGGGGAAAATAGAGCTTGCATAATAAGCAGACTCTCGTGTTTATGCACAAAACCAACTTGTGTTCATCTTTTTCTTCTTCTGTTTCCCTTTCTTCCCATCCTCACTCTGTTAATAACCCCCCCTCACCAGCCGCCCCCCCGTTACCACGTCACTCCCAACACGTTGTGCCTCGAGGCAGAAACCTGCACTCTGATTTCTTGTAATGACCCCTGTTTATTATCCTAATGCTACACTTCTGAATCAGGCCACTGATCAGTACGTCTGGCGTGCCCCATGGAACTACACCGAACCAAAGGTGTGTCGCAGGGATGAAAAGGAATGGCTTGGAGCAGGAATCACGCCTGGCTTTTTTTGTGGAATAATAAACAGAGTCGGAGATTAGCCCTGGCCCTCTTGACCCCACTGCCCCTTGAGCGCATGCAGAAGTGGACGCTTGTTTCCCGCTGGCTTCTGCGATTCGTTTGGAAGGAATCTGCTTCCAGTGATCCATTGCGCATCGGGACAACAGCCCAGTTAATGATGGCCAGCCGCCCTCAGGAACGTTGGCAACGCGCTTAATCAGGGGCTTAAGGAATGTGGAGAGAGGGAGAGCAGAAGAGAGAGACTTCAGTGAAGTGCCACTCTCTCCATCAATGCCTTCTTAGCCATTTGAGAAGTCCACTGCTCTGCTGGACTTCAGACTCCTGTCCACCGTTCACGGAGACTAACTGTTCCAATGGCACGTCCACTGCTGCTGAACCTACTGACCCACTGACCTGCAAACAATGAATGGCTTTTAACATACCGTACTGTGCACAAGTCAGGGACCATGGTCAAAAAAACTACCCTCCTCTAAAAGATACATAGTGCAGTTTCTGCGGTGCTGGGCCTGGAGTAGCAACAAACGAGGCTCTGTTTTCCCCAGTACAGGTCAGTGAACCATCACAACAATTTTGAAGCTGGAATTGTAAGGGAAAAATATGATCTAGTGTCTTTTTATGAGCTCCTCGTCCTTTCAGACCCATGGTGTGGAGTGTTTGGGGGTCAGTTTGATCGTTTATGGTGGTTACAATAGCAACCACCCATCCACTCTCGTACCTAATCTTCACAGTCATAGCTCCTGAAAATGAACAACTTGCTGTCAATAGCACTTTTGATGAGAAATGAAAAAAAAACGCAGACGTGGTCTTGGATTTTTACACAGTCCCTGAGGTTATCGTATGGGAACCCTAACCCCGCCCCAGGTGTGTGCCTGGCTGTGTTTGTCTCTATGGTGGGAAACAGGCTACTAACAGAGTTTACAGACAACATCTGCAGCGACGCATGCTGAGAAGCGGCGAGGTGTCGGAGGTGTTGGGGAAGGGGTGCTGCGGTGGTAGACTGGGAGGAGGTTGGTGTCTATATTGGCCTCTGTTTGCCTGCATGCTCCTGCTGAGGAGCGCTCATTAGGACCCAGAGGCCCAGCCATCCATCTGAGGAGCAGGACTGGAACAAGAGCCGACAGACCAGCCAGCCGTGACGGGGCAGAGGAAGAGGGAGAGAGAAGGGGAGAAAACAGAGATAGAATCGCAGAGACGGAGAACGCAGGACATGGTGGAACAGACAGAAGGACTGATAGAGCACTGGGGCAGTTGATGGCCGTGTGGGTGTGGAACACTAGTCTACTGCTCTACTTCTGCACAATCTCTCTGTGCGGGGAAAAGGCACCCTTGACATGCTTTGAAAATAGACAACTTGCACTCGTATAGAATTAGGTTAGGTTTATGCTATGGTTAAGGCTTAATGCCATAACCCCCCCCCCTCACAACCTCTCAGCTTGAGCATGGATCGAGCTGAGAACACATGGTACACTGTACAGATTACTGAACTAATACTACATTGTGTACTACATAGGGTTGAGGGAGATGTGCTGCATTACCTTCTGTGGAGAAAGTGTTTTTGGGGTCACACACTGTCACACAGCTACAGGGCCCTTGGGTTGTGGCATCAAACCCGACCTCGGGCCACTGTCTTTGAAACGATTGGATTGTGTTCTCCCTATGGCTTTAATGAGATGAATCATTGGCACCTGAATGTATTGGGAGAGTGTGAGTCGGTGAGTGGGGAGACCTTAAGGTCACAGGAAGGTGCTCGGAGAGTAATGTGCAGCGTGGCGGGCAGCAGGTGTGTGCGCCTGGGCTTGAGCCCGGTCTGCTGACTGCAGACTGACTTGCAATCCATCTCCTCCCCTCACTGCCAGAGCCCTCTCGGCTCTCTCTCACACAGGAGCCTGGGCAAGTGGCCCCTAAAGGAACAGCCTAAAAACGGCCATCTGGTATCACTCCTGGAGGCAGGACGGCCAGATCCGACCTAAGATTGATAGAGCAGCAAAACAGAGAGAGAGAGAGAGAGAGAGAGAGAGACAGAGAGAGAGAGAGAGAGTGAGACATAGAGAGGGAGAGAGAGAGAGAGAGACTGGGATTTGTCCTTCACATGAAATTGCTGCAACGGATGGAGTGATAGACACAAGCTGTGTTCCAAACAGCTCCCTGCACACTATTCCCTGCGCTATATTTTCAACCATAATAGGGAAATGAATTCAAGAGGGTAGTGATTAATTTTGGACTCTACTTCCGACAGGACTTTACCAAAAAATGTAGTAGGTTATGTAAAAAATGTAGTAGTTGCTACGCACTGGGAACATTTGAATGCTAATTATTGTAATCCATTTTGGCATTGTGTAAGTGCATTAAAAACTGTACACTATAGCTAGGTCCCAATAGGGCACTTCATTCTGACTAGTGTTAGAGTATGTAGTACGTAGTATAGTTACATATGTCAACTTTGCGTATACTAAATAATAAACAGTGCACACTCAGAACCAGTACATTTTTGAATATGGTAGTGACAATCCAACAGGAAATGGAAAGGAAGTAGCTGTTATTTTATGACCTACACTGCACACTACGCAGTGTGGACAGACATATCTGAACCTGGCAAAAACATTAAAAGAGAATGAACAGAACCAAGCTAAAATTGTGAGCTATGGTGAGCTATGGGAGAACTGACTGTGGCTCATTCTCATTTAAAGGAGCAGGTGCTGAATCCCACAGTTCTGAACAGGGCTGTTGAGTTTTATCCTTGTGGAATTTTGACCAAAATTAAGACCCCAGAACTGTGTTCACTTGTGGAAAAAGGGGTAAAAAATGTCCCATTTAAAGCCATGCTAAAAAAAATAGGGAAAAAAGCCTAAATTGAACATACTAGGCGATTATGTAAATACAAAATGTAGGCCACGTCTTCCACATTATGTGCTGTAATGAAATGTGACGTGTCCTTTCACTTCAACATCCTTGGAAAAAAGAAAAAAATACACTGATGTCTCACTGATTCATTTCACACGTGTCTATAATTAACAGTAAAATGACAGGCAGCACAGCTGACCTCACTCCCTTGACCTCCACGGGGTTCGTTCAGTGTTTGCCTGTTTTAGCCAGTGCCCAAAAAAGAAGAAACAACACTCCCTGTTTACTCAAAACAGCACTCCACACCTGAAACCCAGGCAACAAAATGGCGCCTCAGCTTCATTTATGAATGTGGATATTCTGGTCTTCAGTGTGATTGGATTTTAATCACCGTATGAGGAGCCATATTAAGGCTGTTCTGCTGTACCTGCGACAGAGCCAGAGAGGTGTAATTATAGCAGCTCAGAAATTCAATAAGACGCCCACTGGATTTGGCTTGATTTTGTTAGATTTAACGTCACTGGCATTATTGTCTCTCGCCCTTATTTTGACAAGACCTTCATAGCTGTTTAACAACACAGGCTGGTAGTAACAAGATTAGCCAATCACAGCACAGAGGCAGAGGGTGGAATTTGTCAAAATAAGGGTCTAGAAAGAGCACGAAATCCCACCTGTTAGCTATCTAGCGCTTCATCAGTCTCTCACACACACACACACTGCCACCAGCCTGGGAAAGTAACATATTTTACTCTGAATGGTGTGAACCCACCTGTCTCTTTTTAAACTGTGAAAAACACCACGGCACAGATCAACAGGCTTGAAAGGGAACACTAACTGTCCACATTTGTAATGTCAGCTAATAGATGACTTGTGCTTGCATAATGAGGTGAGAGCTGGAGGGGAGTCTAACCCACACACACAGTTAAGTCACATGTGCTCTCTGGGACTCCCAACCTCAGAAGGCTGTGGATGGCCGTACTGCTCAGTGCCATCACTTTTAGAGCCTAGGAACCTCCAGGAAGGCTACTTTTACAGCCACACCTCAACACCACATACATCACATTAATTACAGCTGTAGAGCCACTGTAAATAAATAAATAAACAAACTATCGAAAGCTGTTGTACTGTACCATGTCCTACTGTAAACAGACAAAATATTTGACTGTATTTGCTATATTAGGTGTAAGTGTTTTTGTAGCATGTAACTGTATTTCAAAATTCAAATATCCTCCCACTCTTCTGCCATTTTATAGTAAATATTGCATAGTATTAAAAATGAAAAATTCTCATTTTGTTCAACAACAACAAAACCCAAATGGAAATGGCAAATGATAAGAGTTTATTGTTCATCAAGGAAAAGTGCTGCAAAACCATTCCGTTTGTTCTGTTCTTGGGGATAATACTGGATCCAAAAGCATGTGTGAGTGTGTTTTCGACAATTTAAAGATGGTAATTTAAATTTAAGCATTGTGAACATAGCTTACTGATTATTTTTTCTTATTAAATATTAGCAATAAAAATACCTGTGCAGCAGGTGGTGTCGCAGTCACACAGTTCCAGGGACCTGGAGGTTGTGGGTTCAGGTCCCACTCCAGGTGACTGTCTGTGAGGAGTTTGGTGTGTTCTCCCTGTCTGCGTGGGTTTCCTCTGGGTGCTCAAGTTTCAAAAGACACATGTTGGTAGCTGGGTTGGCGACTCAAAAAAGTGTCTGTAGGTGTGTGTGTGTGTTACCCTGTGAAGGACTGGCGCCCCCTCCAGGGTGTGTTTCCGCCTTGTGCCAAATGATTCCAGGTAGGCTCTGGACCCACCGCGACCCTGAAATGGAGAAGCGCTTACAGACAATGAATGAATATTTCCAGAATTAAAACATTACTATAAAATGACAAAATTTAGGAGAATGTTAAAATTACAATTATAATACAAAAACGCTTTAAAACTTGTTGTTACATCTATAAACTGGGCTTGTTTTACACCTATAGCCTCTAGACCTAGAGCTGAGACTACTACTAATGACAGTAATGTTGTCAAAATTTGCTGGACACTAGAGCCTAGTGTAAACCAACCAAAGGTCTCTAAACAATTGGACACACAGTGAATTCTCAGCTCTAGTAAAACCCTGGAACACCCGCTCCCTGTTCCCTGTGTCGCCAGTTGAACAGATTTTTTTCGGATAGTATTATTCATCAAAGTCAGTTCAGCTGTCATACTAGCGTGCTAATACTAACTGGCTCACAAATAGCATCTTTATTATTGCTTTGTAGTGAGTGTCTCTGCTGGAATCTTATTATTCCTGTGGGAAATAAAATGGCGAGCTGCAGGGATTAACACGATTTGCCAAATGTCCAAGCTCAACACTATAAGCCAGTTAAAAATCAAAGCAGTCGATGGTGCAGCATGTTCCGCAGTCACAGGCCATTTGCAGGGCACTGGGTTAAACCGCCTCTCTGCTGCTGGTGTGTGATTCCAGCCCAAAACAAAGGGCTTCAATTGGGTTTTAAAGAGGACATATTTAAAATATATTTATTATATAATACAACATAAATCCCTCAGCATCTCAGAAAATTCATTTAGGAATCTGGATCTCAACCCACACACTCTGAAATTAAACAAACCACTCAGCTTTTTATTTCTCCCCCGAAACAGGATCAGACAAGTCATACTGACTTATAGTAGACATTTCAGAGTGGTCCTGCCTCCTCATCTAAGTATCTCCAATCACAGCACTGGACTCGTCTTTATGTTAGAGCAATGATGAGGTTGAACAGAGCAAAACAACCACAATGAGGAGGGATCGATGTATGATATGGCGAAAACGAGAACAGAGAAGAAAGAGAACAGAGTGAAAACGGCTAAAACCCAGCATTTCTGCTCCATTCTCCTCACTCCTAGGAGCCTAACATTTGGATTTAACAGAAGCTCAGATCTCACCAGGTGCTGAAAAAGGTCATCCTGAACAGAGCTATTGGGAAAGGGTAAGGTGTTGTTTGATCCTTGTGGTATTTTGATTGAAGCATGACTATTTATTAAAGACCCAGAACTGTGTTCCCTTTTGGGAAAAGTGCTAGAATATGTTCCCTTCAAAAATGTACGTAATTCATTCTCCATGCTGCAGATCATTTTTAGGCTATATTTACAGTCTGAAATGATTAAAACATATTCTGGCCTACATTTCTCTTCTCTTTTAGTGGACCTCAGTGGAATGATTAAAAAAATAAAAATAACAATTAATTTCCAATTTTCTGTCCCTTAAAGGCAGCATGCACACTTAAATATGATGGTGCTACAAGGGTCCTTTAGAAAAGATAATGGTTCTATAAACCCTGAACACTTGAAGAACCTCTGAAAGGGTTCTTCAGATTGTTGGAGAATGTTCTACAGATAACACCTTTTAGAGAAGGGTTCTATATGGCACCAAAAGTTTATTACAATAGAGGAACCATCATTCTGAAAGCTACTTTATAGAACCATCTACGGCACATTCTCCATCTGAAGAACCTTTTTATGATGCAAAGTAACCTATACTCATGGAATGGTATGTTTGAGTAAGGAGCCGACAGTAACTTGTTGGTTGCTGAAGCTGAAGATTTTATTCACTGTTTAAATTACCACAGAAACTCATTCGTAACTTGAACTTTAGTTTATCACTTATGGTCTGTGTTTACTTTCACACATTTAGAGCTCTCACGAATCCCCCACAAGTAACCATCACTTTTGGAATAAAGAGATAGTTACTTATGGAGGATTCATGAGAGCTCTATCTGAACTGCTCTAGATTGAACTGGTAGATTAAGGCTGAATCTATGTGCTGCTTTTAGGGCCACACAAGCACAGTGATTTCGAAACATTGTGTTTTTGCAGATTGCCTTAATGTCTATGTATAAAAAAGCCAGTTAAATCACAGATATTAGATTTAATTAAGGGAAGTGGTTGATTATTTTAGAAGCATTTTGGGTTAGATTTTTACATACGGCCCAATAGCAATCAAGTGCTCCACTCATAAAATGACATGGTCTATGTGGCAGCCACAGAAATCCACACCACCATTCCAAAGGCCTGCCCGCCTGTGTTAGAACCTGCACACATGCATGGAAACTCACCTTTATGAGTATGGTGTCCTTCACACTGTTCTACAGAAGCACACACTGCTGAAAACTAGTGAGCTTTCTGTAAAAGAGTAGCAGAGAAATATCCCCCAGTACCTACAACACTCACTAGTTCTCACTGCTAAACACAGAAGGAAAAGACAGTGGAAAGCCCTTATGTTTACAACGATTTCCCCCAGATTCCTCCAGCTGTAGTCCGGCAGTCTGAAAGGAGGATTTGAGCGTAGATTTTGAGTTTGTTTTTCAGCTGATTACTTTCAAAAACTAGCTTCCTATTTATTCCAGCTTAAAGAACATTACGTGATTGTCATGTACACTTCAAGTGAACCGATCTCAGTGTAGCCCAGTGTAACCTCACTCACACAGCTTGCAGAGAAATGTTATAAAAGAGGATTATACACTCACTATATGGCCAAAGTCTGTGGACACTATTGGTCCTCCAGCCTATCTCCTACTATTCTGTGAAGGGTTTTGACTCACGATACGATGGTATTCAACCACAAAAACATGAATGAGTTCAGTTACTTATTAGTTGATCACAAAAGCCACTTAATCTCAACACAAAGTATTGGATGGCACTCCATTTCTCCAGAGAGCACAGGTACACTGTTCAACAGCCCAGTGCTGGAGGCTTTATACCCCTCTAGCTGACAACTGACATTCAGCATAGTAGCTAAAACTCACATGCAACTGAACACGCTTATCAGCAATGGGGATTATTCTCTCTTTAAAGCTGAGGATTTCAGTCAATGTAAGTGCTGTTGATAAAATAGTGAACATAGACTAGAAGTGTACAAATGAAGCCACACAGTGTAAACAGCGGTGCTTCACTGAAAGCAGAATGAAGAGAGGGATGCTCTCCTGTTGGTAATGAATTTGTGTGTGCTTCAGTTAGCAATGAAGCATGTGTGAGTCCTGCTGCATTCACTTCAGGTTAATGTAGCTTGGCTTCTGAAAACACAGATATTCCTCTGTGTTTGAGACTTTTCCAGCGCAAGACACTGTCAGCAACTGAAAAGAGTGTGAGAAATATAATGTTTGTAACACAAATGCGCTCAGGCTGCACTGGCTACATGTTGTGCTGTAAATATGGCTTGTATATATATGTATATATATAACACTAGGTAAATATTTTGGGTGGCACTGGGGTGCAGCAGGTCTTGTCGCAGTCACACAGCTCCAGGGACCTGGAGATTGTGGGTTCAGGACCCACTCCGGGTGACTGTCTGTGAGGAGTTTGGTGTGTTCTCCCTGTGTTTGCATGGGTTTCCTCCCACAGTCCAAAAACACATGTTGGTAGGTGGATTGGCGACTCAAAAGTGTCCGTAGGTGTGAGTGTGTGTCACCCTGTGAAGGACTGGTGCCCCCTCCAGGGTGTGTTCCTGCTTTGTACCCAGTGATTCCAGGTAGGCTCCGGACCCACCGTGACCCTGAACTGGGTTAAGTGGTTACAGAATTAATGAATGAATTAATGAATATGTAGATATTTTGCCATAAAATGACCAATTCTAGGGAGAATAGAGCACCCCCCTCCCTTGATTTCAGTAATTACACTCAATGTAGTGGATTCCAGGAGCAAAAATACCATTCTTTATACATTGATAGGAAATTTAGGCCAGGATGGTAATGGTAATTCATAGAAACGCCTGTTAAATTCCCCTGAAAATACTCATACTCCCTGCATGATGTACATGATTTTCAACTGTTGGGTCTTGACATCTAAGTGAGTCACAGACTGATTCTGCATGGGATTAAATATACTAAGGATGGACACATTTAACACTTTTTCCCCAGAGTAACTTTAGATATTTATAAGCTCAGACTTCAGCAAGGGCGCAGACTCAGAGAGCAACAGAGGCTTTTTAATTCCAGCCGAGCCACCAGTGGCTTTATTTATGTGCGAGACACGCTGTATTCGTGTCCGCGAGCAGGCTGGGATCGCCTTAGTGCCTCGGTAATTGGGAACAATTGCTGGGTTTTGACTGGAGCAAAAACACAGAGCATTAGAATATTACTTTTATTACCCTGTCATTCCTCCAAGAGCTCTTTAGCAGCCGTTAAACTGTCACCAGGCCCAAATTTGTCATCGCAATAAAGACCTGCAATCCTATAAGTCATCAAATATGGATGGCGGTAAATAGAGGCAGCAGTGTTTGGCAGCGGGAGGAGAATAATTGTATGAGTTATGGCTGCATAAGTATTCCACATAACTCCTGATTGCATTAGAGATGGCCATAATGGGGATGTTGAGGGTGCTGAGGGAAATGAGTGCGAGAGCAGAAGGGAACACCAGTGCATACCAGAAACCCAAAATTATAGTGAATATTTATTTGAGCAGTAGGTTTCTTCTGGCTGGGGATGTGACATAAACAAGGGGCACAAGATGGCGAGAGCTTGTGCGAGAGATATTAATGATAAGCTTTTACTATTTTTTGTGTGTACATTTTTACAGACCAAGCCATGCTCAGTTATATCAGCCCACTCAGTCACCAACAGAAAAGCCATCATTTGCACATCACAGCAAATGGATCTGACCATTGCTGACATGCTTTTGTCGCCACTGGGATTTTAGACCACTCCCTTTTTGCAACAATCTCCAGGTCTTTGAGGTCTGAAGGTTTCCTTGCTGTTTCCACAACTTCTCTATGGGACTCTACAGATGTCTGAACTCTGACTAGGCTATGCTAAATATACTGATATTGCTGTCTGTTAACCACTTCTTGGCCACTTGGATCATCATCATCATCATCTTGTTGGAAGGTCCAGTATTTTTCTGTAAACAGCCTGATGTTTTCCTCCAGAATCTTAATGTAGTCCTCTTTTCTCATCCTGCTGTTAACTTTCATAAGGTTGCTTGGGCCACTGGCTGGAAAAAAAAGAGCCACACGCTCACACACACACGTACACACAGAATTCCCACAGCCATGCTTGACTGTGATCATGGCTATTCTTGAAGTTGAATGCATCTCCTTTCTTTTGCCATACAAAAGCCATGTCCCTGTGTGCAAACATCTCCATATTCGTTAGAAACTGATGTCCAAAATCATTGTTCTGTAGTCAGAGAAGATGAAAACATTTGTAATATATGTAATGTTTAGTTTGCTTCAAACACATTTTCACATGGCCTTCATAGAGTGCAAACCAAAAATAAATAAATAAATAAATAAATAAAAGTTTTAGCGTTGCTGTCGCACACCTGCAGGGTCCTGGGGTTGTGGGTTGGAGCCCTGCTCCGCTCCGGGTGACTGTCTGTGAAGAGTTGGGTGTGTTCTCCCTGTGTCCACGTGGGTTTCCTCCGGGTGCTCCAGTTTCCTCCCACAGTCCAAAAACACACGTTGGTAGGTGGATTGGCGACTCAGAAGTGTGAGTGTGTGAGTGTGTGTCGCCCTGTGAAGGACTGGCACCCCCTCCAGGGTGTGTTCCCGCCTTGTGCCAGGTGACTCCGGATAGGCTTCAGGCCCTTAACTTCACATCCCCTGGATTTTAAAGCAGTGTTGGATGCAGAATTTCTGAACACGCAAATTCCTGTTGTGCATTTATCAGATTTATATTCCTGCTGCTGTAGGTGGTTCTTGGCCGCGTTAAGTGGCCCTACATTCACCACCTTAGTCTTAGTCATCACAGTCCTTTTCTCCCAAGCACATTCAGTGATGTTAAGGGCTGGGCTCAGGGGTGGCCAGTCCACAGAGTAACAATGTCACAAGGCATACACATCCTTTCAGACCCATAGTGTTGAGTTCTTTTTGCATGGTGGATGCATGGACAAACACCTGTGGATTTGGTCAGTTCTGAAGTTAGATCAGAGTTTGACCTCCCTATTGTTTCTCAAAGATTTGCGACGCTTTAGTTGCTGTTATTCTGATGGTGACAGGGTGGGTGGTCTGTGAGGTCCCAAGTCACGTATTTCTTTTTCTTTTGACATTCCCATTTCTTTCTTATGAGTGTGAATTATCTTATATATCACTAAAGGAGTCTTAAAATGTCTGTTTCCAATGGAAATAAATAGAGAGACACTTCCAATTGAAATGTTCTTACTATATTACTGTGCTGCTGATGACTAGCTAATTCCTGGATGATGTCCTGGTTTCTTTTACGCACTGAACCCTGGAGAGAGATTTATTCCAGCTGGTTTTTAGAGCGTTCTGATAAAATTACTGTGCAGATTAATTAAAAAACGCAGTACGCACTGATCAGACGCAGTCTTGTCATCACTAATCTCATTACACCACGAACGATCTGATCTGCTGCTAGACAACTGGACATCAAAGAACCATCTGTCAGGACACAAAACTCGCACTGTCTAGATTTTGCCCAGCTGCTGTTAAAGTGACCCTGGGGCTGGGAGTGCATTTACATATTCAGTGTACAATCATATATTTGGAGGTGATTTGGACGTGTTTGTTTACCACTGAACTAATGATGAGACTGCAGATGTAGTCAAAGTGTGTGGAACCCACTGCATAATAAATGAATTCTGCTGCTTTAAGATGCCCCCACTGTGGACACAGACGTTCAGTTTACACCATGGGAGAGAATGCTCTGGACATGGGTTTAAGGTCACCATGTCCAAAGTTGTGGCACTTTTGGCCTAAAAAAACATGGCTGTACTGGCTTGGGCAATCTAGATCTGAGCCACAAAGGTTCTCTTCTGGCTGTTGTGTGACCCAAGCGTGACCCAGGTGTATAGGGATTTAAGGGAGTTAAATAACTGCCTAGGAATATAAAACGAATATTCAGTTCCTTTTGTGAGTGGAATTTAATAAGTGATTAATGGTTATGTGCCAGTAAGTAAAGAAGCAATCGAGTGTTAAGTAAAAGAAATGTATTATTTTTAAGTAATTCATGGTGATGTAAATTTTTCCAGTAAAATGACCGTCCACCTGGAGGACTGCACTGTAGATTCACCCAGGATAGAATGGGCATACACACTTTCATTTACACATATTCATACACGCACACACACACACACACACACACACACACACACACACATTCTTTCACACCAGGGCAATTTAGAGTAGCCAATTTCCCTGACCTCCGTGGTTTCGGATTGTGTGAGGCCCTGGAGAAAACCCATGCAGATACGAGGTAAACATGTAAACATGGGAACTCAAGGCCCCAGTGCTGAGAGGCAAACAGTCTAACCACCAACCAAGCTTACAATTATTAAAGATAATGGTAATGCTTTGTGAAAATACAATGTGAAAACCCGTCCATCCATCCATTATCCACCGCTTATCCGGGTCCGGGTCGCGGGGGAAGCAGTCGGAGCAAAGAAACCCAGACCTCCCTCTCCCCAGCCACCGACTCTAGCTCCTCCGGGGGTATACCGAGGCGTTCCCAGGCCAGTCGAGACATATAGTCTCTCCAGCGTGTTCTTGGTCTGCCCCGGGGCCTCCTCCCCGTTGGACATGCCCGGAACACCTCTCCAGGAAGGCGTCCAGGAGGCATCTGAACCAAATGCCCGAACCATCTCAACTGGCTCCTCTTGACGCGGAGGAGCAGCTCCACTCCGAGTCTCTCCCGGATGTCCGAGCTCCTAACCCTGTCTCTAAGGGAGAGTCCAGACACCCTGCGGAGAAAACTCATTTCAGCCGCTTGTACCCGCGATCTCGTTCTTTCGGTCACTACCCAAAGCTCGTGACCATAGGTGAGGGTTGGGACGTAGATTGAACGGTAAATCGAGAGCTTTGCTTTTTTGCTCAGCTCTCTCTTCACCACAACGGACCGGTACAGAGCCCGCATTACTGCTGAAGCTGCACCGATCCGCCTGTCAATCTCACGCTCCATCTTTCCCTCACTCGTGAACAAGACCCCGAGGTATTTAAACTCACCCACTTGAAACAGGATCTCACTTCCAACCTGGAGACAGCACTCCACCCTTTTCCGACTGAGTACCATGGACTCGGACTTGGAGGTGCTGATCCTCATCCCTACCGCTTCACACTTGGCTGCAAACTGGTCCAGCAAGAGCTGGAGGTCCCGGCTCGATGAAGCCAAGAAGACCACATCATCTGCAAAAAGCAGACATGGAATCCTGAGACCACCAAACCGGACACCCTCCGCCACTTGGCTATGCAGAGAAATTCTGTCCATAAAAATTGTGAACAGAACCGGTGACAACGGGCAGCCCTGATGGAGTCCAACTCTGACTGGAAACCAGTCGGACTTACTGCCAGCCATACGAACCAGACTCCTGCTCTGTTTGTACAGGGACTGGATAGCTCGTAACAAAGAGCCCAGTACCCCATACTCCCTGAGCACCCCCCACAGAATACCCCGAGGGACACGGTCGAATGCCTTCTCCAGATCCACAAAACACATGTAGACTGGTTGAGCAAACTCCCATGCACCCTCCAGGATCCTAGCGAGGGTAAAGAGCTGGTCCTGTGTTCCACGACCGGGGCGGAATCCGCATTGTTCCTCCTGGATCCGAGGTTCAACTATCAGTCGGACTCTCTTCTCCAGTACCCCCGCATAGACCTTACCGGGGAGGCTGAGGAGTGTGATCCCCCTATAGTTGGAACACACCCTCCGATCCCCCTTTTTGAAAAGGGGAACCACCACCCCAGTCTGGCAGTCCAGAGGCACTGCCCCCGATGTCCACGCGATGTTGCAAAGACGTGTCAACCAGGACAGCCCCACAACATCCAGAGCCTTGAGGAACCCGGGGTGAACCTCATCCACCCCCGGGGCCATACTGCCAAGGAGTTTCCCTACCACCTTGGCCACTTCAGCCCCAGTGATAGACGAGCCCCTTCCTCTGTGGAAGACGTGCTGATGGGATTGAGAAGATCCTCGAAGTATTCCTTCCACCGTCTGGTGACGTCCCCAGTCGAGGTCAACAGTTCCCCACCCCCACCATATACAGTGTTGGTGGAAAACTGCTTTCCCCTCCTGAGTCGCCTGACGGTTTGCCAGAAACTTCTCGGAGCCGACCGAAAGTCGTTTTCCATGTTCTCACCGAGCTCCTCCCACAACCGATTTTTTGCCTCAGCGACTGCCGAGGCCGCAAGCTGCTTGGCTCCTCGGTACCTGTCGGCTGCCTCCGGAGTCCCCTGAGCCATCCAGGCTTGATTTCTCAGGCTCTTTCTTCAGCTTGACAGCCCCCCTCACCCGGGGTGTCCACCACCGAGTGCGGGGATTGCCACCCCGACAGGCACCGACAACCTTGCAGCCACAGCTCCATTCAGCCGCCTCAACAATGGAGGTCCGGAACATGGCCCACTCGGACTCAATGTCACCAGCCTCCCCCGGGATGCAGTCGAAGCTCTGCCGGATGTGGGAGTTGAAGAACTTTCTGACAGGTTCCTCTGCCAAAAGTTCCCAGCAAACCCTCAGCACACGTTTGGGCCTGCCAGGTTTACTTGTGGACACCCTTATGTTCGAACATGGTGTTTGTAATGGACAAACTGTGACGAGCACAGAAATCCAATAACTGAACACCACTCGGGTTCAGATCAGCGGGGCCGTTCCTCCCAATCACGCCCCTCCAGGTCTCACTGTCATTACCCACGTGAGCGTTGAAGTCCCCCAGCAGAACAATGGAGTCCCCAGAATGAGTGTTCTCCAGCACTCCCTCTAGGGTCCCCAAGAAGGCATGGTACTCTGAACTGCTGTTCGGTGCATAAGCACAAACAACAGTCAGAGCCCTTTCCCCAACCCGAAGGCGCAGGGAAATTACCCTCTCGTCCACTGGGGTAAACCCCAACGTACAGGCGCTAAGCTGGGGGGCTATGAGTAAGCCCACACCTGCCTTACGCCTCTCATCCTGGGCAACTCCAGAGTGAAAGAGCATCCAGCCCCTCTCAAGGAGATTGGTTCCAGAGCCCATACTGTGTGTCGAGGTGAGCCCAACTATATCTAGCCGGTACCTCTCAACCTCGCGCACCAGCTCAGGCTCTTTTCCCACCAGAGAGGTTATGTTCCATGTTCCAAAAGCCAGTTTCAGTAACCGAGGATCAGAACGCCAGGGCCCCCGACCCCGACCGCCACCCGATCCACAATGCACCAGACCCAGATTACTACCTCTCCCACAGCTCGCCAAGGAGCCCCTCCCCCAGGCCTGGCTCCAGGGTGAGGCCCCGGTAACCCTGCTCCGGGCAAGGGAGGCTGTGTCCATGTTTTCCTCTTTTTCATCCGTGTCTTTATGGATCACTCTTTGTCTGGCCCATCACCTAGGACCAATTTGCCTTGGGAGACCCTACCAGGGGCTATTGCCCCCGACAACATAGCTCCTAGGCTCACGCAGGCACGCAAACCCCTCCACCACTTTAAGGTGGTGATCCAAGGAGGAAGTGAAAAACCGACACAGCTGAAAATGGGAGATAAGAAGGTTAAGAAAGTATAAGATACAGTATAAACTAATATACTTAATATAAACTTATTAGTAGTACATTTACTACTAATGGTTAATTGGAATAATTGGTGGCAATACTGCATGAGTACTAGTAAGTTATGTTACTTCTTTACATGAAAGAACATACTTGCTAATTTATTAACAATGGAGTAAGTAGCAGTTAGTGCACAGTTAAAGAGTACTCACTCACTCTCTCACACACCCAGGCCGCTCTGTTGAGAAGCATGGAGCTTTTTGTCCTACACTACTGCTTAAGAAAAGGATTTCTTGGAGAGGGAAGCATCAGAGAAACCTACAAGAACAAGCCCAAAGGGGTTTGGTCTGATGCAAGAAAAGGTTGAGTGGGAGTGAAGGAAACCCCATGGCAAAACCCATGAGGTTTTATTACCTTGGTACATTGCTTAACTAGGAGAACTCAAGACAAAGCTCTAAAGCAGCCTTTAGGTAGGCCTACTACAGGTGGAGCCTGTTGCCACCAGTTATTAATGGGCAGCTCCCTGTCTCCCTCTGGTGGTGGGGTACGGCCTAATCAGCTGGCTCCTTAAGGCTCATGTATGATCTCTTTTTGAATGGAAATATATACATCTAAAGCAAACCACATCACTGTCACCTCCCACAAACTTTAATTCATCAGTTACGTTGGTGTGGACGTTAAGCAATACACCGCTTAACATTTCACACAGCTAGATCACCTGGATCACACAGAGGAAACCCACACAGGCACAGGGAGAACACACCAGACTCCTCACTGACAATGACCTGAGGCTAGTTTAAGCTCACCAACCAAGACCCACTATGCTGCTCTGCTGTTAAAACTGTGTTTTCCACACACACACACACACACACACACACATGCCCAAACCACACCTAAAAAAAACACCCACCTACACACACACACACACGCACGCACTCACCTCTTTTGCTCCCTCACCCCCAGGAACCTCTCACACACTCACTGCACCCAGCACAGCCATTGAAGATGATGAAGACTCCGCTTCTGACATTTAGTAACCTTTTCTACAGAGGGGATGAAGAAATGGAGATGTAAAAGGAGGATGGAGGGATGGAGGAGGGCAGGGGAAAAAGGGGGGGGGGGGGTTCTGTAACACGTGGCATTCTGCTTTGTCTCTCATCGCCACATGTCTTTTCTCCACCCCTTCTCCTCCACCACCCCCTGGCCTTGGCCTCCTCTTTCTACACACACTCTTTGTGTGAAGGTGTCTCTCAAGGTAAAGGACAATTATTAGACCATGTGTTTGGAGGTGTGTGTGTGTGTGTGTGTGTGTGAAAAAGAGAGAGAGAGAGAGAGAGAGAGAGAGAGAGAGAGAGACTTGTGTTGAAGCCAGCCTACACTCTTAAATGGGAGCAGTATCCACAGACAGGCACTCACTCTAAAGCCAGGCCTATTTCCAAAATTTACATACACGTTTTTAGTAATAATAATGCTGGGCTATGAACATACTCCTTCAAGCATATTGAACATTGTGTTAGATAGCAACTGTTTGAAAAGAAACAGAGAGAGAGAGAGAGAGAGAGAAAGAGAGAGACTGGACTGATAACACCCATATTTAAATCTGGAGATAAATTCGACCCCGATAATTACCGAGGCATCTGTGTGAAGAGTAACCTGGGGAAATTACTGTGTAGTATTTTAATCTCTGGATTATTAGACTTCCTTATGAAGCACAGTGTCTTGAGTAAGAGTCTGATTGGATTTTTACCAAATCACCGCACGTCTGATCACATTTACACCCTACACACCCTGATTGATAAATACGTTGTTCAAAAAATATATATATATTTGCATGTTTCATTGACTTTAAAAAGGCATTTGATTCCATTTGGCACCGAGGATTACTTTATAAACTTAAAATAGGCCACAAACAAACAAACTCCTTCTCTCAGGAGTGCGGAGTGAGACAGGGCTGCTGCTTAAACCCAACACTATTTAACATTTATATAAACGAATTGGCCACGATTCTGGAGCGTTCTGCAGCGCCTGGTCTGCACGACTGCTAAGTCACCACAGATCAGGGTCTACAGCAGAACCTGGACCTGCTGGAACAGTGCTGTCAGTACTGGGCCCTGACAGTCAACCTGAGAAAGACTAACACAGTGATATTTCAGAAGAGATCCAGATCTCAGGGGAACACACACATGTTGAGATTAAGTACACACACAATCCAACACTCCAATAATTATAATTTTTTAGGAATTAAATTCACTTCATCTGGAAGTTTTAACTGAATGAACTGAGAGGAAAAGCACGCAGAGCTTTCTACGCCATAAAACAACACATTCCTGTTGAAATTTCAATTAGAATTTGGCTTAAAATATTTGAATCTGTAATTGAACCCATTGCCGTTTACGGCAGTGGAGTGTGGGGTCCACTCACAAACCAAGACAAATGGGACAAACACCCGATTGAGACCCTGCATGCAGAGTTCTGTAAAAGTATTCTAAAGGTGCACAGAAGCACCACAAACAACGTATGCAGGGCAGAGTTAGGCCAATTTCCATGCATTATAAAAATACAACAAAGGGCGATCAAATTCTGGACACTTTTACACTACAGCGACTCTCACTCGTACCGTTACAAAGCTCTGCAGCACCAAGAGGTCAACAAACACTGAGCTACAGTTCTACACTAACACACACTAACACCTCCCTAACACACACTAACACCCAATGCTCAGAGCCAGTACACACCTAAACCAATCAGAACAAACCAAATTAAAAAGCAGCTTCAGCAGAACTACATCCTCTACTGAGACTCAGTACAGATCCCAGAGTAAACGACAGTGCTATTCGGCCCTGACCTGTCAGTACAGAGCGGCAGATCACCTGACCACGCTGACTGACCCCAAACTGAGATCCACCCTGACCACATACACACTCAGTGCTCACGGCCTGGCCACAGAGACGGGCAGGCACAGGAAGACCTGGCTGCCCAGAGAGCAGAGAGTGTGTCAGCACTGTCCTCTGAACAGACCTGAGACAGAGCTGCACTTCCTCACTGAGTGCACTAAATACAACCAGATCACAGCAGAGTTCTACACCAAAATCTCCCTCAGAATCCCAGCCTTTACACACCTCCCTGACTCTGAGAAGCTGCCCCTCCTTCTCAGGGAGAATAAAGAGTGCTGCACCCTGTCAGCGCAGTACGTCCACGCTTGCCAAGGTCTGAGGGACAGTGAGTGACCCCCGCCCCGACCCCACACACCTGTCTATTCAGTACTGCTATTACTGTGTGTATTAATGTGTTTGTTGTTTTTAGTATCTGGTTCTTACCTGTTACATTTACAGTCTATTTACTTTAAATTTTCTTTTGTGTTCCACTGACATTGAACAGAGCTTTGGCAAAACAAGTGTCAATATTTGTCCTGCCAATAAAGCACATCTGAATTTGAGAGACAGAGAGAGAGAGAGAGAGAGAGAGAGAGAGAGAGAGAGAGAGAGAGAGATTAGTGAGGGGTGTTTACAGAGAATGTCCCACCAAATTATGAAACACAGAACTGGATCGCCTGATACATACTTTTGCTGTTTATAATATATATACTTTATTACTTTATTATAGCTTATTATAATTTAAAGTACTTTCTTACTTGAAAGAAAAAGAACAATGTGCAGTAAACATTAATAAATGAAAGAAAGTCTGGAGAATCTGCCACAGTTCTTTTAAAAAGTCACCAATCTGTGACAATCCACTTTCCACTTCTTTTTTCATGAAAAAAACTCAGCAGCCTGAGTTAGTTGGCAGTTATAATCATTATAACTTAACTATGATTATAACTGCCAACTGCCACATAGTTTAACATAAGTTAAAAGAATATAGCTGGAATAAACACTGGAAATATATCAGTCTGTGTGTAATGAATGAGTATAATATACAAGTTTCACTTTTTAAATACATTTCAAACTTTTTCATGATATTCTAATTTTATATATATTTTAACATATATAAATATATAGGGCGGCACGGTGGCGCAGCAGGTAGTGTCGCAGTCACACGGCTCCAGGTTGTGGGTTCGATTCCCGCTCCGGGTGACTGTCTGTGAGTTGGTTTGTTCCTCCGGGTGCTCCAGTTTCCTCCCACACTCCGAAAAACACACGTTGGTAGGTGGATTGGTGACTCAAAAATGTCCGTATGTGTGTGTGTCTTTGTTGCCTTGTGAAGGACTGGCGCCCCCTCCAGGGTGTATTCCCATCTTGTGCCCAATTATTCCAGGTAGGCTCTGGACCCACCGCGACCCTGAACTGGATAAGCAGTTACAGATAATGAATGAATTATATATATATATCCCCGTGTCTGCGTGGGTTTTCTACTGGTGCTCCGGTTTCCTCCCACTGTCCAAAAAGTAGTAGGTGGATTGGCTGCTCAAAAATATCCATAGGTGTGAATGTGTGAGTGTGTGTTGCCCTGCGAGGTACTGTCTCTGGACCCACAGCGACCTTGTATTAGATAAGCAGTTAGGGAGAGAGAGAGAGACAGAGAAAGAGAGAGACTTAAAGAGACGCCATGTGAAGTGAGAGGAGTCCTGCGCTAATATATCCGAGGCGTAAAAGGAACATCTTGTTTATGTGATGGCACATGTAGCTGTAAATATGTAAATGTTTAAGTACCAGACTGCGTGGTGTGAAAGTGTGAGAAATGGCCTGCAGTGGGAACGGTGCTCCACTCAGCTCTTTACACGCTCCAGGCCTCATTAGCCTATTCTCTTTATATGCAGCCTGTTCCTGCCACTATGTGCTGTGTGTGTTTTACTTCCGGCTGTAAATCTTCTACCAGCTCACACACACTCTCATCAGCTGAAGGAGAGAGAGAGAGAGAGAGAGAGAGAGAGAGAGAGAGAGAGAGAGTAGTGTGATTCTAGCACTGGATACCTGTAAAATCACTGTCCAGTTCACACAGCACAGGAGGTATAAACGATGGACAGTGAAAGGCTATATACTCACTGCCCTCATACTAAAACCATCATGCATAATATATAGCCAACAATGCTCTGTGACCAGGGACTGACCAATTGTGAAGGTCTAGATGGTGATTATACCACATGTACTGAAATTACAGCCTTTTTTTTAGAAACAGTAAAAGGTTTGAATATCAGTAGGCACAAATATAACACCCATGCTGCCAGTGACATCAACTCAGGATTGTCTTTGAATTTGAGGCTCCCTTCGTCCTCAGAGTGGTCCTTGGGTCTGTGAGAAATTTAATGTGTTCTCACTGTGTCTGTGTAGGTTTCCTCATGCAACCCAAAATCACGTTTGTAGATGGACTTCAAACTCAGGAGAATGCTAACTACATGAAAGTAAACACGGACTGAAAGTGCTATAAAACTAAACAGCTTGAGGTACAAAAGAGATTCTGTGGTAAGTCAAACTGAATAAAAACTTAGATAAATTATACTTGGGCGGCACGGTGGCGCAGCAGGTAGTGTCGCAGTCACACAGCTCCAGGAACCTGGAGGTTGTGGGTTCGATTCCCGCTCTGGGTGACTGTCTGTGAGGAGTTGGTGTGTTCTCCCCGTGTCCGCGTGGGTTTCCTCTGGGTGCTCTGGTTTCCTCCCACAGTCCAAAAACACACGTTGCAGGTGGATTGGCGACTCGAAAGTGTCCGTAGGTGTGAATGTGTGTGTGTCTGTGTTGCCCTGTGAAGGACTGGCGTCCCCTCCAGGGTGTATTCCCGCCTTGCGCCCGATGATTCCAGGTAGGCTCTGGACCCCCCGCGACCCTAAATTGGATAAGCGGTTACAGATAATGGATGGATAAATTATACTTCAACTTCTTTTTTAATGCTCTTTTGGAAGCGTTGTTGTGGTTTTCAAAACTTGTGCTTCCCCTTAGAGACTACGCATTGTGATGTCACCAGCTCCATTACATCACCTAGCTAAAAGTGAGCCGAGCCATGTTGAGCTGATCCCACACAGCGGAAAAGCACCATTAGTTTCATTGCAATTTACTGAGTGAATTGGAATCATGAACACCACCTTTAATGACATTACACCACCTCAGGCCTTCCAATACACTATTCCACTATTTCCTTTAAAGAGCTTTGTTGTCTCTGTTTATTTTAAGGAGTTAGGTTATGTTTTTGTACTTTCTTTTCGGTTGGTAAGTTATATATATTTAGGGTGGAAAAGTATTTTGTTTACTTTAGGCTTAGAGCACCTCTGAAGTTTATTACTTCCTGTAAGACAAATAAAACATCTTGCGACTTGATGTTCTGTGACTTTGTGTTTGGTTTACTTGGTCTGGTGGGATTGAAGATGGAAAGAGTTGGGGAAGCTTTTTTTTGTGTTGCAGCCTACCTAGACAGGCTGTAACTCGTACATAGAGACCTGGAGCTATTTTTATTATTATTATTTTTTATTATTATCCTTTAAAAAAAATTCAAATGAAATATTAAAGCAATTCCAAAAGCCTTTGTTTTATGCATTGTGTTGGCATGATTACACATCTGTATATGACTTCATTCATGGGTCCTGTTCTCATTTAAATAGGGCAGTGTTATACTCTGCCTGATAACCATGTTGATTTCAACAAAACATACTGGTGACAAGAGACGTGGCCACAAAGCAGCAGCACTTCACTAAGCCTGCATGCATGGCCACCTCAGGAATAATGACTCCTAATAAAGAATGATTGCTTACATCTGTGTCTTTCATAGGCAGTTAGTGTCTAATAACGAAGACAGTGTTTGTAGACCTGTGTTATTGTCTAAAAGTTTAGAAGGTGGTGTAGTGGAGTCCTCTCACTGTCGGAAGCTGTTACACGTTGTGTGGTGCTTTGAGCACACCATACCCTCACGTTCCAGTCCTCTGCTCCTCCAAAAATATTGAGGTGGGGGAAGGGTCCAATCTGCAAACTGTAATTTTTATTAAACTTTTTACAAAGACATACAAAAAACTGAAAAATATCACAAGGAAATAAAATCAGGAAAATGGTCCATCTTTGCTTTTCTGGGCCTGGGGTGATGCAATGGGCATTCATTTTGACTTTTTTACCAGGTCAGTGCCAGAACCATAGATAAAGGGGCAGAGTCTGAGACGAACCCAATGCTAACAGAGATAACGCTATAAAAATTAGCTAGTAATTATTAGTTGCTTAGAGCTGGTTCAGATCAGAGTGGTATAAGATATTAGTGAAACTGAAGCCAGGTCTGCAGAATGAGCTCTCAAACTGAAGGCCTCGGCATACTTTCTGCGGCTTCGTTTTGCCTGTCGCGTACTCTTCTCTACGGTTTGTGCAGTGAGACGCCTGTTTTGTACCAACAAATGAAAAGCTTCGTTACATGGCGTTTATGTCCGCGGAGTTCGCCCAGCTTCAGTGTGCGCCACATCGCTAGCGAAGCCTCCGCACAACGTATGCAGTTTTACATTTTCTCTTAAATTACTTCATATTTTGCCAGGCGAACGTCATCTCCGCAAGAAATATTCCGCGAGTCAACTCAAAGTGTTTTGACGGTTTGAATCATTGCCCAGGAGTTGATTCTGATTTCCGGACGCTTCGGAGTCAAGGATTTGGTTCGTCAAGAGTCGACTCCTTGCTCTCACTGTCTACAGAGACGCTGCTCAGCAGAACAGTTTTGAATCAAAGCTCTGAAAATCATTTTGGACATTTCACAGCAATATCTGTCCCATTTCCCATGACAGTGAGGGAGAAAGTGTGTTTTTTTTTTCTTTTGAAAAACAGAAGAAAATAGAGAGTCTATTAAGCCAATCGAGAACAAAATTTCGTCACACTCCTAAAGGACAAACTATTGTTTTCCCAGAGTCATGTGACGTAGTGGCAGAAACTGCTGCTTTCCATGACTAAAATTATTTCAGAGTATAGTTCCAGAGCTTTCCTGCTGAGCTTGTGAACAGTGAGAGAATCCTTTAATTATTTTCATACCCAGTAAACAAGGAACGTCCATGGACGTTCAAAATAGGTCTAAAAGTAGTCTGTCCGCCAAGGACATATTTTAAACGTCCAAAATCCATCTTAATAATAAGTTAGTTATCAAGTGGTGACCAATCGATAACGTCAGTTGACGTCCAAAATGCGTTTTTTTTTACAAGTAATTTATTTCGGGAGCAATTAATAATGGACGTCCAAAATACGTCTAATAGTCGTCTTTTCAATGTCTGTGTTTGGACGTCTTTTCAACTTTCATTTTCAACTTTAAGAGAACGTAGACGGCAGTCATTACGTTATTTCAACGTTGAATCAACGGCTAATTGTTTATTGGGTAGATATTCTTATTTCCATATGTTGTATGCTACTGAATATTATTTAGTTCATATTTCTATAACTCTTATATTTATACAATATATTTACATTTTACATCTCTCATATTTACATTTAAGCACTTTGGGAACACCCCACATACAAAACCTGCTATATACAAAATATTATATTAACATAATATAAAAATACATACATAAAAATAGCCTCCATAAATGTACTCCAGTATTCCTATACATTTTTGAGACAAACAGAATAAACATAGGGAGGAATATTCATGTATTTTTACTAGACATCTCCCATTTTCCTTTTTCTATATTCACATTTCAACCTGAAAATCAAATGGCCAAAAGTTACACAGACCTCCATGCAACCACCAGGAATATGCCACCCTGGGCGGCTGCGCAGGTTGCCCATGTCTAATCCACCACTGCTCACTGTATTAACCTTACTGCATTAAAGAGGTCTTTGGATTCAGATGAGTGCTGGTGGTGTTGGTTCCAAACTTTCCAAAGTCTGTAAAGTTCAGGACTTATGCACTTAGAAACAGGAACTTTCACACTGACGACTATTGCCTGTGCTTTAAGCGTAATTACATTTCCAGCCTAATGCTTAAAACCCCCAATACACTGCTAAGTTTATCTGAAGAGGAAATGGCTGTGTTTTGTTTGTGTGTGTTTGGGCTGGAACCCTGTTCACAGTGTGACTTTAGTTCTGCTCTCGGTGTAAGCACATGTCCTTGTGGCAGAACACAGCGCCCCCCCCCCCCCCCCTCTCTCTCCCTTTCTCTCTCTCTGAATGTTTTGGCCATGCATGAGCGCGGCTTGTTTCTTTAATAATAATTTTTAATGAGCTCTTCCCTCCGTTATTTCCCTCTGCAGGCAGCTCAATTAATGCCTCGTTCCATATCTCCACATCTCGAGTGCTGAGAACCCCCCAGAGTCCATTCCCCCCACCCCCTCACTCTCTTTCTCTCTCTCTCTCTCTCTCTCTCCCTCTCACACACACACACAGATACACACACACACACACACACATACACACACTGCATCACTGTCTCAGCCACCGTCGGCTGAGGATCTGTTGTTGTTTTCTGAAGTGAAACTCAGTCTGCTGTGAGCTCTCCCAGGTGAGAGTGTTTAGGCCTTGTCTTTTGTCTCCGTTTCAGTGACGTGGTGCTGGCTGGGTTCAGCGTGGCCACAGTGATGGGAGGAGGGCGTTTTGGGAGCGGTAGCAGGAGCCACTTTAGATGTCTTTGAAAACTGTTTGCTCCGGAGTGGCGCAGTGGTCAAGGCATGGTGCCTATCATCATGAGACCAGGAGTTTAATGTCCGGTGGTCCCTAAGCCATCAGACGGCTAGGGAGCAGGATAGTGTTTCTATGCACAATAGAATGGACTCCCAAAGAATAATTTCTTTAAGAATATGATTGGACAGTGATTCATAGAGTTGGAGTTTTGGAGTTGACACATTCATTATGTAGTGCACTTTGAAATTAAAATGTTAATGTTAAATAAATGCAGAATGTATCTGAAGAAATAAAGTGAACATATTCCATCTATAATCTTGAATGTAATGTTTTTTATAATGTATCATAACTTATAAGATATTGTTTATGAAAGTTAGCAATAAATAATACATCTCAAAATAGTAAAACCTTGACTTAAAATAATACATGACTACAATGAGGCCTTTTAATTTTATTTATACTAAAACTACAACTTATATTAATACATTTTTTGCTTTCATAGATTAAAATGAAGCTACTCTAGTTAAATGAAATAATTAAATAAAAGTCTAAGATTAAAACTAAATCAGCTGTCAAAATGAACACTGCTGTCTGCTCACAGCATTAGCTTGCATAGATCTTTGACCGCTGATGTTACAGATGTGTGCAGTATGCAATTGTGTGACGCTGACTGGTGGCCAGTGGTGGGCATTAACGAAGTAAATGTAATTCGTTACTTTTTCATGTATCTGTACTTTACTCAATTATTTACATTTTGGGCAACGTTTTAGTTTTACTCAATTACAAACCGGATTCCAGAAAAGTTGGGACACTAAACAAATTGTGAATAAAAACTGAATGCAATGATGTGGAGATGGCAAATGTCAATATTTTATTCGTAATAGAACATAGTTGACAGATCAAAAGTTTAATCTGAGTAAATGTAACATTTTAAAGAAAAAATATGTTGTTTCAAAATTTCACAGTGTCACCAAATCCCAAAAAAGTTGGGACAAGTAGCAATAAGTGGCTGGAAAAAGGAAATTGAGCATATAACAAACAGCTGGAAGACCAATTAACACTAATTAGGTCAATTGACAACATGATTGGGTATAAAAAGAGCTTCTCAGAGTGTCAGTGTCTCTCTGAAGCCAAGATGGTAAGAGGATCACCAATTCCACCATTGTTGGGCAGAAAGATAGTGCAGCAATACCAGAATGGTGTTACCCAGCGTAAAATAGAAAAGACTTTTAAGTTATCATCATCAATTGCTGTGCGTAAGGGTCAAGGCCTTAAAACTCTACTGGATGCTTGTGATCTCCGGGCCCTTAAACGTCACTGCACCTCAAACAGGAATGCCACTGTCAAGGAAATAAAAGAATGGGCTCAGGAATACTTCCAGAAAGCATTGTCAGTGAACACAATCCACCGTGCCATCCACCGTTGCCAGCTGAACTCTACAGTGCAAAGAGGAAGCCATTTCTAAGCAGGCTCCACAAGCTCAGATGTTTGCACTGGGCCAGGTCTTTTAAAATGGAGTGTGGCAAAATGGAAGACTGTTCTGTGGTCAGATGAGTCACGATTTGAAGTTCTTTATGGAACACTGGGACGCCATGTCATCCTAACCAGAGAGGACAAGGATAACCCAAGTTGTTATCAATGCTCCGTTCAGAAGCCTGCATCACTGATGGTATGGGGTTGCATGAGTGCTTGTGGCATGGGCAGCTTGCATGTCTGGAAAGGCACCATTAATGCAGAGAACTATGTTCAGGTTCTAGAACAACATATGCTCCCATCTAGACGTCATCTCTTTCAGGGAAGACCCTGCATTTTTCAACAAGATAATGCCAGACCACATTCTGCAGCAATCACAACATCATGGCTACGTAGGAGAAGGATCCGGGTACTGAAATGGCCAGCCTGCAGTCCAGATCTTTCACCTATAGAGAACATTTGGCGCATCATAAAGAGAAAGGTGTGACAAAGAAGGCTCAAGACGATTGAACAGTTAGAGGCCTGTATTAGACATGAATGGGAGAGCCTTCCTATTTCTAAACTTGAGAAACTGGTCTCCTCTGTCCCCAGACGTCTGTTGAGTGTTGTAAGGAGAAGGGGGGATGCCACACAGTGGTAAAAAAATGGCCTTGTCCCAACTTTTTGGGGATTTGTTGACACCATGAAATTTTGAAACAATATTTTTCCCTTAAAATGATACATTCTCTCAGTTTAAACTTTTGATCTGTGATCTGTGTTCTATTATGAATAAAATATTAGATGTTGGCACCTCCACGTCATTGCATTCAGTTTTTATTCACAATTTGTTTAGTGTCCCAACTTTTTTGGAATCCGGTTTGTACATTTCAAAGTACTTTTTACTCCACTACATTATGAAAATCTGCTGTTACTTTTTGGTTTGTTTGAACGTGTCTGCATAAATCTCCCCACTCCATAAACATAGTTCTCCGCGAGACACACAGCGGCACCGTTGCTAGGAGACGAAGCACAGACGCCGCGCTAAAACAAATCAAAATGTTTCTCCTCCTAAAACCAATAATACCAAAGGCTGACTTTGTTTTTATCAAGTGTTGAGCCAATTTGAGATTGTAAATAATCACTTTCAGTTCTTAGAACCGTTATAAATTAACAAAATGATTTAGTATTTCATTCATATACACTGTTCACGGATCTGTAGATGTCACAAATCACTCACCGAGGTTTATAAAACACATTACATGAAGCGAGCTGAAAACCAGAAGAAATATTCCAAAACCCAAAATCAGTACAGAGAGATAAACAAGTCCAAAAGACAAAAACGAGTGTCAGACAAGAAGTCAGAAAATCAAAACCGTAGCCTGTTTAAAAATCAGGTGATTCAGTATTGCAGAAAGCACTCAAACTATGCTCTTCAACTATGCTCTTTAACAGAGAGCTTAAAGGAACACTCTGTAATATTTTACCTTAAAATTACAGCTTCAAAATCATTGTGATGCTTCACTGACCTATAATAGGGAGAATAGAGCCTCTGTCGTTGCTACTCTGGGCTCAGCGCTGTAGAACCTGCACTATGTAACATTTGGAGGAGGGTAGGAAACCACCTTCCCCTCCCTACCAATTTCAGTACAGTGCTGTAAAGGTTAATTGCACTAGGGGAGCCACAGGAGCAGAAAAAAAATCTTGTCTAGTTTTCCTCATCATCATCTTCTTTTCCGCTTCTCGATTTCAGGGTCGCGGATGCCTAGTGTTCCTAAATGAGTAAAAAACTATGTAATGCACAAGTGTCCTATGCCATTGTGAAAGTATATATTTAGCGTCGGCGTCACACTGCAATTACACTGCCAAACCACTACAGCTGAATTTTAAACATCTTCTTCTACCCTATGTATTATTCATTATTTCATTCATTATCTGTAACCGCTTATCCAATTCAGGGTCGTGGTGGGTCCAGAGCCTACCTGGAATCATTGGGCGCAAGGCGGGAATACACCCTGGAGGGGGGCCAGTCCTTCACAGGCAACACAGACACACATTCACTCACACACACTTTGAGTCGCCAATCCACCTGCAACATGTGTTTTTGGACTGTGGGAGGAAACCGGAGCACCCGGAGGAAACCCACGCGGACACAGGGAGAACACACCAACTCCTCACAGACAGTCACCCGGAGCGGGAATCGAATCCACAACCTCCAGGCCCCTGGAGCTGTGTGACTGCGACACTACCTGCTGCGCCACCGTGCCGCCTGTAGTAGTATTAGTTTTACGAATTATTAAAAGTGCACTTTTAGGGCGTGTAATGTAGAGAAGCTAATATTTCTGGACATCTTGATTTGAGCAACTTTAAATATGTTCGTCAATTTGAGCAACTTGAACCACAGTCATTGTGGTTTGCGTAGACTTGATGAGTTACATTTCTGGAGAGGTGCACATCAGGCCGCGATGCCTATGGTATAGGTTCAATACAGAAGCATAAACTGGGTTTAATATTCAGGCAACAGTGATCATGGGTGTATGTAATAGTTGATATAACATAATTCATTGTATTTAATCTTTGGACATTTCTGCTGTGCTCAGTGTCAGACTAATTAATGACATTCTGTTAAAAGACTGGGGAACCATGAGTGACACTAAAGTCTTTTCACCTACAATGTGTTAAACATGAGTCTTGTTACAGAAATGATAATAGGACATTATAGCCATAAAATGTCATGGTACTTTTACTTTCAATACTTAAGTACATTTGAAGGTAAATACTTGTATTTTACTCAAGTAGAGATCTACAACCAGGTCATTTACTTTTACTGGAGTAATATTTTACCTTGAGTATCTGTACTTTTACTCAAGCACATGGTGTGTGTGCTTTGTCCACCACTGCTGGCGGCAGAGGTTGGCAACAGCTTAAAATTTGGGAGAAAATTTGGGAGAAATGTGGGGACCTGTCCTAACAAAGTATATAGAGCAGCAGATGAACTACAGTCTGTAATTGTAGAACTACAAAGTGCACCTATAATCCACAAGGAGCTGATTCAGATTTGGATACCATGAAGCCTGAATGTGAATTTCGGAATACAGACCACTTTTGACGCTGTTCTGTTACATCGCATTAAAAGCACCATTTTGTGACACCTGCACCAGTGTGGAGAGGCCAAGCCAGCAGAGAGGAAGGAAAAGGTTTGCGTAAGGAACAGTTCTTTAAGTTAAAGACTTGGTCCAGCCTGTTGCCATGGTATCCCGTCCCTCCAATCTGTTTGCCTGCATTTCAATGACAGCTCTATTGATTGGAGCTCTATTGTCTATCGGCCCTGAGGATGCGGCGGCCGCTCTCTGAGTAGAGTAGCTTTAGGACATCTCCATGTCTCTAATCTGAATGATAGCAGTTTGGTTGGTTTTATAAGAAGGGTTTTATGAGATTTTCAAAGGCATTTGCAAAGTTTCTTTCAATGGTATGTTGAAATAAAATGTCATTTCCTGCATAGCCTGAGCACACTTTTGTGTCTTTCTTATGTTCCGATACAGAAAGAGCAGGGTCAGAAAGCAAGGTCAGGCCTATTTCAGAGGCCAGGAGTACAGGGGGATTAAATTCTATGGCTGGGGGCATGTTGGCAACACTGGTATCCACAGAGTGTGACATTCCAGGGCCATTGATGTGCTGAAACACTGTGGAGGGCCTGTGCTTAGTCAATCTGGCCTTCTGCTGTATATCAATGCGGTCAAATAATGTAACCGTTTCTTTAAATGCCAGCTGCGCTTTATATTCTCTGAACATTTCATGATGAATGGGCCAAGTCCTTTCCACCTCTTATAAAATTACTATTGCAAGGATACAATGTTTGTGACAGCATGACTTTTAAATGCAGATGCACATTCTCACAGTGATGCACAACTAATGCTATACAGTCCTTACTTGTTTAACCAAATTGCTCCTTCATATATTAATAAATACTGCCAAGCCAGGATGAAGAAGGAAGCACATGGTAAGTGAGCTACTGCCTCTTTCTGAAACTTCTGCTGACACACTGTCTTTGGATAGCTATCTATACCCAGTTCTGTTATCTTACATAACAGATGTCCATATTGGATAGCATTAAGATAAGCGATGAGGTAGAATGAGGGCCATCTTACACAGCCAAAAAGAGTGAAGCTATATATTTTTTGTCTTGGATACTGGCGTCACCACAGATCAAAGAAAGATAATAAAAAAGGATAATGTATATTCCTCAGATTTGAGTGAGGAAAAGGGCTGTGGGGTGTTTGTTGCTGGTCCACGACAACTGCCAGCAATGACATAGGGACGTATCAGCAGAACCAACAAGCTTCACTTTACCATTAATACACTTCAATGTGCATTTTAAATAAGAAGACAGGACCCTGAACATGACACAAATTCCCTGAAGACACAGCTGTTTCTTCTGTTTTCAGAACTGGTATTGTGTCATTATCTTATTTTACACTATTTTCATTGCAAATATTAAGGGGTGCTGGGTAGTATCGCAGTCACACAGCTCCTGGAGGTTGTGGGTTCAAGTCCTGCTCCAGGTGACTGTCTGTGAGGAGTTTGGTGTGTTCTCCCTGTGTCCGTGTTGGTTTCCTCCATATTGTAATGCTTTCTGATTGGCTGAGGACTCTAAAAATCTAAGCATGAGCACAGAAAGGTTGTGAGGACCTGGAATTTTAGCAGGAGCAGGACATATCTGGACGAGCATGTGTCGTTATTGTATGACAGCAATGAAACTCAGCAGCATTCCTTCTCCATCTAAAATGCTAGGAGGAGGGCGTTGTCACAAAAAGGGTTGAGAACCCTGATTTAAAGAACTGCTGCACATGTAAATCAGGACTGTCACTAAGGCTGAAAATCTGTCGTAGTGAATTGTTTTGTCTCAACCTATCTGCTCATCTCTGAACCAAACAATGACTCGTCCAGTTTGTAATGGTGTCCATGTGGACGGACCAGCCTTAGAACCTAATCCATTTGGGAATCTAAGTGCCTAAGGCTCTGCTTCGTTCTTCTTGCCATGCTCTATCATTTTAGAAACAGGACACTTTATGAAATATTCATTCGTATTGTTTTTTTTTGTGACATTTTAATTAAAAAATCACAACTTATTGCAACCCAATGGTCTTCCTCATTTCAACACATATTGGAGAGCTTTAACAGATTGCCCTCCTCGCCACAAATCCCTGGTCAGAACATCTCTCTCCAGCCTTCCCAGTGGAGTTGTAGCAATTGCAAACAAAGCAGGGATTTCTGCGGTGTGTTTTCCCCTTTCGCAAGTTTGGCAATCAATTTCTGATTGTGTGCCTCTCTGACACATATCGCATCATTTCTACAGCTTGAGTGACAGCTCTTCTCATTTTCTCCCAAAGCCTGCAAACAGATGACGGAGCGTACGTGTGTGTGTGTGTGTGTGTGTGTGTGTGTGTGTACGTGTGCTCATGTAACTTTGTAGATATCAAAAACAAAATCTAATCTTTGAACAGTGTATTTCAGCCTTTTTCATGGCGCTTTCCTTTAAAGTCTATATGTTATGTGGATGGTGAACTGCATTGCCTTGTCTTCTGTGATTTTATTCTTCTGTCAAGGGCCTGTCAATTTAGTTCAATCTGAGAGCGTGCTCTTGGTTGTGCTGTCAAAGGAGGCTGAGGCGGTGTGGGTGTGTGTTCTGAGGTGGAAAGGGACGCCTAAGTGAAGTATTTGTGTGTTTGTGTTGGTGTGTGCGTTTGTTTGCTGGGTCCTCTACACAAGCCTATCAATATCAGTGAAAATTACTGCCAGCTCCCTCGCTCGTGAGCCCAGATTAGTGCCACACACACACACACACACAGCCATTGAGCCGCGAGACCGTGCAATGATTATTCCTAATGGGGAGCGATTTATCGTGGCAGGGGTTCTAACGTTTTTATAATTGACTCCAGTTCGGCCCGATGTGGAGCAGGAGAGGCAGATGTTGGGGCTCATTGTAGATTGTTGGTGCATTTGCCAAGGATCATTTCTAACTATTTCTGCACCTGTGTTTCACCATCTCCATTTACAACCTCTTCTGTGTCACACACGTTTTCACCTGAACTGCAGAGGACCTCGTTGGCAGGGGACAACTGCACTGTCTGCCCATTGTCCATTTCCAAATGCAGTGTCTTCAGAATCCAAGCCATCCATGCTCTGCTCTTTCTCGTACGTGTGAATGTTACACTGGAGGGTACCCATATGTAATCTCTAAGGAGTGTCACTCCATGGTCCTGGGGTTGTGGGTTCAGTCCCCACCTTGGACCACTGTCTTTGGGGAGTTTGGTGTGCTCTCCCTGTGTCTGTGTGGGTTTCTTCCAGGTGTCAGTACACAATGTTGGTAGGTGGCTGTTTGAGTAACTGGGTGAGAGTGTGAAACTTTTCATGCATGTGAGTGACTTGGTGAGTGTCTAAAACTGTCCACAGCTGTGTGTGTGTGTGTGTGTGTGTGTGTGTGACTGTGGGTAGGTGAAATTGTAGAGAGAATGGGTGAATGTGTGACATTGTCCACAAGTGTAAGTGTGTGAAATTGTCCACAGGTGTGAGTGACTGGGTGAGAGTATGAAACTTTTCATGCACGTGAGTGACTGGATGAGGGTCTAAAACTGTCCACAGGTGTGTGTGTGTGTGTGTGTGTGTGAGTGGGTGAAACTGTTGAGTGACTGGGTGAATGTGTGAAATTGTCCACAGGTGTGAGTGACTGGATGAGGGTCTAAAACTGTTCACAGGTGTGTGTGTATGTGTATGTGTGTGTGTGTGTGACTGTGGGTGGGTGAAATTGTCGAGAGACTGGGTGAATGTGTGAAATTGTCCACAAGTGTGAGTGTGTGAAATTGTCCACAGGTGTGAGTGACTGGGTGAGAGTGTGAAACTTTTCATGCACGTGAGTGACTGGATGAGGGTCTAAAACTGTCCACAGGTGTGTGTGTGTGTGTGTGTGTGTGTGAGTGGGTGAAACTGTTGAGTGACTGGGTGAATGTGTGAAATTGTCCACAAGTGTAAGTGTGTGAAATTGTCCACAGGTGTGAGTGACTGGGTGAGAGTGTGAAATGTTTCATGCACGTGGGTGACTGGATGAGTGTCTAAAACTGTCCACAGGTGTGTGTGTGTGTGTGTGTGTGAGTGGGTGAAATTGTCGAGTGACTGGGTGAATGTGTGAAAAAGTCTACAAGTGTGAGTGACTGGGTGTACGTGAGAAACTTTTCATGCATGTGAGAGACTGTGTGAGTGGGTGAAATTGTCGAGTGAATGTGTGCTGTCAGGTGACGCCCTGTGATAGACTGGTGCTCTGTCCAGGGCGTGTTCCTGCTTTACACTGACTTGTTCCTGTGGGGTTTGGACCCACAGTGACTCTGAAAATGACAAAGCAGTTAGACTAATGTTAGTTGAAAAAAACACACAAATGAATGGATGAACATAATCTTTCACCAATAGAATATGACATTCTCATATACTCTCATATGAGGTCACCATGCCCAGTGGCAATTGTCGGTTAGAGGGGTATAAAGCTCACATTATTGGCATTGTGGAGCAGTGGAGTGGCGTTGGATGGAGTGGTGTTTTTGGTCAGAACTAATCATCCAACCTCAGCACCTGACCTCCCTAAAACTGTTGTAGACTAATGCAATCAAATCCTCACAGCTGAAAATGTCATGATGAATGGACCAATAGAAATACTCCGAAATGACTCTGAATATAATCTTCTTACATTTACTTCCACTGAAAGTTAAGAAGGTTGTCTCTTTCTCATATAAAGTAGCTGTTTTAGAGATACATATGTTTTTCATTGGACAGCAAGGATATACATTTTAATGGCATTTAAATATAATTCTCTCTTATTCAGTTTTCCAGGGATAAGAATGCTACAAGCACCCATCTGTATTTGTGGATCATTGAGTACTGAGTTTTGAACTCTTAACCACTCCTGAGTCTTTCTTCTCATATTTATCCACATGCAAAATGATCTGAGCTTGATGTGGAGTTACATCAGCACTTAAGCTCCAAACGGCAAGAGTTTAGGCACCATGGGCTAAGAAGCTATTTCTGGTCTCTCTCTCTCTCTCTCTCTCTCTCTTTCCCTAGATGACAGAATTCCAAATTTATTTAAAACACTTCCTCCAGAGGACAAAATGAAACACTGAGACGGAGGTGTGGAATGGAGGGAGCGGTGGAGATGGATAATCCTTTTAAGAGTGGCATGGGCTTGGCCTTTTGTTCTCGCTCCTTCAACACTGGTTGATGGCTTCGGTGCCGGTCCCTCTTACAAGTGGAGGAATGAGTGGAGACATTACCACAGGGAACTCGCACCAAAAGCATGGCTACAGTGCCGGGAGCAGTGGATGAATTATGACTGTTCATATCCTCCTCTGCCTATTGAAGTGAATTGCATGCTGTTTATTCTGCAGGTTCTGTGGCATCGACAGGCTGGCAATGCCATTCTGAATGGATTTAGACAATTACACAATTATGAATGAATGAATACATTATATTTATGTTGGTTCATTGCTTTTCAAGACCCTCAAAGCAGTTTACAATCTATGGGACATTAGGGAGTGGCCTGAACCATCACTTGTTACTCTTCGCACAGAAATGTCCAGGGACCTTTGTGAGTGCAGAGAGTCAGAAACTCTTAGATATGTCTCATCGGAAAGGCAGAGCACCATTTATTCAGCGCACCTCCTACTGCACCCTCACACTGGGCTCCACACACACACTGACAGCGCCCCCTGTTGGCCCCACCAAACCCCACCTTCAGCAGCCAACCAAGCTTTTCTTGGAGGTCTCCCTTTAAGTACAAACCGGATTCCAAAAAAGTTGGGACACTAAACAAATTGTGAATAAAAACTAAATGCATTGATGTGGAGGTGCCAACATCTAATATTTTATTCAGAATAGAACACAAATCACAGCTCAAAAGTTTAAACTGAGAGAATGTATCATTTTAAAGGAAAAATATGTTGTTTCAAAATTTCATGGCGTCAACTAATCCCCAAAAAGTTGGGACAAGGCCATTTTTTACCACCATGTGGCATCCCCCCTTCTCCTTACAACACTCAACAGACGTCTGGGGACAGAGGAGACCAGTTTCTCAAGTTTAGAAATAGGAATGCTCTCCCATTCATGTCTAATACAGGCCTCTAACTGTTCAATCGTCTTGGGCCTTCTTTGTCGCACCTTCCTCTTTATGATGCGCCAAATGTTCTCTATAGGTGAAAGATCTGGACTGCAGGCTGGCCATTTCAGTACCCGGATCCTTCTCCTACGTAGCCATGATGTTGTGATTGCTGCAGAATGTGGTCTGGCATTATCTTGTTGAAAAATGCAGGGTCTTCCCTGAAAGAGATGACGTCTAGATGGGAGCATATGTTGTTCTAGAACCTGAACATAGTTATCTGCATTAATGGTGCCTTTCCAGACATGCAAGCTGCCCATGCCACAAGCACTCATGCAACCCCATACCATCAGTGATGCAGGCTTCTGAACGGAGCATTGATAACAACTTGGGTTATCCTTGTCCTCTCTGGTCCGGATGACATGGCGTCCCAGTGTTCCATAGAGAACTTCAAATCGTGACTAATCTGACCACAGAACAGTCTTCCATTTTGCCACACTCCATTTTAAAAGACCTGGCCCAGTGCAAACGTCTGAGCTTGTGGAGCCTGCTTAGAAATGGCTTCCTCTTTGCACTGTAGAGTTTCAGCTGGCAACGATCCTTACGCACAGCAATTGTTGCAGATTCTCTGAATCTTTTGATGATGTTATGCACGGTTGATGATGATAACTTAAAAGTCTTTGCTATTTTACGCTGGGTAACACCATTCTGGTATTGCTGCACTATCTTTCTGCCCAACAATGGTGGAATTGGTGATCCTCTTACCATCTTGGCTTCAGAGAGACACTGACACTCTGAGAAGTTCTTTTTATACCCAATCATGTTGTCAATTGACCTAATTAGTGTTAATTGGTCTTCCAGCTGTTTGTTATATGCTCAATTTCCTTTTTCCAGCCACTTATTGCATCTTGTCCCAACTTTTTTGGGATTTGTTGACACTTTGAAATTTTGAAACAACATATTTTTTCTTTAAAATGTTACATTTACTCAGATTAAACTTTTGATTTGTCATCTATGTTCTATTATGAATAAAATATTGACATTTGCCATCTCCACATCATTGCATTCAGTTTTTATTAATTTGTTTAGTGTCCCAAATTTTTTGGAGTCCGGTTTGTATTAGCTAGGCCCAGAACTGCTTAGTTTCAGTGTTATAGTCATGTGCTATGACTGCTGCTTTGTTTTTATGTAGAAATTCTCGAATAAACCCAAGGCAACAATAATTACAAAATAGAACTGGGTCTAAGCTCAGGGTCCTTGTACGCTGTAAAAAAACGCTGTGAATCTTATGATGGAAAACTGTAAAACCATGACAGTAAATGACTGTAAACTCTAAAAAGGTTGAAAACAGTTTCTGTAACAGTGAAATGCCGTAAATACATTTATCGGCCAAAATACAAATGTTTACATTTCTTTACTGCAAAAAATACATTATTCCACTGTTAAACGCACAAACCCGTACAAGTGTCCAAGGACTGGGAGGAGCTGAGACTCATTAGGGAGGTCCCAGCATGCTTTGCTTCTCCATATATTCTGTGATTTTCAGAGCTTCTTTTTTTCTGTCTTTGAGACTTTTTGATTTTGGGTTGCATTGGTGTGATTATGTTGTGTGTGTGTGTGTGTGTGTGTGTGTGTGTGTTTGTTTGTGTTTTTGTGCATGTTGTGACGAGATGTGTGTTGGTCAGGAAAGTTCACCATCAGCCTGTGTTCCGAGTGCTGGAGTGTAGCACCCACATACCACACATTTCTTTGGCCCTTTCAGCAATACCTCCTTTTAAGGGCTGAATATAGGATGCAGCTTGTCTGTATCTGTATACGACAATATCTCAGTCTCTATTCTCTCATTTGTCACACAATTTACTTGTTAATTTTTTGGCAAAACAATGTTTCTTTGTTATTTTTATGTATATACTATGTTTTTTTTACAACGTATATCTGTACTGTAAACAAAACAGTAAATGTAAAATGAATGATTTCCAAAAATGCGAACGTATATTTTACTGTGAAATTCAGGCAAGCACTGCCAGTTTTTTGCTGTAAATTTCACAGATATTTTTTTTTACAGTGTACCTTTCATTGATTCGTTTTTCATTTCTAACCTGCAATAGAAAGACAGAGAACGACCCATTTCCCTATTTTGGATAATATAAATATCACTGACTTAAGGAAAACAAACCATTTTATTCAACAAAATTCAGCTAAATACAACAAAATATAATAAAAGAAAATGAAAAATATAAATAAAAAAATAATGAGTTGTTTTTTTGTCCCTGCTTGTGGCTAATTATTAGTTGGCCTCATATTTTAGCCAGAACTGGACGTTTTTAATGCGAATAGCTCCATATATTTGAAAAGGAGGGACTTATTCTGCTGGTAGATTAAAGATTAACTTACTTGACCCATTTCACGATAAAAAAAAAAGGTCAAGGACGAGGCAACATATGCTGAGATTTCTATGCACACTGGGGATATGGTGTCTGAAGAGGGTGTTCTAAGGCTAATATAACTAAGTAAGTTTGTGAAACCGCAGCAGAATGGTGACTTTTATGTGACATGTAGCTATATCTGTTATCTTCCTGTTAGGTATTAAGTAAAAAAATCAATTTATAGTGAACTAAAATAAACATTATATCCGATTCTAATATTCCCTGTATGTGTTTTCATGCGCTGGAAGAAAAGGAAAAAAATAAACAATAAAATCTACATTCTCTGGTACTGTTGATAACATACAAAATAGGGAAATGGGTCATTCTCTGTTTTCCTGTTGCAGGATTAGAAGTGGAAAACCAATTAATGAAAGGTACAAGGACTGCTCAGGAACCAGGATTTTCAGCACGGGTCCCCCCACTCTACGCGCACTTGTGGGAGGCCACTGGATCTACAGGCTCAGATGAGCTCATGCCAGACCTTGTCGAATGCTTTCTCTAAGTCCAGAAATATCTCAAGTACAGATTGGTTATTTGCTCTGTGATTTTCCATGAATTGGCACATGGCACATTGTGTCGACTGTGACAAGTCCTTTAACAAAGCCACACTGGTTTGGACACACACGGTGGCTCTGAGATGTATCCAGGAGACATTTGAAGATCTTAAGGGAGTGGAAAAACAGGCAGATGTTTTAATATAAAATGTTATGATGTTTATCTCACCCCCCCCCACCCCCCCCAGATCTCTCTCTCTCTCTCTCTACTATTTTCTCCATACTCATACCACACTACACTTTCCCAGTGGGGAAGAATAATCTGCTACACTGTATCATTCACATCTTCAACCCGATGTATTCCACTGCATCAGATTGTGCTCATCACTTGTGCTCAGTTTCCTCAAATAACACATTATGGCACCTTTTTAAAATTGTAAGTATTTTTGTTTACATGTTTTCTATTTGTTTCAATGCCAAATATGACAGCCCCCCCACCGCAAAACAAGAGCACAGGATCCACAAGAAAAGAACCTTTAATCAGATTCAAATCTTAATAAAAGATCTCCTCCAAACACAAATGTGCTATTGATTAAAATATGACTCTTTGCACTTTCGACTTAGAGTTTCTCTGAGCTGCCACTGAGCAATAATTAAACAAAACTCTGGAAGCATTTCAAGGTGTATAGCCACAGGGGATGTAGGAGTGTTGAGAAGTGTTAAGGCCGGAACTCTTTGGTATTGTTGCATTGCTTTTCTATGCATTTAGACTCCCTTTTAAATGCAATGAAAATGTTTTTGGTTCTGTCATTCACTAACATCAATGAAGTTTTTTCAAGCTAAATTGCCTATGAGCTGTTTTTGATGCCTCCTGTGTTGTAGTCTGGGGAGATATGTGTGTTTGTGTGTGTGTATTGCTTGCTCCCGAGATTATAAAAAATCCCTTATTTCACCAATTAGGCGGCTACAGCACTGCGGGGAAGCAGGAGATAAATAATGCACCCGTGTCATGGAGTCAGCCACTGTAACCTTTTTCTAGCTCTTTAAGGTGTCACTTTCAATGAAGCCTCATCTCCATCACTTAGTGTGGAGAGAGGGAGAGAGAGAGAGAGAGAGAGAGAGAGAGAGAGAGAGAGAGAGAGAAAGAGAGAGAGAGAGAGAGAGAGAGAGAGAGAGAGAGAGAGAGAGAGAGAGAAAGGGGGTGGGGGTGGGGGTGGGGTTGGGGTGAGTGGGGGTGTGGATGGTATTGGAGAGAGACAGACAGAATGCAGTTTCTCAGAAGGTCATACCTGGAGATGACGCCTCTCCATTCTCTCCTCGTCATCTATTCCTCGCGCTGGAAAAATGGAGAGGGGAAAGTGAAACGAGAGCGAAAACATGATGCTCTTCCAACTGCGCAGATGTTCAGGGGACAGAAGTGACAGATGAGAGGGATGGAGAGAGAGCAGGCAAAGAGGAGAGAAAAAGGTGCAGGAGACAGAGACAGAGAGGCTTTTTAATCAGGCCTTTTCCCTGATTGCTCATTCATTACAATTACAAGCCTGTGAAGAATTCCTGCACCACAGTCCTGTTGTGTGATGTGTAAAATTAACATATCACATCTCTCTATTTCTATTTATCAACTTGGCATTTCCATTAAGCAAATTTGGTGCCCGGTACCTGAAAGCCAGTACTTCTTTAGTACCTGCTCGCTTGTGGTTCCAAAGAAGTTGAGTAGAGACTAAACAGTGATCTGTAAGCCTTGCAAAGTGCTGGTTGGCTAACTACCATTTCTCTTGCCTGTCTTTGCCATAAAGGTAAAATGCTCTACATTTGTGTCGTCGATCACGAAGCAATGCAGATATCCAGCATCTCCATGCCGCAGTAGTGATCATGTCTGTTTGATCCGACTTTCAACAGCAGCTCGTAAAAAGTTACACCAAGGTCATTTGAAACGTACAAATGCTCCTTGGCTTGGTGACACCAAAAACTTTGGGTGAATCCCATTTTACCCCTTAGCCCTACCACTAAACCCTACCCCTCCATTTTGCTGAGGGGTAGGGGTGTCTCAGTTCTTATTGGGAAAGAGTAGCACAGAGGGGGGGAAGGCTATATACCCCTTGAACCAGAGATTTTTCAGAGGCACACTTCAAATGAAGGCTATGAATGTCTTATGAATCACCAGCAAGTGACCAAATGAAGCCACAAATATCAGTCATTTTTCTTTATTAAATTTTGGGATAATGAAGAAACTATATTACCTTAGTTTAATGTAGTTTGAATGCATTATGTCCCGTTACTTCATAACAAACAAACAAAAAATAAATCAACACATGACTGCCAACCTTTTGGAATTTCCAATTCTAGCCTAAATGCCAAAGCAATTCCATTCTAGCACAGCATTTAATGTGGAACTTGGAAGTTTTGAACAAATAGAAGAAAAAAAGAGATGTGTTCTGGTGAAATATCAGGCTCTTAAGTCTTATTATGTAGGAGAAGATTTTAACTACTACACCTTGTTACTCAAAGGGGCAAGGTAACACTCGAAAATTAGGGGTAGGGGTAAGATTAAGAAATGGGATTCACTCTTCAGGGAGAGCTGGACAGTGCAACAAGTAACTGAAAATCTCTACTGTTCTGACTGAATTAATGTGCCGTTTTCAGTTGCAAAACACAAATACAGCATGCAACTACACAATGAGTAATCAGTGCTTAATGTTGTTGTAGTGCTCTGCCATAAGAGAAGGCCACTTTAGGTAGTTAATAGCCACTGCATGAGGGGAGCACCTCACAAGACACGTTCTTTTTGGAGATGCACTGCCCAAAACATTGCTACTATCTCCGATAGGCCCTTGTCAAAGTGGCTCTTTCCGTTTGCTTTCCAATTTTTTTTCTTCCAAAATCAACTTTAAAAACTGCCCCTTGACTGGTGCCACTTTTACAGAATAACCCGTGTTTTTCACGTCAATTCTCAAGGCGGGAATACACCCTGGAGGGGGCGCCAGTCCTTCACATGGCAAAATTCAATAATGTGCAGTTTTAAATTATTGTTATATCATTATGATGTACTGCTCTAAATCAGCATAATTAATATCATAATTACACAAACTATGTTAATATTCATTTATAGTGTGCAGGGTTCAGTTCCTTGCCTGGGTAAGCATTCCACTACTACCATTTCTGTTACCTACCTCTGCCTCATAAAGGTAAAATGCTCTACATTTGTGTAGTTGTGTTACATTTGTGTTACACATTCCCACCAGAGAGGTCCCCAAATCCCCAAAGGTTACACAGTGCAGCTTTAATTCAGGGTGACTTTAATTGTTCAAAAGTGAAATGTTTCTGTGGCTCTCTGACTGTAATAAGCAGAGCTGAGGCCTCGGGTGGTTGGGAGTGTTCCCAGGAAGAAGTGGAGCAGCATTAAAGCTGTATTCTCACCCCTCCAGGCTCGCTCCGGAGGGAACACACTAACTACAGTCTTCCCCCATCTCCTCCACATCTCTGATAACACACTGTGTCACATACAGCAGCAAAGTGAGGTGACTCGGATCTGGCTTCTGCTGCATATCCTTGCTGTATGAGAGATTGGGTGGAGGAGGAAAGGGGATAGAGAGAGAGAGAGAGAGAGAGATGAAAGAGAAAAAGACCCTCTCATACACTCAAACGTAATCTATGATAGGGCCGTACTATCCGCCTCCATTATCACCTCCTGACTCGGGGGAACAGACAGAATTACATCTACCACTGAACTCACCCTGGCTGCCTTCACACACACACACACACACACACACACACACACACACACACACACAGGGGTTACATGCAAAGAAAGGAGGAGAATAGCATACTTTGGGCCTCTCCTGAACCAGTCATGTAGCAATCAATTCAGATAAAATGGAAAAGAGGAGACACACACACACACACACACAAGGAGAGAGAGAGAGAGAGAGAGAGAGACGGAGAAAGAGAGAAAGAGAGAAAGACACAGGAAAGATGCAATGAGGTGTGAGTCAGACTAGGCACAGCATGGAGTCCAAATTTAATCCCTAGCACCGTGATCCCTCAGAGTGTTGCAGCACATCTGGCCTTATGTAATGATTATGTATAGAATTTCATCATAAATAATCACTGTGAATAAGAGCTTGTCTATTAACCAGAATTCATTAAAGTGGAATGGACTTCTGAGGACTTCAGTTATCATTTTTGTATGTTGGTATCCTTATCATCTTAAAGGGGACATTTTCCAGCCCTTTTCCAAACCTGAACACGGTTTCTGGGATCTCACATGTGCTTTCACACGTAACTTGTTTGGTCCTGACCTTTGTATTTTTTAAGTTTGTTCCCAACTAAATATGCAGTTTTGAAAGGTGCCTCTGACCATGGTCTGGACTGAAGGACCATAATGTGGTCCAACAAGAAGAGGTGGTCTCACTCTGGATCAAACTAAACCACGGTTCTTGTACAGTATGATAACAATTTTGGATTGTACAGACTTTCAAGAGAATTATAGGAATCTGAGGCTGGCTATCTTCACTCAGTAAACAATAATATTATCATGTTCATGGTTGGACCACACCATTAATTAGCCAGTGCAAGAAGTTCAACCATTTAAGGTGGAAACAGAAATATGAGTAAGGAGCTGGTAAGGATTTAGTTTTCTGACCATAGTCTAGATTATCTCGTGTGTAAACCCCCTTAATGAAATATAAGTAAAATGATTTAGTCAAAATACCAAAAAGATCAAGCACCACAGCTGAATATATTATCGTTGACCAATATAAACACATCTTTCAATGGAAGCCAGTGTAAAAAGCTTTTATTCCAATTCATTTTACAGCATGGTCCGTTCATCATCAAACCTGCTGCTACTGTGTTCAAATGATGTAGTAAAATAAAAATCCACAAATACGGAGATACGTGTTTTTAATTGGATAGCAACCATATGCATTTATTACTCACACTTGATACTGGCTTTGTGACCACAGACTGATGTGCAGCTGATCCACACTGTCCCATTCTGTCTGGTCCTAAGAATCTCAGCAATGTGTGGAATATTGGAAGAGGTATCAACAAACCATTGGACATATACAGAGTACACATGGAGGATGGGACCCACGACCCACAATATGTGTCTGCCCATACATCTTAATCCATCTTTAGATTACTGGAAATAGCTAATACAATGCAGAAACTGAACTATTTAGAGAATAATGACCAGAACACAAATCAGTAGATATACAGAACCGAGACAAACCCTGTAGGCCTAACTACAGAGTGCACATCGAATGAAAAAATGAAATATATGATTAACAACACTCAAACAACGAGTGCTGGAGAGAGATTGTGGATGTGTGAAATGCATGGGGGGGTTGGGGGTGGTGTGGAGCGGCTACAGCAGGTTATGCATACGCCACTTCATTCACATAGTGTCAGTGAAGTGCTCAGCATTCTGCAAATCCATGTGTTGCCTTTTGAAACTTTCTGGAAGTTTTTAAAGATATTTTTAATCTGCGAGGTGCTTTAGTAGGTGGATGTGGAAACTGCAGATACAGGGCCATCTGTACATAAGTTACATATGTAGTTATGAGGTGTCAGGTACGGTGTACGGAGGCAGATATAAATGTGAAGATGCTTATTCAATTTACAGAGACAGGAACCGAAAAAAATCAAACAACAGGAGCAAAAGGCTAAACCTAACACTAGAAAAGAAGACAAATAAAAGATGTAGAACTAAGACAACAAATCTAAGAAGCTAAAGCAGAACAGAGACTGACAAAATTTAAGCACATGGAGACAGAGAGATGCCTGGACTAAAGGAAGCTAGACAGAAACAGAAGATCAGGACAGCAAGACATGCAACAGAGTTAAGACCTGACAGAGACTAGGACTGAAACTAAATAAACAACAGAAGTCACAAGAATGGAACCCAGAAGAATACAGACTATAACATAAAACAAAGACCAGGGATATTACAGGAAGGCACAGAGAAAAGAGAAAGGAACTAAACAAAATCAGTCAGAGATTAATGCAGGAGGAATACTAGTAGAATAATGTGTGAGGGAGAGAGACAGCACAGGAAATGGGAGAACAAAACAAAGATTAAAGCCAAGGTACAGAAAAAGAGAAGCACAGAAATAGATTAATAAAAAGAAACAATATGGAAAAAACATACCAGAACATCAGAAATCCTCCATATAAACAGGAACAAATACAGACCAAGATCGGGACAAAAAACTTAAATTTTACCTGATGAGAAGCACATGGGAGTCACATGAGGGGGAATGAGGCTTGGCTAGGGCTACGACTTGAGGACAAGAGAAACCCCCCTCCCAATACTCACACTTGTGCCCTCACGCCACCCCTATACGCATCCCTCTGCAGAGTCCACATCAGAAGACACTTCATGAGGGAAATTACCATGTTTTTAACAGAAACCAATAACAAAACACCTCGGAAAATGGAGAAATGTGAGCTCTTTAAAGTGGACCTCTATAATTGTGGGGAAATGTGGTTTGTTTACGTTGTGAAGTTCAGCTTCTTTTAAGGAGGAAAGGTATGTTTGAGAAGAAAAATGTTTGAATTACCACAGAAACTCATTTATCAATTTATTTGTTTAGTTTTGTAGCACTTTTGGCTGTTAGCCGTCTCTTGAATTCTTTAGATATATTACACTCCTACGGAGCAGGAATAGAGCAATATATTCATCTCAGTTCATGCTTTTGAATGTTTGGAACTCTCAATGTTGTCTAAAAGAGCAACAGATGCCTTTTCTGTGCTTTGAGCAGAGAGAGTAAGCCTAGCATACTGGACCAAGAGAGCTTGTTTATTTAGTTGTTAATTTACTGACATCAGGGCTTTGTGAACACATTAGACCAGTTTTGAGCATGCAAACAGACTGGAGAGTTGGCAAATGGTGAGGAAATATCTTCTGAATTTTATTAAAAGTGTTTGTTATGTCTTTAAGTGTAACTATAATTATACATTCATTCATTCATTGTCTGTAACCACTTATCCAGTTCAGGGTCATGGTGGGTCTGGGGTCTACCCAGAATCACTGGGAGCAAGGCAGGAACACACCCTGAAGGGGGCGCCAGTCCTTCACAGGGCGACACACACTCATACCTATGGACACTTTGGAGTGGGCAATCCACCTAACAACGTGTGTTTGTGGACCGTGGGAGACCTCAAAGACCCACAACTTTCAGGACAGTATATCATCATGGAAAGTCTATTTTACACAAGATAACTGATTATTACCGGAACTTACTATATTTTAACATGGTTATTTAACATTACTACACACAATTTTACATTTTATCAACCAGAATAAAGGAACAGGACATTGCTGGTAACCTGTCATTTATGCTGAAATATTTACATTTTTATGTAAAAGTCTGATCAATAAACGGTGCTCCATTTAATGGAGGTTACAGAATCATTTAATAAACGTATTGAACAGCTCACTCTCTGGTGTTGTCGCTTTAATAATCCAGAGGTTTTGTGTAAATTTTACAGAAAGCTTGCCGTGAACTCACCAGAATGCAATTTGTCCTGCGTATTAGTGCTATTATAATAAACAACTCAACAACTTGAAACATATTCATGTTAAAGCACCTAATAAAACACTGTAAAGTTAAGCCCAGTTTGGCTTATGTGCGAGTGTCCTGTTCTGCTCTTGACGCTCTGACCCTTTCAACACTGGCACCCCTTTTACTCACCCTTCCAAAATATCCTCAAACCTTATCAAAGTGTACACTTCTAGGAAGGCCTCAGAGCTTAGGGCAGGGGAGTAGAGACAAGCATGTGGAGAATTTAAACAGAAATATGGAGCTAAGTATTATAATTGTATGGCATGTGGTAAACTGGATAGTACGGTGGTGCAGCATGTAGTGTTGCAGTCACACAGCTCCAGGGACCTGGAGGTTGTAGGTTCGATTCCTGCTCTGGGTGACTGACTGTGAGTTGGTGTGTTTTCCCCGTGTCTGTGTGGGTTTCCTCCAGGTGCTCCGGTTTCCTCCCACAGTCCAAAAACACGTTGGTAGGTGGATTGGTGACTCAAAAGTGTCCGTAGGGGTGTGTGTGTGTGTGTTACCCTGTGAAGGACTGGCGCCCCCTCCAGGGTGTGTTCCCGCCTTGCGCCCAATGATTCCAGGTAGGCTCTGGACCCACCGCAACCCTGAACCGGATAAGCGCTTACAGATAATGAATGTGTTAAACTTGAAATTTTGAGGTGAGTAAGAAAATTCAGATTTCAAATATACAGACCATGTTTTTGTAACCTGAATATTTTTAATATGGATTTTTAAAAATTTCACCACCTTAAAATTTCAAGTTTATCAAATGCTATACATAAATAATTCAGATACAAAATTTTCAGACAAATATAATCCAAATATTCAAAATTCAGAATCAAATATATGTCATTGATTTAGCTCAATACAGAAATCACATGGAAGATGCAAACAGTGAAATCACGAAAAGAGGAAAACCAACCAGAGAGCAAAGACAGAAACAAAACTGAAATGAAAAAACAAGACTGAAAATAGAGGAGTTAGGAAAAACAATCATGACATGAAGATGACCAAGATAAATAGTAGGTCTCACTTCAAATGTAATCACCATATATATTTCCACCTGTATAAAATATATTCTATCTAAATGATTAATGCAAGAAATAAAACAACCCTGCTGTCGGAAGTCAACTCAATGAATTACTTTTTCCTGCGTATATAGGCCCTTAGAGGTTAATCTGAGTTAACAGCACTATTTTCCTTACATATTTTACACAATGTGCATTATGACAAACGCTCTTGGTCTAGACGTACTCTAAGCGAAGACTCCTGCAGGACTGACCCGGTGTGTTGTTTGCTAGTGGCTGCAAGGCTGCTGGAGAGGAGAATGAAAGAGTGGGCAAGAAAGCAAAACACAGACAGAAAATCAGGTCTGACTGTTCTGCAATCCCATGGCTAAACAGTGTGGAGTGAAGCACATCATCATCCTCCATACACCACTGAGAGAAACCCTACTGAACCAGGAGCTACTGTCTACTGCCCAGAGCAGACACACATACTCACACAGAGGTAACAATTCAGAGGTGGACAATTCTCAGTCCAGCAGTGATATTGAGATGTTTAAATCCACTCGTACCAACAGAACAATGCAGTGCTGAGAATGATCCACCACCAAAATCATACCTGCTCAGTGGTGGTCCTGGAATTTGAAAGGGGGCTAACAAAGTATGCAAAGCAACCAAATGTCTGAACAGCACCGAAAAATAAAAACAAGTAAAATTTACTTAAAGTTTTGCAACTTTCTGCATTTTTTAAAAGTAAATTTAATTTCAGATAAATTTAAGTTACTTCAACTCAGTTTCAAGATTTAAATGTTACATAAATGTTACTTTAAATAAGTGAATTGAACTTCAATTAATCCTTTCTTTTAGTAAAGGTTACTTAATTTCTGCATACAATATTACTTAATAACATTGTTCAACCCAATCGTGCTTTTACTAAAATAATTAATTCATTAATTCATTCATTGTCTGTAATCGCTTATCCACTTCAGGGTCACGGTGGGTCTGGAACCTACCCGGAATCACTGGGCGCAGGGCAGGAACACAACCTGGAGGGGGCACCAGTCCTTCACACAACGAGACACACACGTTTACTAAAATATTTTATTATACATAATTTATTATAATTCTGGTTTTATTTTAAATATTCATAGTTAAAAAATTCTAATATTTACAATATCTGAAAGCTTTATAAGGGCGGCTTGGTGGCACAGCAGGTAGTGTCCAGTCTCACAGCTCCAGGGACCTGCAAGTTGTGGGTTTGAGTCCCGCTCCGGGTGACTGTCTGCGAGGACTTGGTGTGTTCTCCCCGTGTCTGTGTGGGTTTCCTCCGGGTGCTCCGGTTTCCTCCCACAGTCCAAAAACACACATTGGTAGGTGGATTGGCGACTCAAAAGTGTCCGTAGGTGTGAGTGTGTGAGTGAATGTGTGAGTGTGTGTGTTGCCCTGTGAAGGACTGGCGCCCCCTCCAGGGTGTATTCCCGTCTTGCGCCCAATGATATTCAAGGTAGGCTCTGGACCCACCGCGACCCTGAACTGGATAAGCTGTTACTAGTGATGTGTCGGTCGCGAACGAACCGGTTCAAAGAGCCGGCTCTTGTAAGTGAACGATGAGAGCCGGTTCCGGTCTAAGCCATTTTTTTAAGGCTTGTCATTCAACCAATCAGAGAACAACAAGCAAAGCTGAGACACTAGGTTTTCCTGAATGCCAATCTGCCTTCCAAAAAATAGTAGAAGAAAATGTTAAATCAGTTAAATGTTTGTTGACAGTTGTGGTTGTTCTAATCACTACCATTGAATGCTGCTGTTTTGCACTTTGCAGAACAGAGTGGAACCTCTACTTACGAACTCGATCCGTTCCGTGACCCGGTTCATAAGTAGAAAAGTTCGTTTCTCGAGTAAATTTTCCCCATTTGAAATAATGGAAAAGCATTCTTTTTTCCAGCCCACCCCAAAAGTCACCCTTTTTGCACTGATATATGTTTACAAAACTCTCAAATTAATAAAAAAAAATACATGTAGCGTTACTAAAAATAAAAAAGAAATACAGTAGTAACAGTAATAAACGACTGGCTGGAGGAGTAACACAGGCTCTGGCTGTATGACGGGAGGTGGGGGCTGGGTGGAATAACGGAGAGTAGGCGAGTGAATGTGGGGAGACGAAGCGTAGATACGGCTTAACTTAGCACGAATTTCGATGTCTGCCATTTACACTAATGCTAAATTGCTAAAACTACAATTTGCTTATCTTAAAATCTCGAGGGTCAAGAAAAAGAGAGAAAACGGGTCAATGACTCAAGTCTGGGTGCGCTGGGAGACTCGCCTATTGGGGTCAGTGGCCATTTCCAGCCGCCGGCTCGGCAGAGGCTCGGGTTCGTTTCTAGAGTCACGGTTCGTTGGTGGAGGCAAAAAATATTAAAATGCCTGGTTCGTATCTTGGAAACTTCATTAGTATAGGCATTTGTAAGTAGAGGTTCCACTGTATTTGTTTATTTTGTTAATCAGTAATGGATGATTATTTAATTTAATAAGCTATTTTGTAATACCTACCATTTGGGTTCCATTGGCTATATTTCAGAGTTTACAAGTGATATTTTATTAAGTTATTTCCTTTTATATAAAATCCAGTTATTTATACAACTGAATGTGTGAGTGCAATCAGTGAGTTATTACAAGACAGCCATAAAAACAATTGGCCATTGCAACACTATTTATTATTTTTAATATTGAACAATAATGTTTTGTCCATATAGTCATGTAAAATGTAGGTAATATTGTTCTGTACCAGTGGAAATAAGTGGTAAAATAAAGAGCCATTTAGGAGCCAAAAGAGCTGGCTCCCCATAAAGAGCTGAAATTCCCATCACTAGCTGTTACAGATAATGAATGAATGAAAGATTTATTGCACTGAAAAACATTCATGTACTATGATTATATTACTAAAAATTATGTAATTTGTAATCATGATAAATAATACCAAATAATCATTGTCTCTATGTATTTTAACTATTTTAAATTACAAATCACAAAACTAAAATACATATTAAATTGTTTAGTTTATCAACATTAAACAACAGTTAATCACAATAACCTGTGAAAGTCTGGAAACAAGTATTTAATGGTACTTTCACTAACACCTTTGATAATTTGAAACAACTGTAGAATTTACCCTCAATAATTTAACCAAGAGGGACTGGAGCCCTAAATACACATGAAAAATCAGTTGACAATAACCATGGCATGACATGCATGCCCCCACTGATGGAACATCATTTTAACTCTTAACTGAAGTAAAAGAAAATTTTAAGTGCGTGCAGTTTTGTAAAACAATCCAATCAAGTCACCACTATGAACTTAAAAAAAAAAAAATAAAAGCACTGTTAATATCACTGCAGAATACAATGCATTTAATATTCATTCATACTCCAGCTGGTGTAAAACATGCATATCACATGAAAGGAGATGAACAGATTACTGAACAACAGGAGATAATGTTTGAACCTGACTAGGTAGCTAGGTAGAATTAAAATCATCAAATTTGTAAATAACAATATTTTAGACTTTTAGACCAATAAACTGTATCAGAGTTAAAACAGCTCTGTTAGTAAATATTGAAATATTGCAAAAGTTTATTTGTGTCAATATTGCCTCGCTCTTAAAGACAAATCTAATGCATCACACATGGAATGGTACTTTTCAAATAGTCAGATAAAAACCTCTCTGAAACAGTACAATTGCAACATTCAAAGCCGCATGCTGAACTACTATGCCATTAAAATCTAAACATATTAAAAATGTTTTGATCAAAACATGGTGTCAACAGTTATATGTAAAGAATACAATAAAACCTTTTCTCTGTGTTTATGCACAAAAAAAGAAAAACAAACTGTATATATATATATATATATAAAAACTCCAAGCAGCGGAATGTGAGCAGAGAATGCAAAAGAACAGCACTTTTACTGTTAACAAGGACAATCTTAATACAAGCACATTAGGGACCGGCCTTGACTGGTGTGTAGATGTTTCAAACTGTAACGCTTCAAGAGCTGTAAGTGTTTTGTTGTCCTCTGTAAATGAACAGAGATAATTTGTGATATTATAAACATTTAGCTACAATTTTACTTTATGCTATTCAATGCAAATGAAGAACAGGGAAAAATAACAGCAATTATTTATCGTCCTAATTAGTAACAGCTTGGTAAACAGTGAGAGCAGTAGAAAACATTAACGTTAAAAATGAACGAGTCTTGAGTTCCTAAAACAGACTGAGCACTGGGACACGGCCTTTACGTTCAGACTAGCTTTGACGAAACGACTTACTCTAAATTCTATAAAGATCTTTTTAGAATCGCTTTGCCGTTAATCACAACCCGTATACAAATTGGTCAAGCGAACATGTTTAAAGTATTTAACTCACTGAAACAAGTTGCTTGACATTACCTTTAATCATCGCCTTCTGAATTACTCAAGCGCTAACTTAACGTGGATGACTTTTCCTGTCGTTAAATGTCTAGTGCTTCAGCACTACGAACACTTATAACTTATATACGCAAACTTAACTCAAATGCACACAGACCAATACATGATCACAAATATAAGGGCAAACAGCTCCTCGCCACAGCCTTCTTTGCTCTTAACATCTCCTTTAAAAAATGGCAGGTATCTTGACTTGTAGCTCGACAAAGGCGCATGCGCGATTTCTAACACGCTACTTGAGTAAAAATGTACTTTATTAATTTATTTTAGATTTATGTTCAAGACTAAAAGACATTTAAATAATATGAAAATATGTGTTTTAGGTTTGATTTAGGACACTGAAAAATCACTGAATCATGAACTGTGTGTAATGGCACAACACACACTAAAACACCACCACCACGTCAGTGTCTCTGTGGCAGCCAAATCATACCCGCTCTATGGTGGTCCTGTGTGGGTCCTGAGGATCAAAGAAGAGGGTGAAATGAGACTAAGAAAGTATGCAGAGAAACAGGTGGACTAAAATACAAACATTAATAACACTTTCTTTTGATCGGTCAGATTCATTTTTGTGATTAAACCTCTGTAAATAATGTGTAATTAAGCTTAACATGCTCCAAAATAAAACAATGTAGATGTCCAAGCAGAATAAGAAGACATCGTATGGTCCACAGTGACTTTAAAATCTCAGGATAATATCATTCATTCATTATCTGTAACCGCTTATCTAATTCAGGGTCGCAGTGGGTCCAGAGCCTACCTGGAATCATCGGGCGCAAGGCGGGAATACACCCTGGAGGGGGCGCCAGTCCTTCACAGGGCAACACAGACACACATTCAATCACACACACTCACGTACACTTTTGAGTCACCAATCCACCTGCAATGTGTGTTTTTGGACTGTGGGAGGAAACCGGAGCACCCGGAGGAAACCCACGCGGACACGGGGAGAACACACCAACTCCTCACAGACAGTCACCCGGAGCGGGAATCAAACCCACAACCTCCAGGCCCCTGGAGCTGTGTGACTGCGACGCTACCTGCTGCACCACCGTGCCGCCCTTGGGAGAATATCACTTTATTCTAAATATTTAGTATTTTACTTTTTGACTAGTGGCTCTAAAACACTGTCATACATTCTGGCATATGCATTACGTATACATGATATTAAAACATGTTACATTTTATTATTATATTTAGTTAGCACTGCAGTACCCTCAGCCTAAGGAGTAGTTCTGATTATGCACTGCTTTTTACGTCAAGGCCAGAGACTTTAGAACTGTCCCACCTCCTCGTCTGAGTCCCTCCAATCACAGCACTGGACATGTGTTTGTGGGAAAGAGTTTGCACAAAGTTAAATGAAGCAAAACAAACACACGTGTGGGGTAACGAGTACTGAGAAAGAAACAGAGAAATCAAGAATGTTGAAGAAAGAGAACAGAGCAAAAACAGCTAAAAATCAATTAAGGCAACTATCTATTTACCACAAGGAACACTACAGAATGAACCACAGCTCAGTTCAGCCAAGAGCCCAGGGTAGGAAGGCTCCACATAAACAAATAAATGTGCTAATGCTCATGAAACACCATGTTCACTCGCCTCAGTTAGGAGAACTTTGACATTTCAGAGTAAGCATGGCACCATTTTTATCTCAGTGCATCACTGTAATATAATCCACAGCTCATAACAGCATTACACTGCTGTCCAGTGAGCCTCTCCTCTTGGCATGGCCTGTCATATTTTTACAGAATTTCCATTTGTGGGGCGTAATGAAAATGTATTGTTTATGAAGTCCAGGCCACAAAGAGATTTGTCTGGAGCTCCGACAACAGAAACTCATTAGTATTGACTGGACCAGACCTCAAACACGGTGGTCTGCCCCTGACCAGGCTGTGGTTAAAGAAATGGAGCCTAGCATAGGGAGCACTTTGCAGTGGAGATGCTGTGAGTTACACCTGACACCATCCCACGTTTCTTCTGAAATCAAAGGTATCAGAGGCGAGTTTGGACCCGCTCTGTTGTAGGACAGGCTTCTTAAATTCTGGAGAGGTTTTACATTGTTCCAATGCGTGTGTTGTATGGTATGGTAGGTGACTGGTTCTGGATCAGAAACACCACTCCAGCTCATTCCAAATTTAACAGATGGGGCACCAGAACTCCAGGGAACACAGTGTCACTGCGCCACTGCTCAATGCTAGGGAGGGCAGCCTTTATATTGTAAGTGTATTTAATCTGCCTTGTGAGTTTCCTGTTTTAAAAGTATTGCACATATGAAATGTGTGTGTGTAAGAGCAAGTGAGAGACAGAGAGAGAGAAAGGGGGGTACAGAAGGTTGATGAACTCAGTATGGAGGTCAAAGTAGACCTCTCTAGATCAGAGAGAGAGAGAGAGTGAGAGAGAGTGAGAGAGAGAGAGAGAGAGAGAGTCAAGTCTCTGACTGTGTAATCAGACAGGCCATTAAACAACCTCTGAGCTCCTCTCCTGCTGCCCTCAGCAAGACTGGACTACTGGACCACTGCAGCTTAGCACTCTTATTGTTTTCCAGAACTCACTCCATCTCTCTCTCTCTCTCTCTCTCTCTCTCTCTCTCTCTCTCTCTCTAGGTTTATATATAATACACAGACCTCAGTGTATTTACACCTTCCCCAGAAGCTGTTTATTACAGCCTCTGACAGACTGCAATTAAAGCAAAGCGTTCAAGCTCCAAGTTTTAAACTCTCTTTAGAGACTAGAGGCAAGGGGAAAGGTTTAGTCAGGAATGGTGTTAGCCCACAGACTTTAGAGGGTGTCCTTCTGTGTGTGTGAGAGAGAGGGAGGAATAAAAAAACAGAAAGAAAAGAGACAGATGATAGAAAAGAAAGAAAATATTAAATGGATATTTGACAGTGAATTGAATGAATTGAAAGACGGTGAAGTGGTGGAGTCATAAAAAGATAGAAAGGGTGATAGAAGTGGTGTGAGACAGAGACAAGAAAGAAAGAAACGAAAGGAGAAAGAACTTGATTAAGTATAAGTCAAATAAAAAAGGCACAGCTTTTCCACCATAGGTCTCTTACCCTCTCACACACTTATTTGATTGGAACGTGAGTGTGTGTGTGTGTGTGTGTGTGTGTGAGAGAGAGAGAGAGAGAGAGAGAGAGAGAGAGAGAGAGAGAGAGAGAGAGAGAGAGAGAGAGAGAGACGGACAGAAAGAGAAGGAGATTGCTGTAATGTATGTGGAGGTGCAGCCCTGCTGTTGTACAGTGCGTGAGAGCTTGAATACCAGGCGGCTGTGTTGCGCGTGTGTGAATCCCCACATGAGTATTCACTGCCCTGTCTGCCCTTTTCTCACACACACACACACACACAAAGAGACACACCACACGTCCATCTGTCTGTCTGTCTGTCCATCCGTCCACCTCTCTCGCCTGTCCAGCAGCTCAGCAGAGCCCTGCTTTTTATCTGACAGCAGCCTTGCACCTTCCAGACTGCCCCAGAGTGGACACACGAGGTCTGGGGACAAAAGAGAAGTGAAACAAGGGACTCATTCTGAAACTAGCCACAGAGACCATGCACAGAGGGACCATGGTCTGGATCTAAATTATAGATACATTATACCTTGTGTGTGTGTGTGTGTGTGTGTGTGTGTGTGTGTGTGTGTGTGTAGGGCTGGGTTAATGCTGGTAGGGCACGAGCTGACATACCTTAAATCTCCGCAGTGATGAATGCATGCAATATGTGTTTGTGCCAGAGGGGTTTTATCATCTCTATTTGAAGGGAAAGTTCTCTATGATTCATTAGAGACAGAGAGAGAGAGAGAGAGAGAGAGAGAGAGAGAGAGAGAGAGAGAGAGACTGAGAGCACGGGGGGATGGGAGATGAGGGAAAAGAGAAAGACGGATGGCTGAAGAAAGAGACAGAGTTGCAGAATTCTGGTAACTAACGGGGAAAAAGGAGAACCCCATCCGTTCTACGTCCATTAGTAATGATTCACTCTTGCGCTCTGGGCTTTGGCCGCACTGGTTCCAGTGAAGTCGAGCTGTCCTTTAAAAATGATAGAACTGCGCTCAGGCTTTCTAGTGAAACGTCCAGCTGAATACTGAGCAGCAGCCTGTGAACGCAGACGAAACAGAGTGGGATGCTGGAGATGAAACAGAGAGAGAGAGAGAGAGAGAGAGAGAGAGAGAGATGAAATGAATAAATGTAATCTATATGGACAGTGATGGACAGGCTATAAGTATATTATATGGACCAACGTTGTCATGTGTTTCACGGAAAGCATCTACTCTTCTGGAATGGCTTTCCATTAGATGTTGGGACATTGCTGTAAGGATCTGATTGCATTCAGCCCAACTAAACAACAGTGAGGTAAGGTACCTATACTGGCATCGTTGGCACGTATAAAGCATTGTTGCTAACTACGTTAGCAGCTTACATTTTGAACCATGCAAGTGTTTCTCAAAACCATCGTTGGAACTATGGAGGTAACTACGTTGGTAACTTGCACAGTCCGAGGTGTTTCTCGAAACCATAGTTCCACCGAATGTTCGCAAACACTGTCGTTAAATTGTGTAGTTGGAACTACAGCTGCAGACCTGTGGTTCTGGGTAATTAGTTCTGTTCCCCAAACACCACTCCAACATATCGGGGGCTTTGTTAACTACTTTAGCCCACGCTTGGCAGTGAGCATGGCGGCCGTAGGTTCATGTGCACCTGCTCCAGCCTGATTAATTACATTTCATGCTGTAAAAGCTGTGAACACACACTTAATTTCACAACAATTTTAATTAATTTACATATGACTTGTGACAGACCTGTGTAATTACAGGTGGAGTTGTAGTGGGTGGGGCTTGAGGCCTCATTAAGAGCATTAGTTACACCTGTGTGGGCGGTTGTTGGGGGAGCTTCCTTGTTCCTCTGTCTTGGGGCCATTTATTCTTTCTGGATATGGTTTTCCTTTTGTTCTTTTGGGTATTACGTTTTGGTTGATTTAAGTTCTTTTTGGCCCCCGGTTTTGTTGTTGAGAAGTTTGCCCCAGATCTTTAAATTTATTTCTTATTAAAATTATATTCTCATTCATTCACTGTGTGCTTCCCTTTATTTGTCAGGATGCTGAGCCAGTCATGACAAATACAGGGGCTCGTCCACTCTTTTTTTATGTCTTGTCTAGTTGTTGTGTAGTTGGAAGCATGCAGTTTGTTTGGATTTGTGTTGGATTCTTTTTTTTTTTATCTGGTGCTGGCTTTTGTATCACTGAGACACTGTCACACCTTGGATGTTCTCTGGCCTTCACTTTGGTGTTGTTTGGTGAGTACTCTGCAGGGGTGGATTGGTTTGTGTTGCAGTTCCCTTTGTTAGGATGCGTGGGGTGTCTTTGTTTGACTACAACTCCACCTGTAATGGCACATGTCCGTCACAGATTAATACGTTATTAAAGAATGTAAAAATATCTACATTTAAATACAAAATGATTTGCACGTGCAGTTATCTCTGTCTAAATGAGAGTATTCATTTATTCATCCATTCATTCATCTTCTGTTATTGTTTCATCCCATTCAAGGTTACAATGCAATTTTACACCTCCACCGAGGAGTCACTCATCCACACATTCATTCATTCACTGTCTGTAACTGCTTCACCTGTGGACAATTACACACACATCTACACTCTCTCTCTCTCTCTCTCTCTCTCTCACACACACACACACACACACACACACACAAACACACGGACAATTTCACACAGCCAATCCACCTGGCAAATGGCAATAAATTATTCACCAAAAAATATTATTATGAATAACACTGTAAACTAATGACATTCCTGTTAATTGTTCCTTGAGTTATAGAGCTTCTGCAATGAGGCAAGCTGGGGCTATGATTACTAATTATGCATTACATACATGAATTAATGTATCTATCATCTTATAATGTTTTTCATCTAATTACATATGCTATAGATGTATACATTGTTTGTAGACTTCTTATAATTACTCAGTTTAGCTATTTAAGTGGACTAGAGGGGTATAAACGCCCCCAGCTCTGAGCTGTACAGCAGTAGACCTGTGTTTTCCTACCCTCCTCTGGAACATATACAGTGCAGTTTCTGCATTGCTGAGCCCAAAGCACCAAAAAAGAGGCTACTCTCACTTTTACAGGCCAGTGAAGCATTAGAGTTATTTTGAAGCAATAATTTTAATTGAAATATATTACCTAATGTTGCTTTAATTTCAGAGGGAGTGTTGGCTGAGAGCCCACAAAGTCACGTAAAGGATTCCAATGTCTTTGATTATTGCCAGTTATAACAGTGACTTTAAAGGTTGCCGTGACCAGGAGATGGTCCTTGGTGCTGTAGTAGAAAGTGTATGTGTGTGTGGTCATGGATGGATATGAAATGGATTGTCTGTATGTGTGTGTGTGTGTCAGAAGTGTGTGACTCATTGGCCGGTATTAATCTGTTCCTGTAAATGATCTGACTGGCACTGTAAGCGCTGGCTGTCAGTGCGATAAGGGCGTGAGCCTCAGTGGAGACGGCTCTCCTTTTCTCTCCCTCTCTCTCTTTCTATACCTGTCCATCTCTCTCTCTCTCTCTCTCTCTGTCTCTCTCTCTCTTACTCCACCCCCCTGAGAGATCCAGATAAGGCCTGTGTGCGGGGGGCCTCCACACAGTGCCAGCCCCAACAAAGAGCCCCATTATCAGCCTGTCAAAGCCATTGCTGCTGTGGTTCTGCTCCACACACACACACACACACACACACACAGGTGCCAAGGACATACCTAGTGCATGAGAGCACACCCACACATGAACATCTTTCTCTGTTCTCTCTATTTCTCTATTTCCCCTCTTCTCTCCATCTCTCTCACAAGCACATATGGCTCCTGGACACACGTCTATTCTTATACAGTCGCAGTCTTGCAAAACCCTTTCACACCTTTTGAAAACACCACCTCCCCTCTGCATAGCAGGAACATTTCATGACCAGCTAACTGCTTAAAAAGTCCAGTAGCATTAGAGTTTATTATGTATAACTTTTTCTGTAAGTTGACCATCTCAGAGGTGTGATGTTTTGTTGTCCTTCAGCCGCAACCACATAACCAAGGTCAGTTACTGATGTTGGATAAAGAACTCTGGATCTCACACACTACATGCTCTACTCATCCAAAGGGTTGGAAGGTGCTCAATCACCACAGAATGCAGTTCCACTGATCCACAGTCCAGTGCTGGAGAACTGTACTCCTCTAGCTCACGCATCAGAATGGTGTTCTTTAGCTCATGTCAGCTGCTATAAATGTCTCATTCATGCCATCCCATTCATTTCCATAGAGACAAACAGTATGTGCAGATAAATGCTTGTGTCTACAGTGACACAGAGCACTGAGCCACAACATTAGAATGGCCTACACATCTACAAGGTGGACCAGTGAGGTAGGTGTGTCTGATAGAGAGACAATGAGTGGACACAAGGTTCAAAGGCCAAGGGAGCAGTGCTGGGTCTGTTCCACTTGTAAAAGTTATCCCAAACATACTGGATATAGCTCCATCACTTCTAGAGACCTCAATCCCACTGCTCCTCGGGTGGGGCGTTCCACCTCTTTAGCCCACAACTGGCATTGATTCATGGTGACCTTAAGCTCATGTGCAGTTGCTTCAGAGTGTCCACTTTCATCTCATGCTGGATTCTACAAACTGGGTCTGAGGATCAAGTAGCCTGCTGCCTGTCACCCTTGATTGAAGTCCTGCTGTCGCCATTGCTGACTGTGGCTGATGTCGACTGAGGGAATGTGCCCTCATTGCTGCTGCTTTGCAGGCAGCGGTTTGCTCACACTGTCACTAGCTGCTGCTGCTGCTGATTCAGCTAAGGTGCATGTTCCTGTGTCTCTGCGGTGATTCAGGTGATGGCTGAGGGGGAGCACATCCTCAATAGCCACTCACTGTGGCGGATGACCTGCGGACTCTGTTGCTGTGTTGACCTGGTGTTCCATTTCCAGCTACCGTACACTAAAGCTACTACTATTTGCAATGACTGTCAATCTTGGGATCCATTTAAAGCCTGTGGCTTGGTGCTGTTCACAGTTACATCTATGTACTCTTCTGTTCCGTTTCCTAATATTGTCAGCACTTTGGGTTCTTGAATAGTACCTTTTAAATAAAATGTATTATTATTATTGTATTTCCTTGCAGGAGCACCTCATGGTTCTGCAATTAATGACTGTAGTCCACCAGTTTCTCTGCATAATTCATCTCCATTTTACCCTGCTCTGCAATGGTAACGATCCTTACAGGACTACCACAGAGCAGGTATGATCTGGGTGGGTGATCATTCTTTGACCTGCAGTCACAATGTGCAGAACTGGTATGAGTGGATCAGACACAGCAGTGCTGCTCGAGTTTTAAATAGTGTCCACTCACTGTCCACTCTGTTAGACACACCTACCTCATAGCTCCACCTTGTAGATGTCAACTCGGAGACAGTAGCTCGCCTTTTGCTGCACGGTTCGTTTTTGTCGTCCTCTAGTCCTTCATCAGTGGACACAGTGACACTGTTAGCTGGATATTTTTGATTGAGGAACTGTTCTCAGTACAGCAGTGACACTGAGGGCTTTAAACACAAGCAGCACTGCTGTGTCTAATCCACTCATATCAGCACAACACACACTAACACACCACCACTATGTCACTGCAGCGCTGACAATTATCCACCACCAAAATCATATCTGCTCTGTGGGGGTTCTGACCATTCAAGGACAGTGTGAAAGTATGCAGCGAAACAGATGGACTACAGTCTCTAATTGCCGTAGTACAAAGTACTCCTGTAGAGTCAGTGGAGCTGAGAAAATTGACAATGTGTGTAGAAACAAGGTAGGTGTTCCTAAACCACTGATCATTCAGTATAATGTAGATTAGCAAGCAGATAAGCAGTGAAAAAGTGTGTGTATGTGTGTGTGTATGATTGGTTCGTGTGGCCGAGGTGAAGGCGCTCAGTTAGCGAGTGCTCCTCTGGCTCCCCGAGGTCTACTGCAAAGAGGCTCATCTCTCCAGAATGCATTACCATGCCATTTCTCTCCTTCACATACACACACAGACACACACACAGGCAGCATTAAGCACTTGAATTGGTGCATGGATGCCTGAATTACTAATGCTGGAGATCATTTCACTGATTCAGCCGCCATTGCCAATTTCCCCCGGCTCCTAGGACCACAGATACAAATCTTTTTTGTGTGCGCCGGAGCTTGTACCGGATGCCTCGCTGTATTTGTCAGATCCCAAAAGGCGGATCTGTTCCATCCTATATTATTCCTAATGTCTTGTGTCACTTGCTGATACCGAAAACTGACTAAGGGATGTCTCTAGTGGTGCTGTATAGCACTGGACATTGAAATCGAGTCTAAGTTTAAATCAAAAAAGGCTTTGTGCTAGGTGGGACATTTCTGTAAGGACACGCATGTTATATGATTATGGAATATAAACACCACAGCAAATCTTCCCATTTGTAAGGGATGGAGCTTCATCACACCAGAGAATGCACTTCCACTGTTCCACATATGCTAATATTGAGGAGATTATGCCCATCTAAATCCATTCATGGCATTTGGTGACCTTAATGTCATGTGCAGCTGCTCCTGTGTCTAAAAGCTGATCTAATGAGTACCGATATACATTAATGCTCCAGTACTGGAATTGTTTGGGCTTCATGAAATTCCAATGTAAAGCTCCTCTTATACTGGTGCAAAGTCTTTCTCTATCTCTCTCTCTTTCACACACACACACACACACACACACACACGCACACACACACACACACACACACACACACGATCTGTCAGCCTCTTATTCTCTCTTTAATAGAATGTACTGCTGCAGTGCAGGAGAGCAGATACAACACAGCGCCAAGCCAATTAATTCCACCAAGGACGAGTTCTGCGAGCCCATGTTGCCACGCTGCTCACGTGACACAGGCAGAAGCCTGTTGGATGAATGCCACCTTCAATCTCAGCCGCCTCGACTCTCTTCATTAAGAGCACATGAAAGAAAGCAGGGGCGCGGTAGACGCCTGCCCGCTTTACACTGCCCAGATAGAGCACGCTCATTTTTATTCCACTCTAAACAACTGAAAACTTATGCCTTTATATTCTCAGGCACACATAAACCCACAATCTTGTATCTGTGAATGGTGCGGACTTCCGTTCATTTTTTGGGGAGACCTACCATTTACTTTTTCATGAGAATTTCTAGCTTAACCCCAGCCCTAACCCTAACCTTAGCCCAACATTAAAATATGTTCTCACCTTATAAAAGGTAAGATAATCCTTTAATAGTCCCAAAGCAGGGAAATTTATGTTACAGTGCCCCCCTCAAAATTTGCACTGGGGCCCATGTATAGGTGTTGGCCCACACTCTAAAATTACAGGTGAGAAGACCTCGTGTGATAGCTTCCAAGCTTCCATCAACAACACCAGACAGCCATGACTTCTATTTATCTTCTTATTAATATTGCAATCAGGTATAATCACAGCATGGCTTCAGATCTGATATCATGCATGAATAAATCATTTCAATAATATATGAAAACATACTTTAACATTAAACATTGTGTGTTGCACAGCACGGGGTCTCGGTATGTAACCATCTCATTTGTCCAGTGGTGCTTCAGACAGATACATACATTATATGACCACTTTTTCCAAAACTGAGTCCATGTGTTTCAATCAGTAGTACTAGGAATGAACTGGAATGTCTACTGCAAGCCAGATCTATTCGTCCAATCAGTGTCTGACCTCACAGGTGCTCGTTTCACTGAATGGGCACAGATTCCCACTGACACACTCCAAATCTTTTGAAAAACCTTCCCAGAACAGAGGAAGCCGTTTCAGCTGCAATGGGGGGACGGCAGGGCAGCAAGTCCACCTTAAAACATGATTTGGAATGGGATGTCAGATCAGTATGAAGAGATATTTGCTTAAGAATTTAACTGAGATCTGACTAATTTTCAAGCGCTCATGGTGGCAGTGAAGGTACTGTTGCGTCTACATAGCTCCAGGGTCTCGGGGTCCTGGGTTTGAACCTTGCTCCAGGTCACTGACTCTGAGTTTAAAAACACAAACTGAGAGGTGAATTGGAGTGTGTTTGAAATTGTCCATAGGTGTGAGTGCGTGAGTGAATGTATAAGTGTGTGTAATTGTCCACAGGTGTGAGCATGTGAGTGTGTGATGACCTGTGATTGACTGGTGCCCTGTCTAAGGTGTGTTCCTGCTTTGAACCCGTTGATTCTAGGTGGGCACTGGCCCCACCTTGACCCTGAGCATAATGAAAGAATAATTTTGCAAAGCAACATGTGACAAATGATAAAACGTCTGCATTTAATTTAACTGTATTTGTGACCCAGACATGGGTTTAAATAAACATTTGTGTATCGTCAGTAGCAGAAATAACATGAAATACGTGGGATATCAACAGACATTTCCCATGTCAGTGCGTTCCTACTAGTTACGCCACTGCAGTCGCACTCAAGCGCTTCATCTGTGCCACTCTCCTTCCCAATCCCCCTTAATGAAAGACACATTATTTGTAATGCAATAAAGCGATGGCAGGATAGATGTGATAGGCCCTAAGTAAATGACTGTGGTAATTAAATGTGCAGTGATTACTGAATGCTGTGTCGTACCTGAACCAAACAAATTGGAGTGCGGATTGCTCTCTGGTTGAGCAAATGCAGCATGGCACGAACAGCAGCCTCGGCCTCTCCTCCACTCCTTTGTGCCGTCTTTCTCACCGCAGATGACAGCGCTATAATAATTGCCAAGCAAACAATAATCCGTCTCTATTTCTCCCCCACATCCAGCTGTAGCTAGGGGCTGATAATATACTGTACTGCCTTCGTTTTTTATATTATTTATTTATTTTTTGCAAAACCATTTGAATATTTCTTTGGCAGGAAATCGCATTACAGGGCTATTAAAAAGTAATTATTTGTACATAAATTCCCTTGGAGTCGGCGGCGGATGCTGGCAGTGGCGGTGTAAGCGGCTCAATACAAAGGCAGTTAGGAGACGCTCTTCGCGGTGCACGGCGTGTTTATTAAAAAAGCGCGACGCTCCTTCATCATTCGCTGAGCGACTGCGTGTCAGCCGGCTCATATTTTGGAGCTCATGCTAATGTAATTACGGCCGGCTTTAGCGCTGTCAGTGCGGATGTGAGGCGCTCATTACCACTCTTATAAATGTTCGTTTCAACAAAGGCCCTCAGCTCTTGAGGTCTCGTTTGGAGCTTGTCTGCAGGGTGAGTGAAGGCCCAGTTTGTGGAGCTGTGTGCTTTTTACGCATTGGGGATCAGAGGCTGGGGGGCATCTGAAGTTTGTGGTCAAAAGCCGTCACGTGCAAAGGCACGTCGTCTATGGGCCCACTGGGGGCCAAACTTGTTCTCTGACTTGTGTTGTCTTTTGTTTACCACAAGGCTGGAGGTGCCTGTCCTTCTGTTTTTGAGCTCTAGTAGAGTACTAGCCTTCAGCTCTGATGCTCTTGTGTGCACTGAGCTCAACACTGGGCTACAAGCGAGGGGCTGAAGCCTTTGTTTGGGTGAAGATGAACAAAGCTCATTAGGAGTGAGCCTCCTCCTGGCTGGCTTGAGCGTCTGGCCCTGTGCTCTGTGTTAGGGCCTTTGCCTTGCAGCCCACACTGATTCATAATGCACATAGTTTATCATCACGGCTCATGCTGCGTTTACTGTCCTGAAAAGTGCCGGGGATCCTAAGCATTTCATTCATAACTTCACTGTATTGGGTGCAATGTTTTCAGGATTAAACTTAGCCCCGAACAGCTATATTAATAATGATTTGCCATTAAAACCTTTAAACCTATGCTGGAACTGTTTCCTGTTTTCATTCCTTTTATCCACCACTTATGGAATTACAGTGGGCAAAATTATTGACCTTAGTGACTATAGTGTAGACAGCTGTTTAAGTAGGCAGCATTGTAACGGACATCTGTCCTCATGAGACAGATTATTGAGATGCTGTAGCGATTGTGTCACAGTTTGTTTCCACCCACCGCACGCAACCGGTGTTTACTTACCTCAGCAGCTAGCGTTGCCTCAGTGTTTTTGTGCAATGGATTCTAATCTTCCCGCCATTTCATTATTTTGCTCTAGGAGAAAAGCAAAATAGATGGGAGTTGTGCTTTCGCTGCATAATGGTATTGCCTTTGCGGCTAAGGAAGGGTTCAGAGCTGCCTTATAATTCGCCCAGACTAAGGTATCTCAGTAGGCACATAAAGGTATCTAAGAATTGGCACAGCCTATACGTCGGGAGTGTGCATGTTATGACGTAAAATGCTCTCTATGTAGACAGCTCCCTAGGTTTTGGAGCAGACTTTATAATCATGGCATGTGGGTTAGCGCTAGGTTCTAGTATTTTAGCACCCAAATAGCTCCCTGTGCTTTTCATATACAAAACGAATTCAAGAGTTTACAAGGGAAGACATGAAAAGCATAAATACCAGTTAAACTAATAGTTAAATTGTACAGGAACAATGAACCATTCATTCAATGAACTTTATTCTAGCACATAGCACAACACACCAAATGACTTGAGCTAGAGAATCAATGCCCAGAGCACTTTATGCACTTCTGAAGGCCAGTAAGGGGCTACCAAACAGGTGTACATAATAAATTCCATGCAGGGATACTTAATGATGAGCAACCGCCTTAGAATACTTTGGCAATAGGGACTGCTAAAGATGCTAATAGGTACTGGTGTTACAAGTCATCTTTGGGCCAGGATCCCTTTAACCTTCATAATGCAAAACCTATTAGGTTCGTTTTGGAATTGTGAACACATGCTAATTTGAATAAAGGCTATTTATAAATGGCATCATGTTTTCAGAAAAGGCTAACAGCATTTCCAGATCTGTATGCTAACTCTGCTAATTAAGCTGTGCTGACAAAAGTGCCATTTTGAGTGTTTTTTATTTTATTTTATTTTATTTTATTTATTTATTTAGTTTGGCTACTCTGCTTTGATAGATGAGGTCCTGCTTATGTTTCTGATGTGAGGATCATGTTTGTAAGTTCACACCTTCCTTTCATGCTCCTTTGAGTTAAACGATTAGTGATTTTAGCTTTTTTCAAGATGGATTACTTAGCAATGCTTTGTCAGATGTTAAAGATCATGGTATGGACAGATGAGATCCTGTGGATTGTTGTCACAAGTGGATCTGGTACAGTGTGTATAGAAAACTAGGACAGCAAAAAGTCTCTCAAAAGTGAAGCCACCACAGGTTTAGTGCCTCTGCTGGTTGGTGGCAGAATGATGAGTAACTGCCTACCCTCATGTTTTCTTGGACAAAGCGGTACATTTTTAATTTCTCCTCTTTACTGTCTTTCCTTTTCCAGTGTCTAATTCCAATGGTTAGTTTTCATTGTGTTAATATTGGCACATTTTTCATTTTCCCCAGAAATCCATTTTTTAAAATGTGATTCTGCTATATATTTGCAGGCAGGTTTACACATAGGAATGAAATGATTTACAGCCTTGGCTGGTCTGAGACCCCCAGGTCTGGTCAGGAGTAACTGAGGTGTACTGGAGCTGTCAAAATCCAGTTAATCTTACTACTATTTATCATGTCTTATTACTGTTAAATGTAGTTGTGTTGTCAGTGAGGTTGAGTTCTGCTGTTGGTTGCACCAACTCTCATGCTCATGTGCATATCGGCTTCAGGCATTGTTGGTGAAATTTTTATTACAACTCTCCTTTCCACCTTAAAGTTGCAGCACTTACTGGCATTTACCAGCTTTACATTCCAGGTTAAATTTTACATTCTGGTGTCAGCAGAACCTTCAATTCCATTTTAAATAGTGCTAATGTTACATTCTGGCACATGTGCTCTCCACCTTAAATGAAAAGGAAAAATTACTGCGTGGTCCTGGCAGAATTATCCATTCCACCTTAAATGCTGCAGTGATTATATATGATAATATATAATATATTAGTTAAATCATTCACTATCTGTAATCGCTAATCTGGTGGGTCCAGAGCTTACACAGAGTCATTGGGTGCAAGGCAGGAATAAACCCTGGAGGGGGCCCCAGTCCTTCATAGGGCAACACACACACACACACACACACACACACCTATGGACACTTTTTAGTCGTCAATCCACTACCAACGTGTGTTTTTGGAGATGTGGTTTGAGAAAAGGAAAACAGCAGGAAATTAAGTTTGTTTGCAGCCAAAAAAATATCCGCTTTGCTCCTGCGCTGCTTAAACTGCAGGACTCTGAAGGGGGCATGTTTACCAAGTGAAGAAGAGAGCCTCAGCCTGTGGTCTCCACTGAGCTCTGATACTCTGGTATCAGATTGCAGGCGTCAGGTTCATGTGGTTAATCTGTGACAGAAAATATACCTAGTCCAATAAGACCTGACTTAACAATACAAAACACCAAATATCAAAGGCTTTGCCACAATACTAGGTGTTGGGTGTAGATTGGCAGCTTTAGCTGAATGAAAATGGCATTTATTAGTGATTAAGTAAAAACAATTCCAGAGGATGTGCACATGCATTTGAAAAGTAAAAACAGGCCTTGAATTTGTAAACTACATATTTTTAAGTACTAAGGGTGTGTATTCAAAAATGATTTAGGGACCTCAAAACACTGACATGCACACTTAGCATAGCTAATTTCCTGCTAACCCCATGTAATGTTTAGCATTATTCACAGACAAGATTACATTACAGAGGGAGGATAACTCAGTGTTGAGAGTATTGCCTAAAGTTTGTTACTGATGTAGGGTGATATTCATTGCCTGAGCTACTCCAGCCTGCCTTATGCAAGGCTGTGGCGTTACCCACAGTGCTAAACAACAAGTGTTTGTAAGTTTCATGAAACTGGAAATACACATTCCTAGAACAACACTTCAAATATATGTTCTAGGAAACTGATGGTCCAGAAAATCTGAGAATGTCCAGTGTCTGGCTCTATAATCAGACACAGTGAGTGCTTCCTAGTGGCGATGCATTCGGTTGGACTGATCATTAAAGAGCAGTCAGACGATGCTCTGTACATATCAGGCAGGCAGGAGAGGGAGATGGTAATTATCCGGCTCTCCTGGAGGGGTTGCCGTTGCATACACATTGACAGGTGAGGAGGAATAAAAAAAATGAAGACAGGACTGCCTTGAAAATTCACTTTGGGTTTTAGTTGCACGTCTCTATTTCTGCAGTGGAGGTTGTATGGAGAGATAATGATGAAAGGGCATTTACAGTTTAACAGAGGAAAAAAAAATGGACACCAGCTGTTCTCAGGCTGTGACAGAGAAGCTGGAGACAAAGCCCAGCTTCATGGCTAGCTTTTTAGCTCAGTCCTCACCCACCATTGCTCTGTTAAACTTACTACTGAGTAAACTATTATTCAGTAGAGGCATTTAACAGATCTCTGACCCAAATAAACAAAACAAAATGAAGATCTACTTATGCCTGGCCCACACTAAAGGATTTTTAAAAAATCCTGTCATGTTAAAAATGTGAGATATCACACATAATGACATTTTTCACAGATTTGATCGTTGTTAGTCCTCAAAGTGCCCACAATACACAATCCACCTTGAATGAAACATCACACATTTTCAGATTGCTCATGCCCCAGAGACACCTCTAGTCCTCAAAACTTTGTGGGACTTTCTGGCAAACTAGATTTAACAGCTCTCACTTGTATATGGTCTTTGAGGCCTGATGTTAACGTGATCTTTCACACCTGAGAGTCCACCCCACACTACAGTATTCTGAGCTGTAAATATTCAACATGTTTTCTATTTACGATTCATGATAGGGGCTACCCCGATATGGTAACATGGAAACAATGGATCCTTTTCATGCTTCCAGATTCCCCACAGCCAAATTAAACAGAGCAGATACAGCTGTTATCCATAGAGGAAACTGAACAATTGAACAATGAACAATTCCATCTTTTTATCTTATGTTAGATATCATATGTTTGATGTAGAACTGTTGGCTTTTGCTTTGGCTTTGGATGACTGGATGAGTGAGAAGTATGGATTTAAAGAAGGCGAAACGTTGCCTGTGAAACGAGAAAGAATTGGATATTATGTGTAAAGAAGGACCCAGTGTCATTGATGTAAAGCTCTGAAAACCAAACTGGGCCTAACATTTTCTGAAATGTGAGTGATTGGTTGAGTGAAGTTATAAGCAGTTTCATGAGTTTCTTTGCATTTTTAAATGAAAATAAAATGGGTGGTGCTACTTCAGTTATCTAAAGTTAGTTAATTATAAAGTATTCTTAGACACAGACATTCTTAGGCCCAAACATGCACATCGAGTCTGGTATCTTTACTAAGTTAACCTGACCACACTCTCTGGATCCTTCCAGTTGCATTCTGAAGTGTGAATGTGAGAGTGACTGGGTGAGTGTGTTAATGTCCACCTCAGGGTGTTCAAGGCGTGTTCCTGACTTGCACCCACTGGTTCCAGGTAGGCTCTGGAGCTACCAAGACTCTGAACAGTCACTGAAGATGCTATACTGCTTTCCGTACCATGACAATTCAGCTTCAAATCCACTAGACTGCAGACAGCAAACCTGACCAGTCTTCAACGACAGAACAAATAGCATTAAAGCATTTTAATACTGCAATGGTAAGGAGCTGGTGTGTGTGATTGAGATGTTGCAGGTAATGGGTCAGAGCCACACTTGGGGGTGAGAGGGGCGTTGGTCGTGTTACATGAGCAGTGTGAGAATAATTGAATTATGTTGAAGTGGTTTCAGGGGATAAATCATAAATACCGAATCTGAATCATCCAACGTTGGAAATATGTGTATCTCTCGCTCTCTCTCTTTCTCACACACATACACACATACTAAATTTACCTGGAGGCTGTGAAGCAAAACACCTGGCCTTGAACTAAGGCAAGTCTGTCTCAGTATGGGTTTAGAAGGGTGCAGAATTCTGAAATAAAATGCAGGGAAAGCTGGACCTGAGGCTCCAGAGTGAACAGCAGGTTGGTCAGGATGGGGTTTTCTCCCCCACCTGCTCTCACCCAGCAGGCCACAGCCACAAAGGCTCGGGTATCCATGAATTACAGCCTGAACATATTCAGCAGTATCTGTGCGTGCTGGCGGCTTAAATAAACCCTCCTCTGTCAGCACTCTGTTATATATGAGGAAACTGAGATGTAAAAGATGATTGGCACTCCAGGCAACATCTCTAATCAAGTTATGCTAACGCATTTCTTCCGTGTTTGCTGGTTTACGGGAATTTATTCACTCCTTTCCTGTTTTTTTTTTTTTTTTTTCTTTTACCACAGCGAGGGAGGCGGCATTTCTCAACATTTCATGAGCCGCCCAGCCTCTGTGATTTGATTACGACTCTTCCAAGTGCTTCAATCCTGCATGAAAACATTCGCACATGAGCGAAAAACCACTTAAAACACTCAAAAGCATGATTGGTCATTTAGCGCTTGACCTAGCGCTGGTGTTGGCGGATGCTGCCGGGCTATTTATAAATGCTTCCTCTGGCCGCTGGCAGACTGGCGTGGTGTGTTGACCTTCCGAGAGAACAGAGGGGTAGGGTGAGCTGAAGCAGGGGGCACTGACCAGCGGGGTCAGGCTAGTGGGCAAAGTGCGGATGGAGCAATTCCAAACAAACACTATGACCCGTCTCTCTCTCTCTCTCTCTCTCTCTCTCTCTCTCTCTCTCTCTCTCTCTCTCTGTGCATCTCCCTATCACTCACTCTCACTCTCACTCTCTCTCTCTCTCTCTCTCTCTCTCACCATCCCCTCCCTTTTCTGTTTTTCCTACTCTCCACTCCTCACAGCTCTGAATTACTCAGCCTGTTTTGCCTTTCAAGGGCCGGTGAATCACACAGCGACTACGGGGAGTGCTGACATTTAAAAGGGAGCAGATGAGAAGCAATTAGCATGCTTTGCAAAACAATTAGAACACGCGGGCTACACAGCTGATCAAACACTGGCCTCCCGGTGTGTTCCCAAACCGGACTGCTCCAGCCAGGCTCCACCCGAGCTGCTGATTCCTCAGCAAAAACTCTCCCCACTCCCCTTCTGGCTACTTCTATCTGTTCTCTGTACACAGCCAGAGATCACTGTACTCCAGAATACTATGTGTAGACACCTCTCATAACTTAGCTGTTGTAAAATTAACCTCTTGTGGACACAGGCCTCTCGTAGTGTATGTACAATTTGCATTAATCCAAGAATAAGCACTGCCCAAAGAATGGGACACTCTGGAGTAAACACATGGGCTAAGAGCATCATGCCATATGTTGGGGTATAAAACTCCCCGCATGTGGAATGATAGAGCTGGAGTAACATGCACTACCTTTGGGACAGTGGCAACTGGTGAATAATGCATCCCATCCGAATACAATTTAACACACACTGTAGGACATCAGAGTTCTGTGAAAAACTGTCATTTTTAATGGATATTACATTACATATATTACATATAGAGTATATGAATCAAACATTACAGATCTGTTCAGAAACACTGATAGGGGTGTGTTAAGATTGGTCTGTTTTGGTTAGATTAAAATGAACCCTGGTGTGAATGCTCTGTTTGTTCTGTTCACTACAGTAAGTGTGAACATACCCTTGGGAATTCTGGTGTGCACCAGACAAGCAGACTGAGACCGCCTGAGCAATCAGTTTCTAAAAAAACTCTAGTGCGGTTCGTGTTAAGTGTGAACGCAACACAAACCAAAGTTATCTAAGCGAACCAAAAACAGAACCTAAAGTCCCATGATATATCATTAATCACAATGTGAGGGAACAGAGTGAGTTAGAAACAATCAACGAACTAAGGACAGACCTCCTAACGTCTCTCTGTAGTGGAACTGCAGTGGTTCGTGCAGTGGAGGAGTTTCATGCACTGTTTTGACTCGTTCATTCATTTCAACACCCTCTTGTTGTGTTTCCTGTTGGTAAAATGACCTCCAGGACCTCCATGGTCAAGAACTAATCATTCATTATCAGTACTTGACGTGACCAAAGTCTGAATGCTGATGCTGAAGAAAATCCAGACTTCTTCATTATACTACGTGTTGTTTAAATACTGCTCTTTGTCTGTTGCTTTGTTCTTTTGGGTCTTGGGTCCTCTCTATATCATGTTTCAAGGGAGTTGTTCTTGCTCAATTTGGGGTTATTTTAATATCCATTCATATTAGAGGAAATATTGAGGCAGGTGTCCCTAGAGTTTTAACCACACAGTGTACTTGGAATCAAGAATTTCATGGATATTCTCTGCAAGAATGAGGGACATGAATAACACTGTTGGCAACAAACAATAGCTTGTCTTCAAAAACTGCTTAGGTTTTAATTAATATTGCAATTTCCTTTCTCACATGCACACACACATTCCTTTAAATCGAGCATGGCCAAGCACCAGATGTAAGACATGCTGGGTAAGTTCTGTGAAAGCAGGGCTGGTGCGTAAAGCAGGTTTAGTGCTCTCTCTGCGTGAGTCATCCACACGTGTGTATTTCTGGATTGCCAAACTGTCATCTCTGGCAGCTTCAGCTGCGCGACATCCGGTGTGATTACGTCCTCAAATAAAGCTCATTTTCAGACACAAGTAAAACAATGGTAATGGTATGAGTGCGTGTGTGTATTTGTGCAGAGTTCATGACTGTAAGGGTTTTTCCACTGAACGTTTACCACATGGAAACCAGCAGAATGTAGTCGCTCTGCTTCTGGTTCATTTTTCTTTCTGCTGAAAAAATCATCATAAAAACATTTTATGTGCCTTTTTATTTTTATGTATTTATTCTCATAACACCTCGTTTTTGTCCAGTTAGCTATGGTGTGTATTAATAAGCTTAGCTGAATACTAGTAGTGCTAATATGAAACAACATAGTGTGCTTTTCGGCATCCGAAATTACAATTAGTAATTACAGCAAAGTTATACTTACTATAAGCCCACTTTGTATGTGTCTTTAATGGAGACTATTCTACAACTTTTCCAGTCCTGGCAGAATGGCTGGATTTAGAGCCTGTTCCTTTAAATGAGATGGAGCCACAGCTCAGTTCAGTGTGAGAGCCCAGGAATAAAGAGAAAGGAGCAGAAACACTGGCTCTTAGCCCTTTCTCTTTCTTCTTCATTCTCATTTTCTCTGCATATAATTGGTGCTCTTATTCTTCCAGAAATAAGTGTTTTCAGAGTGTGACAACTTTGGTTCCCACCAAACCTGATGGAAACAGGAGCCTACGGTTCCAAGAAGACTGATCTAAATCAAGTTTTGTTTTTTGTTTTTTGGTGGAAAAGGGCTATTTAGGAAACACAGGCACAGGATTGCAGTTTTGGAAGGTGTTTCTAATAGTATGGGTCAAGCAGTAGAGCTTGGTGCATCCATTATCACGGTCAATACCTGAATTCCACTGGAACAGTATATGTTTACCATTGGGCTTTATATGGCTGCATATCATTAAAGATGACTGTCCCCTACCCAACACACACATACACAACCACGCTACAAACCCATGGCTCCTTGCTGTTCGGTGTTGACAGTCCCATGAAGAAGTCACACTGCTACTGTGCCTTCAATCTGTTATTGAGAAACTCCAGTTTTGTCTTTTTCTTTTTTCTCCTCCTCTCTCCTTCCCTGCGCTCCGTCTTCACCCCTCTATGCCCCTCTGTTTCTCCATTTCTCTCTCCCCTACATAACCCAATGGTATACAGTTCCACAGCAGCAAACTGGCAATAGGGGAGTACACATCAAAGACCTGGCTGTGGAAGAAAAAAAATAAAAAATAAATAAATAAACGGAAGGGGAGCGCAGGGATAAGAGGCTGGATCAGTAGTGTCACACTAAAGCAGGGAAAGAATAATAGAATCTGCATAATGCTCTTCTCCCCTTTCCCCACAAGGCCCCCCTTCCCTGGGCCCCACAGGGCTTTGTGAGTAATATATCGAGGCTCTCAGGATGCACCAGACTCCAGTGCTTGTTTATGGGAAAAATAAAGTGCAGAGTAAACTGCAAACAAAGCAGCCTGAATGTCGCTTAATGGCCTCGTCCTCCGTCTACTGTACTCTCCCTCTCTCTCTTCTCTCTCTCTCGCTTGGAGTCCGACTGCTGAGATCATTTGCTATTTTTCTGCTCTCCTCTTGACAGCATGACAGCAAATTATAGGGCTTGATTTTTTTCTGTTCGTTATTGAGTAAAATGTCACTTAGTGGTCAATTCATTAACAGTCTACGCATGGTGCAAACAAACCCCGCCTGTCTTTTCTAGAAATACTTCACAGTCATAGACAATAGACTGGGCATTTCTGGTCAGCTTTTGCTTTTTCTTCATAAACAAATTAGCATGCATCACTACAGAGAACTAACTTTAGAAAACTGTAAGTTTTATTAAGATATGCAAAACAAACAAACAAAGAAAAAAATTGAACTAAACTGAAATAGGGCCTGTACTAAAATGAATTCATGCAATTATTTCTTTTCGGTAATCTCTTCTGTCTGAGTTCGATCCAGTGCATCACCAGAATCATTAGGCACAAGACAGGAACATACACTGGACAGGGCACTAGTCCACTATAAGGCACCACACACTCACCCAGTCACTCACACCTGTGGACAGTGTCACATGTGTTTGTTTGTTTGTTTGTTTGTTTGTTTTTGACCATGTGAGGAAACCTGAGCACCTGGAGGAAGCCCATGCAGTCACAAGAAGAACACACCAAACTACTCACAGAACCCAGGACCTTGGAGCTGTGCAGCAGCAACACTAGCTGCAGTGCCACCATGCTGCCACAGTGCAAACATTATGCTACATTTTATATTATTTTCCAGTATTTTAAATTCAATTTTGAGTTAAATTAGCAGATAATGCCATATTTAAGTTTATTTCTTGCAGAGCAGATATTCTGACACTCAGGTCTCTTCTAGCCCTCTGGGGAAATTGTGTCTTTTCTTAGAGACTTTTAATTTTGTGAGCTTATTAAATGCACTTCAGCCATATTTAGAAAAATGACACTTGTGTAAAATGGCAGATGCTAGAGGAAATGTGGCAATCACCTTCCTTGGGCACACCACTCACACTTACATGTTACCTATAGTTTCCTAGAGCAGGGTCATGTGTGAGTGAGTGTGTGTAGCACTGTGAAGGACTGGCACACCCTCTGGGGTGTGATCCTGCTTTGCGCCCAATGATTCTACATGGGCTCTGGACCCACCGCGACCCTGAACTGGATAAGCAGTTAGAGACAATGAATTAATAAATTACCAACGAGCAGTGGGTTGAGGAGAGTCACAATGTCATGCAAAATAATAATAATAATAATAATAACAACAACAACAACAATAATAATAAAATTAATAATAAATAAATAAATAAATAAATAAATAAATAAATAAATAAAAAATGTGAATTTCAGCTTCAGACATTGTTCCCAGCTAACAGGGAATGCTCCCACAGTGTTGACTAGCCTTATCTAATGTCCCAAAAAAGTTTTCAGAATGTGACTGAATGTTAGAAGGCAAAGCCCTTAATAATAATAATCATACACAAGATAAGATGTAAAATATCCTATGCCAATCCATTAGAGCTTCACATAGGGTCCATCCCACTCTCTTCCTACCAGCAGCCACACAATTTCTATTGTTCCAATCCTACAGCTACACCCTAAGTTTGTTGTGGCCGTTTATGATCCGATCAGCAACCAGCTATCCTTAATATCTACAGTTACTCACTGAGCCCATCACCTGAGTACACAAACCATCTACTGCATCACTAGCTTTTCACAGTGGTCATCAGGTTGGCACCTCCCCTCGTGTTTGGCTGAATTAAGCCCACAGCACCTCAAGAAAGCTCAACAGTAAAGTCTGGTGTCCCACACCCACCCCACTCCAAGCTAGCTTTACAGTCATTCCTTACCCTTAACCATCAACAAACGTAAATCCACACTGGCCTCCTTGGTGACGAAGGCTGTACCTAGCCCCATTGGAACCATTAATGCATGCTCAGTGCCACCAGTTCCATGTGATTTTTACATGCTACATTACCAACCATCACAACAGCACCTCTGCAGTGCATTTCCCCAACTAGTCTGTGTTCTCCTTATCCACAAACTCTGATTAGACCTTTCAGCTGTTTCTGATAACTCCTTCATAGCTGACCCCTAATGCACAAGCAGGGATGTGGCAGACTTGGTTACAAATCCCCTAACGCCTGTTTCCACCGGTCTAACGTGCTTGTCACTTGCGTTCCCTCACCACCAAGTCCGCATAGTTCAGCTGTAGTTCAAATGGAACCGTTAACTCTATGAAAGAAACTATCCATTTACTTTCAGAGTACCTCACCATATCTGGTCTCACTGTAGTTAACACAATACACTCTGGGACCTTCAGTTTTTTTTTTTACCTACATCCACCAGTAATTTCCAATCTCATGCTTCACCACATCTACCAATATTTATAGCCTGTGCATGCTCTTGAATACGTTCCCCCTCACGCACAAACCTAATCACTTTATTACTTCTACCACTCGTCAATGCATTTACCTCTAAGTGTTTGCTGTCCAACAAACATGCTAAAACCCTTAGCACCTGATTATGTCTCCATGTATACCTCCCCTGTGACAAATTAACCTTCCAAGCTGATAGAATATGCTTCAACGTGCCAACCTCTGTACATAATCTACAACTAGGGTTTTCACCAACCCACTGTCCAAGATTTTGTGGAGTTGGAAGGTTGTCATAAGTTGCTCCAAGCAAAACCTTAATATGACTTGCCTCCACAGTTCGTGTCAAGTGATCTTCTGCTTCTCTAAATTCACCCAGCGAAGCCATTGGCCTTGTTTTACAAGTGACGCTGCTGTTGCGCACCGTGCTTCCTCTTCCTGAACGCGAATAAATCTAGTCATCATTTGCCTTCTCTCTGGTGATGTGGCCTTACTAAAAGATTTCCATGTATCACCTGACCCAAGGCCAGCTCTTCCGCATTGCACTTGGCCAATCACATCCCTTAGCTCTAATGAGCTTCTGGCTATCTGCACTGTCACTCGTGGTTTTCACTTCTTTCCTGCTTTTGTAACTGGCGCTGCTGCTTTAACCACTGCATCCTTTGATCCTGAGAAATTCATCTCATGACTCACCTTTGCGCATTTAAGTTCCTAAACTAAACTTGTGATTGGTATGTCCAGTACCCCTCTCCCATACCATGCCACTCTACTTAAACACTGTGGCACCCCTTGCCACTTCATTATGACCTTGTTCATAACCCTTTCCATCCTCTGTACTTCTGTGAAAAAAACATCATAAACTGTCAACGGACATCTAATACGAGTCAGTAAGCCAAATTCAGTCACCACAATTTCAATCTCCCTGGCAGACATGATATATCAATGCTATTAATAGCCTTCACCAAATCAGCCTTTATTCCCACAACTTGGTCAGCATCATTTAGTGCTGCACTATACTACCTACTCTTCACTGGTCTCTCCAGTACTGTAGGAATCATTTCTCCTTCCATCACAAAATTTTCCTGTACAAGTTTACCTTTGACAATCGACAGACTTCTAGACTTGCTCGGTTTAACTTTCAGCCTAAACAACCTTAGATCATTTATCATTTAACTTCCTCAGCAACCACAGTGTGCAAGGCACAGTAGTCGTCAGGGTCATCATGTCCTCCATGTAAGCCCTGATTGGGGGAATCCGAGTACCATCATGCAACCTCTCCCTGCCTACAACCCACTTAGAGGCCCTGATTACTACATCCATCGCCATTGTAAATGCTAGAGGTGAAATCGTACATCCAGCCATTATACCTATTTCTAACCGCTGCCATGATGTAACAAATTCCTCTGTACTAAAGCAAAACTGAATGTCCTCAAAACATGCTTTAACAAGCCTAGTAACCTTATCTGGCACCTGGAAAAATTTAAAGGCTTTCCACATGAGTTTATGTGGCACTGAATAATGGCTCACAGATGAGTAGGGTTGCAACCCATCTAGTTTTTACCGAGGATATCTGTTTGCATGTCCTGTGATGAATATAATTTGTCTGTTTTTATTTTAATGGTTCATCAACAGGGTTGGGGGGGGCAAACAAACAAAAACTAAAATCATATCAGTCAGTTTGTTTGTCACTGCCCCAGGGCTGGCACCAGAGTACAGTTAGCAGATGGGTGAACAAAATATTGAGGGGGGCCGGGGGTGGGTGAAACACATTTTGCCACCAGACAAAGTGATACTGCTTTGAGTGATTCTACGAAGCTAAATGCAGACAGTTAACATCCCAATATTATCAGATAACTACAGACCAAACTCAAATAACAGTGAGAAACAGTTTCACCACAAAATAACAGCCAATATATTGTATTAACTAAACAGCATTGCCATAATAATAGATAACTTCATCCATAAATTATTTCAGCTTACCTTTATCAATACTGTAGGCTCCCCTTGTTGTATTATGTAAATTAAGTTACACAATAAATGTTTGGTTTTGTGAATACTGGAGCATGTTTCTGTCATTGTCACTAAAAACATTGAGAAATTAATGTTTTTTGGAAAAGTTGGTCTGAACTCTGTTGCTGCCTGAATACAACACTGACTGTTGAGAAATCTCTCTCACTCTCTCTCTCTCGCTCTCTCCTTGTTTTTTTTTTATTTATTTATTTATTTTATACAGCGGTTGTATATCCGCTGTATTTTCATTAAACATTTGGCCCCAAGGTCAAATCATGCCCACTTTAGTCAGCTAGCCAATCAGGTTTCAGTGTGATTAAAAGCCACAGGCAGTCAGCTTGACTAACATGTGAAACTACCAATCATTTATCACTCTTTTAGTGCATGGTGTGGACCTAAAAGCCTATAGAAAATTGCAGCAAATCACATTGCCACATTTTATGATATGGTACTTTATTATTGTATATATTTATAGAATTTTCATTTATATAATTATGATTTTTATTATAAATTGATTATTGTCTTATTTCTTTTTTACCAAAAATACAATGTATTAACAACACTTTGGACCCGAATTCTGCAGTTTGTGAGGTAAAAAGCACAATTTATATTCTCAGCTTTATAACACATGAATGCATGAAGGCGTCGTTAAAAACCGTTTCTCATTGTAATCCAGTGTGAAAAAAGACCTAAAAGACAAGGCTCTCCTTCAAAATGCGTCTTTTATTCTGCTATCATAACTGATTCTTCTGCTCAAACACATGAAAGACGGTGTTCACTTTCAGTTTCGTTTTGAGTTAGATGACGTCAACCCACGCTGTCTCTGGGCGGAAAAAACGAGACATTCAGCAAAAGCATGCAGTTCTTTTTATGTTTACTCCTGTTATTTATTTATAGAGTTTCAAAGTTTTTGTAGGAGGTTTCACATCAAATAATATTGGATTAGATCACCAAATATAAACTTAAAAGCTTAAGTAATATTTCGTTTTGTACATTCTAAATAAACAAGAATTATTTCATCGTATTTTTAAATGATTATAATAATAATAATTGTTACTATTATAAGCAGCTGAGTAAATTGCCAATGTACCAAATCAGTTCTTATTTGTTGGGATATTGTTCATATTTGCCCTGAACTAAATGCCTGAATGTCTGGGCTGTGACTGTCAGAGTTTTATCAGTCATACATCCTAGAGCTTAGAATATCAAGAAAAATAAGTCTGTCTGATGCTATTCATTTATTTTGTCACAGTAATATGCCATGTAATAAATGATCATCAAAAATGCTTATGTTTTAAACTAACAGATACCCCAGAGTAAGAATTTCTGCACAGATATGTGACGTGAGAATGTTTTGAAGTCTGTACATTGAGAAATATATATTAAAAAAAAAACAGATGCTTCGTAACATTTTGGTAAAAACATGGCCAGTTTGAAGAAAATATCCAATATCAGTTAGCATTTAAACATCAAGTGATTACTCATTTGAGTAGCCAAGTGCCTTAGAAAAGAAAACATATTGAATATATGGCTATGTTATTTACTGTTTAAATGCAACTGAAAGAGGCACTGATAAAAAAAAAAATCCTATATAGGTAGGGTCCAAAGCCTTAAAATGAATGTTATATGTGAGTCTAAAGAAATTATGACTTTATATGTGTTTGGGGCAAGGGCTTATTGAATAAGAACTCTCCCTATAGATGAGAGTTGAGTTAAACTGAGCATAGATTTGAGCTCTTTTTATCAGCTCCACTAACCATGGTGCACTTTGTAGTTCTAGAATTAAAGACTGCTGTCCACCTGTTGCTTTTTTGCTGTTGTTTAGTGTTCATGACCCTACAAGGCATACTATTTAAGAGATGACCATTGAAAGGAGTGTGAAATAGTGTTGGCAGGCTAGACAACACTCGGCAGTTACAGGCCTACGGTGTTCACCCATGGTCAGTGAAACAGATAAAATTGACTATGAGTTTTCAAACATAATTTTAATGTATGGCTGATTGGTGTTATATGTGGATGATGCTTATAGAATGTTCCAACTATAGCATTCCATCCCATCCTGCCATAGTCACTGTTGTCTGCACACCCTAGGGAGTATTAGCAGTGTGTGTGTGTGTGTGTGTGTGTGTGTGTGTGTGTTTGTGTGTGTGTATGTGTGATGGGAAGTGAGTGAGTGTGTAATGAGTGCATGGATCAGAGCAGGGCTCAGGGTGTGTGTAGTCTCATAACGGACCCCCGGCAGGATGAATATCCTCCTTTCTGAGGGAGTTTAGCCCTGATTATCAGGGCGCTTGGCGCAGAAGACAGGAGCTTACCTGTTCTCTGGGCGTAATATGAGGAGCAGGCCACCGCACTAGATTTCCCACACCAGGGCCTAAATCCCTCATAATTGACTGCAAATCTGAGCACACTATTCTTGAGCTTAATTCAGAAGTTAACTCCTTTTTCCTGAGTGTTTGTGTGTGGGTAGATTCTGCTTATGTATATGATGCTGAGTGAAGCAATATTACCTGTCATGACTCAGAACTTTTCACCAAGCACCCACAAAAGAAGTTCTATGGCTCCCTTTTCTCAAACACAGTGATTAGAGGAGGTCCTGGTACAGGTTAATAGCTAGAGATAGAAAAACTGATCTGGCATTGATCAGAGTACACACACACACACACACACACACACACATTATATTTTATATATAAAATTATATTTTATATTTTGATACGGTGAAATGATATTTCTGTCCTTGCCTTTTATTGTCCACAGGTGTATGTGTGTGTGTGTGTGTGTGTGTGTGTGTGTGACTGTGATGGACTGGTATCCTGTCCAGGGTGTGTTATTTTGTGACCAATGGGCCTGGGTGGGTTCTGGACATTACACAACCCTCAACATGATGAAGCATTTACAGAAGATGAATGAATGAATGAATGACATAATTAATGCAAAATATTTGAGCAAAGTGTTCAAGGTGGCCAGACGTCCTCTTTTTGTGGCCTAAAAAATGTCTCCGGCCGGGATTTCCAGAGCTCAAGAGGGTCGGAGCTGACAGCAAAAATGGGACGCACTTCGCCGTGCGCGCCTTCTTGTGTTTAGATCACTACGGTTTAAACAGAGTTTCAGCCGAGCTCCACTCAACATCACAGTGTTTTACTGGTTAAGGTAAAAAGTTCATTCATTCATTGTAACCGCTTATCCAGTTTAGGGTCGCGGTGGGTCCAGAGCCTACCTGGAATCATTGGGCGCAAGGCAGGAACACACCCTGGAGGGGACGCCAGTCCTTCACAGGTCAACACAGACACACACACACATCTACGGACACTTTTGAGTCGCCAATCCACCTACCAACGTGTGTTTTTGGACTGTGGGAGGAAACCGGAGCACCCGGAGGAAACCCACGCGGACACAGGGAGAACACACCAACTCCTCACAGACAGTCACCTGGAGCGGGAATCGAACCCACAACCTCCAAGCCCCTGGAGCTGTGTGACTGCGACACTACCTGCTGCGCCTTCGTGCCGCAGGTAAAAAGTTGTTAAGGTAATTTATCATAGTCTCTTCTTTGTATTTGTAAGCATTTCTGTGTCACATGAGCCTTTCCCTTTCTACTCTACATTTTAAAAAACTGAAAGTTAACTCTTCTGTCCCTATAACGACACAAATACACGGACACACCTGACTGTTATCGACTTCCTGAGGAGTTAATCAATATTAACTTTACAGAAAAACAGGACAAATCTCCGGATTATTAAAGCCAGAACAGGGGCAAGACTGAAATATATGGCATACAGCACGATGATCATTTATCAAGTCTGTATTACTTCTAGTGGATAAAATGTGGTGCTTGCTTTTAGTAATGTTTAAAAAGCACAGTTAAAAAGTAAACTCATCAGTTTCTGTCATGGTCATGTGTTTTCTGGTGTAAATAATTCGCTTTATTACAGGGCTTCAGTTTTGAAGTTTGGTATGAACAGAAAATAACAGGTTTCAATGATAATAAACTGTCAAGAAATGACAAAAATATTAGTTTATTATTTTTGTTTAGGGCAAAAAGTTGAATGGAACAGAATCTGTCCAAAAAGGCATTTGTTATTAATCTTGTTAAAGAGTATCTGTTTCAGTATACAATTTCAGCAGCATAGTTGCATGGTTATGGAAGCATTTGTGCTGCCAACCTGCCCCATTTGTCCTCTTTTTTGAAAACTCTAAAGGTGTGATCCTTTTGAACCATTATATTTTTAATGATTTGCCTCAGAAAACAAAAAACGTTTAATTTTTTACTCACAAAGCTTGAAAACCCAATGTGGAGAAAACCAAGTATTCCAAGAGGACCTTCGCTTTGAGAGAAGCCAGTTAAAGAGGATTGGCCATAAGGATATGGATCTCCCCCTGCACCTCGCACTGGAAGAATACCAGAACATGGGAGCACCTGTACTCCAGCATCTCACAGGAGCTGGAGCTAAAGGATGTTGTAAGGTCTAAAATGTCCAGGCTTCCTTGCTGTTGCCACTATGACCCAGGAAATGTGACCACTGTGCCAATGGATCCAGCAAATAAGATGATGAAATGTATTTACAACTCTGTAAATACATAATCCAGCCTGGAACACTGAAGACCAGAAGCAGAATAATGGAAGAATCTCTGAAACACACTCATCCACAGTGAAAAAAAAATCTTTTTTTTTTGCATGAACAGGTCAGTGCTGATCCTACACTCCACCAGGAGTTACAAGGTGCCGTTTCTGCAGTGCAGAGCCCAAAATAGCAATGACAGAGGTTGTATTCTCTCTAGTACAGCTCAGTGGAGCATTACAGGTATTCTGAAGTTGTCATTGTAAGGTAAAAATACTACCCAAGCGTTCCTTTAAATGGTGCAGCTGTAACATTCAGTTACGTTTTGTCCCGTTCTTTTCTGCCATGTTGTGAACTCGCTGATCCACTTGGAAGACAGGCTATATCAGGAGTGGAGCCTGAGCCTGTATTCATAAGCACACTGGTCTGACTACTATTTGTGATACAGCCACAGATACAGGAGAATTGATTTAGTGAAATTGTTGCTTACATTTTTTATATTATTTGACAATATCATGATTATTATTAGCAATCCCCATGTCGTGTGACAGTAGCGCGACAACATTTTTTGCATCACTCATATGTATTAATTTTTTTGACAGGAAGAGTGCTCATCAATTAGCAGACAAATTACTGTGCCATATGAGGCAGAGCTATACGTAAAAGCTCATTTCCATCTGTAGTCCCAGGCCAGCCCTTAAACCACAACCTAAAATGATAAAATAATAAAACACTTTAACAAATGTAATCCATATTGTCAATACAACAAAACAAATTTCCCAACATGCACGGTAAAGAGAATACAGCACAACTACAAAAAAGGAGAAAGGATGATTAATCAGTAAACAATTCATATTCTAATGCTTATATATTTGATTGTTAGTAAGCCACAATTTCAGCTGCTCAGAAATAAATATGTTATATTTATATCATATATAATGTTTTGTTTATATTATATTATATTATATATATGTTTTGTTTCATATGCAAGTTCCGTAAGTAAGTCTTTATATACAAAAACGAATATGTCCATTAAAAATCATGTACCCGCCACTGCCCACATACGTCCAAGTAAGGATGCATTAATAACATTCCAACCGAATACGAGTACAAGAATGTGTATTTTTGTACTTGCCGATACTGATAACAATACTTACTGAGAATTAAGCAATCAGGGGCATTGTGTAATAGTGTAGTTATTAATTAAAACATTTTTGTTTAATTAAAAACTGTATTGTTAATTTCTGGAACTGTCCATCTTTTATTTATCATTGTCCCACATTACACCTAGGGTGGCCAGACATCCGGCTTTTGGTCGGACAGGTCAGTGCCTGAACGGACACCTATTAGTCCTCCTATTGGAGGGCAGCTGAGGTTGCATATATCTTTTTGCGTGTCATTGGTTCATGAACATGTTGTTGCAACAAATACATTGAATTTAATTGGTTTAACAGCATTGCCATGTGATATCATAACCCACCAACCAGCTAACCACAGAAAACCCGCCCTCTAAGTGCTAGTCAATTAGTAACTTCTAACAACAACCACAAGCAACACTGTGAAAATGAGCACTGCATGGAGAAATGAGTGTAATCGTCTTGAGGTGGATAGGGTCAAAGCAGAGCTTCAGATCTGTATGAACCTCACAGAAGGTTATAAAGAAATGTACCATGCATTCCTGGCCAATAACAACCCCCTGGAGGCGAAAAATCCACCTTGTTTGAGGACAGTCAAAACAGTGTGGCATACTCACGGCTCTAGGGTTCCAGATTGCCAATATTGTGAGTTGTCTGCTCATTAGCACAGCAACGTGCACTAGGCACAAGGTATTGGATGTTGGTATCAGAGCCTCGTTTGCGATTATGAGTACGAGTAAATGTACATGGTATTGGGCAAATACCCGATACCAGTATTAAAATCTCTACTTTCAAGTGTACATAATGCTCGCATTTACCTTCGGGAATACATCCACTAGAGGCCGTAGCTCAGCGTCTGTAGTCAGTAGTAGCATCAGTGGTCTATGAGGGGACAAAATTAAATGCGACATGTGGATGGACAGTTCTTTTCACTGGCTTCACTGATGACGAGCAACATGTCCAATGCTTTTGGATCTCTGCCATGGTCTTCCATTACCACTACATGAAGGCAGAGTACGAACACAAGGCTATGCCCATATCCATAAATGGATTTACTGAGGAGTATCTGTGGGCCTTAATGATAAGTCATGCCTTTCTATCTTTATGAAGCATGCAATAAACCAGTAACAAAATACAAGTGTGAGCTATTTTCAGTAACAGTACAGAAAAAATGCACCACTTACTCTAGCTCTCCCTCTCTTTCTCTCCCTGCCTCACAAAGACAAAGCAGTTTTCATTCTGACTCATTCCTTCCATAGTAAAATAATCCATTGTTTTGCAAATACAAATGAATTATTAATAATTCACAACCAAATATCAGACTGGGGAAACGACTATTTTTTTTTTTATTCCTGTGTTTGTTTTCACTTAGCCAGTGCCCTTGGCTCCTGAACTGATAAAGTAGCAGGCAGCTTTTTTATATTTATAAAGGGTTGCCTTGTTTATGTGATGAACTCTAAATACACGTAAGGGAAAGGAGGGGGGACACTCATGATAACAGAGAAAGAGACCCTCTTTCCTCCTGAAGAGAGATAAAGTGAGAGACACTAATCCTTCATGAAGACAGAGAGAGAAAGATGGAGAGGAAGTGAGAGTTACTCTCATCCTTTGTGAAGAGAGAGATACCCTCATCCCTTGTGTAGAGAGAGAGAGTGACCCTCATCACTTGTGAAGAGTGAGAGAGAGCGAGAGAGAAAGAGAGAGAGAGAGAGAGAGAGAGAGAGAGAGAGAGATACCCTCGTCCCATGTGAAGAGACAGTTGCAGTGGAAGTCCAGAGTCACAGACTGGGCCCATTATCCAACACAAATAGCATCAGAACTGGACACAGCACAACAGCACTTGCATAAACACTTAATCTGTTTCTCCACCTGTTTTAATCATCTTATACCTTCGACCCAAGATTTAAGATTTCTCTTTCCAAGAGGTTTTGTAGTGTTTAAAATGTCATAATCATCATCATCATCATCATCATCATCATCATCATCTTCATCATCTTTTCCGCTCATCCATTTCGTGATGGCAACAGGGTGAGCAAAGAAGCCCAGGCATCTCTTTCTCCTGCAACTTCCACCAGCTCCTCCTGGAAGAGCCCAGGCGTTCCCAGGCCAGCCGAGAGATTTAATCCCTCCAGTATCTCCTGGGTCTACCCTGGGGACTCTTTCCAGTTGGACGTGCCTGGTGTACCTCCAGTGGGAGATGTCCAGAAGGCATCCTGATCAGATGCCCGAACAACCTCAACTGACTCCTCTCAACACGAAGGAGCAGTGACTCTACTTCGAGCTCCTCACCTGATCACGGAGAGTACGCCCAGCAACCCGTTGAAGAAGTCTCCTTTTGGCCGCTTGTATCTGTGATCTCGTTCTTTTGGTCATTACCCACAGCTCATGACCATAGGTGAGTGTGGGAACATAGACTGACTGGTAAATTGGGAGCTATATTAAGCTCCTTCCACAATGGAAGTCAGGAACAGGGTCCATTCAGACTCTATTCCCCCTACCTTCTCCGGAACATATGAGAGGTTTTCTCTGAGGTGAGAGTTGAAATCCATCTGTACAGAGTCCTCTGCAAGCTTTTCCCAGCACACCTTCACTATATGTTTTAGGCCTTCCAGGTCTATCCGACCGCTTTCCCCGCCATCAGATCCAACTCACCACAAAAACATATGGCCTCAGATCAGCCGCTTGTACCTGCGATCTCATTCTTTTGGTCATTACCCAGAACTCATGACCATAGGTGAGTGTGGGAATGTAGATTGACCTGTAAATGAAGAGATTTGCTTTATGGCTCAGCTCTCTCTTCACCACGATGGTCCAGTACAGTGACTGCATTACTGCAGACACTGCACCTAACCTACAGTGATCCTCAGATCTCTTTTCCTATCACTCATGAACAAGATCCTGAGACACTTGAACTCCTTCACTTGGGGTAGGTTCTCACTCCCTACATGAAGGGATCATGCCATCTGTTTCCAGAAGATATCATGGCCTCAAACTTGGAGGTACTGATCTGCATACCGACCGCTTCACACTCAAGTGAATGCTGTGGGCCTCCGTGAGAAGAAGCCAGAAGAACAACATTGTCCGCAAACAGCAGAGATGCCGCCTCCCAAGGCCGTTGACAGAAGCCTTCCTGTTCCAGGCTATGCCTTGCCACCCTGTCCATGAATATCAGGAACAGGAGTGGAGACAAGGCACAGCCCTGACGGAGTTTAATGCCCACATTGAACAAGCTTTACTTACTCCAGAGGATGCAAACACAACTCAAACTCTGAGAGTACAAGGAATGTACGGCTCGCCAGAGTGACCCTCGCACCCCATACTCACAAGCACCTCCCACAGAATCTCTCGGGGAACACGGTCAAACACTTTCTCCAAATCTACAAAGCATGTGTGGAGTGGAGTAGCAAACTCCCACGCCTCCTCAATCATCTGTGAAAAATAAAGAGTTGGTCCATAGTTCTACGGCCCGGATGAAATCTGCATTGTTCCTCCAAAATCCTAGGTTTGACTGTTGGATGGATTCTCCTCTGCAGCATCTTGGCATGGACTTTCCCAGGGAGGCTGAGGCATGAGAAGACTATTTACGGTCCCCTTTTTTAAAAATCTGAACCAACCCCCGTTTGCCAACCAAAGGCTCTGTTCCCAAGGTCCATGCTATATTGTAGAGGCTGGTCATCCATGTCAACCCCACAGTATCGAGTGCCTTCAGTAACTCTGGGTGAATCTTATCCACAAGCCAGCCAAACTCGAAAAGCCTCCTCCTTCCGCTTGACAGCTTCCCTCACCCCTGGTATCCACCAACGGGTTCTTGGGTTGCCACCAGAACAAGCACAGACAAGCTTTTGACCACAGCTATATGTAACTGCTTCCACAATGGTCCGGAACCATGTCCATTCAGACTCTATTCCCCCTCCCTCCTCTGGAACATGTGAGAAGTTCTCTTGGAGGTGAGAGTTGAAATCCATCCATACAGAGTCCTCTGCCAGCTTTTCCCAGCACACTTTCACTATACGTTTGGGCTTACCAGGTCTGTCCAGCAGCTTTCCCCGCCATTGGATCCAACTCACCACCAGATGGTAATCAGTTGACAGCTCAGCACCTCTCTTTAACTGAGTATCCAAAACATATGGCTTCAGAGCAGAAGACACGACCACAAGGTCGATCATTGACCTTTGGCCCAAGGTGCTCTAGTACCAAGTACACTTATGAGCCACCTTTTGTTTGAACATGGTGTTAGTTATGGACAAACCATGACTAGCACAGAAGTCTAATAACATCACACCACTCGGGTTCAGATCAGGCAGGCCATTCCTCCCAATCACTCCTCTCCAGGTTTACCAGTCATTGCCAATGGGAGAATTGAAATCCCCAAGCAAAATAGAGTCAGTGCATGGAATCCACTCTAGAACTCCACTCACTACCTCCAAGAATTCTGAAAACTCTGAGCTGCTGTTTGGTGTCAAAGATTTCCTCTCTGCAAGCCAGAGCCACATTGAGGTGACCGTGTCTTTAAAGGAACAAACTCCAACTGTACAGCCAGGGACTTGAGGGTATTCCCATACCCGCCAGGCACCTCTCACCCTGCACAACTCCTGAGTAGGAGAGAGACTACACTGTGTTTGGAGGTGAGCCCAACAATATCTAGCTGGTATCTCTCAACCTCCTGCACCAGCTCTGGCCCCTTACCCCCCAATGAGGTTACGTTCCATTTGCCAAGAACCAGTTTCTGCTGCAAAGCTCCATGATGCCAGGGGCCCCTTTGCTCCCGCTCCCAACAACATTGCCCTGGAAGTCATCAGACCAAACAAGCACTTCCGCCCAGATCCAGGAAGGGTGTCTAAAATGTATACATTTATAATATATTTGTAACACTGTTGGTTGATCTGTCTAACATCGTGTTCTGAAGTACATTTCAGACACACCAGCACAACAAACACTAACACACTGTGATTACATGAAATTTCCTGATTTCTTGAGAATGATGCACCGTCCAAATAATATGTGTGTATGTGGGAGTGTGGGTTCAGATCATAATAATATATTACACATTTGTAAATTTGTCCATTCTGATACATGTGTTGTAAATGATTTCTGACTTATCCCTGTGCCTGTGAACAGTGGAAAAGTAGCCAACATGCCTCATGTCAGGCTGAACATAGTCGCAGAAAACACGCATACAGTGCACTTTCAGTTTATTTTCTATTATTTGTTTATATAATACACTGTAAATTACCACGTCCAGCTCCACAGTGCAATAACATTTTGTCTAAGGCCCTGAGCTCTTTCTGGAGCTTCTTTATCTTAAATTGCTAAAGACCATACAGTTATTTGGTTTCAGCTGGGAATGGACTTTTCTGATTAACAAATCAATTTATGTTGATGAGGATGTACCAAACTGTTACAGATGAGGTTTGGGCACTTTGAGGTAGCTACATTTTAGAAACTACACTGAAGGGAAAAGCTCCAGAGTCAATAGATAATCACAGCAGTCAAATGACCGTCTGTCTATTATACACAGGCACACACACACACACATGATCTCTCTCTCATTTACTCACACACACAAACACACACACACACACATGGTCTCTCTCTCTTTTACTCTCTCACACACACACACACACACACACACACACACACACACACACACACACACACAAACGTGTGCGCTCTCTGTCACATTAACGCATACATAAACAAGGAGCAGGGAGTTTGCCACCACTGCCGAAAAATATCCTAGAGGAAAATTGGGCGTAATTTACCTGATAATGATCAGTAATAATAATTTAAAAAATGCCTTGATCGGCCCTGATACCGATCTCAGTAGGAACACAACCTAGCCAGGGCACCAGCCCTTCATGGGGCATCACACAGTAATCCAGTCACTCACACCTCAACCTGTGGCCTGAGGTGATAAATAAACACATACTCAGATATTGTACTTGGTTAAACAAACAGATGATGTTTGTAATCTGTTGGTCAGTACGTGTTGGTTTTGTCTGATAAGGCAACAGGACGAAGGAAGGAGAGAGATCCTCCTCCAGCACAGCATGGTCAGCCTGCAGGGGCGGCTAGGAGGTTTAAGGTACACACACTGTGTAGAGCAGCTGTTCTCTCTCTCTCTCTCTCTCTCTCTCTCTCTCTCTCTCTCTCTCACTCACACACACACACACACACACACACACATCCCTACACTAAGGGAGAGCAGAGAGGCAGATGCTGTTACAGACAAGTCAGCATGAAGCCTCCTCACTTTTTGCATATCTTTGGATGCACAGACTCACCCACACTCCCACACACACACACACACACACACACACACACACACACACACACACTCACATACACAGAGAGAGAAACAGTCATCTTCAGAAGGTGGGAATATATATTACATTGCGGGGTTTCCACGGATTTGCAGGTCATCCTTCTGCTCAGTACACGACTACTCTTTCCTACTCAGTACATAACTGCTTTTGGCCATGGTCAGTTCTTCTAGTAAACTGGACAAAAGACACACTTAGACGAACTGAGCCTGAACTTCCAAGCTTACTCTTGAAATGTGTCTGAAACTTTAATTTTTCTCTTTTCCCTTTGCACCATTCTTAAAGGATCAATCTGTATGGTATTTACAGTATTTAGTCACAAAATGTCCTGGGTGTGTGGTCATAGATTAAGGAAACCGGCTAGACTGAAGCACTGGCATCCCTGATTACAGTGCTGAAGCAGAATATTCTCTTTAAGAAGTGCCCAGTAGTGAGAAAAATCCCTACTGGAATTTCTGCCTGAGATCCTGCCCTCTGTCCCTCGCTCACTCACTTAAACACAACCGGCTCAAACACTTAAACATGACTCGCACACACTCTCCCTGTCTTTCTCTCACAGACAAACACACACCTCTCTCACTCTCTCAAAACTGGATAATAACACTGTCCTGAACAAAGCTTTGTTTCCACCGACACAAAGTGTAAGTTCAGGCATTTAATCCACATTGCAACTGGAAAAAGCACTTATTACCAGAATCAATGTCTAATGTGATAAAGTGAGCTAATCAGGCTAAAGTTGGCAGCTGCAAATCCTGGTTCACTGCTCAGTAACTCAGAAAAACTGATTACAACACTTTTGTCAACAGAACTATCACTAACTAGCACCTCAATGCATGAAAAAGGGCAACAAATACTTACTGCTGCAACTTGTGTCCTCAGGTCTGTTTCAGCTCACTGTACTGTGTAATTTCAGTCCAGTATTAACTCTTGTATGGCCGCTAATTGTCTCTTTTTCTCCTCCTTGTGCTCTCTGCCATTTAACATCCATACCAGGAATACAGGGCTAGGTTCTTCTTGTAGCTAGGCAACCATCCAACCATGAGCTATGTGCCATTAAGCGTTACACATTTCTCATGAGAATCCCCATGATTCAGAAATTGCTTAGTGCAGTAAACCAGCAGAGGACCCGGCGTAACCGCAACAGAGGCTCTATCCTCCTTATTACAGCTCCTCCTTGGAATATTACAATCATTCAAAAGCAATAATTTTACAGTAGAAATGTTACATAGTGTTCCTTTAAGTAGGTAAATATTTGGAACAATGGAACACTATGTTTAAATGCGAATATTGTGAATGAGAAGCTAAAACTACATTCATGGTGGAAGGAAAAATCCATAAGTAACACCAGCCTTGTCTAGTCTAAATATTTAAGGTGGATTTGGACAGTAAAGGCTTGTAAATACAGAGACAATGGTGGTGGCTGCTAGATAAATGCTTTACTGAAATGATGAACACTCTTCTGTGTTACTATGTTGATTATGACGCATTGTTTTTGGCTGTTATGGTCCAAGGTTTTTAAACTCATCTCTTGCTTGTTTGTGTATTTTTTCCTCAAACTGACAACCAGGAAGTGGAAGCAGGCAGCACTGTTTTGTATTATAGTTCCCATTTTAAACACCTGGTGTCAGGAGTACAGATTGCTCCTTTTAACACTTGTGCAAACAGACCTTACAAATTTGTATTGCGAACAGGTTAGAAGCTCATTGAGTTTTTATAATAATAATAATCCATCCATCCATCCATCCATCCATCCATCCATCCATTATCTGTAACCGCTTATCCATCTCAGGGTCACGGTGGGTCCAGAGCCTACCTGGAATCATTGGGCGCAAGGTGGGAATACACACTGGAGGGGGCGCCAGTCCTTCACAGGGCAACACACACACTCACACATTCTTTCACACACACCTACAGATACTTTTGAGTCACCAATCCAATAATAATAATAATAATAATAATAATAATAATAATAGCAATAATAACAATAATAATAATAATAATTAGTTTGTAGCCATTGCCAGCTCCACCCTCTACCAAGGTCTCCCCCAATCATTCATACATACCTACATACATAGACACATATGTTCATCTTTTGTGATCACTTCTTACTGGTAAACGCTGTCCTGTGTCTAAAAGACTAACCAGACTCGGTGCAGTCACTCACACACTCCTGTGGACAGTTTAACATACTCACCTTGTCACTCACACCTGTGGTGAATGTCACTCAGGTAATCCACCTACCAACTTTTGCTTACAGACTGTGGGAGGAAACGTGAGTAGAAGCGTAGAAGCAACAATCCCTAAAACTACACCATGCTGCCATCCCCAATCATGTTTACTTTATAGAGGTTAATCACCTCATGGAACTGGTTTGCACTACACACATGCTTATAAATGACTAAATAAATTACTCAAAGTTCTGTTTACATTTTCACCACATTACCCCATAGACCAGCTTTTCAAATGTCACACCATATCCTGACACATTCATTTTCCACCGGTCCGTGGGGACTCCCAGATGGTCCATGTTTTTGCTTGGTCCCTGCACATAAGCATACAGCAAAAGTATGGACTGTGTGTATGGGCCAGAGGGCTGGTTGGAGAACCACTGCGCTGAAAGATGAACACACAGCAAAGTCAGGCCTGGCAACAGTAACGGTGGTGATTAGCATGGGATCTGTCCTGCCCCCTCTTTGGGCTGTTCAGTATTCTGAGAGTGAACTGAATGATGACAGTGAGTTCTTCCTCCCCTGCTGTCAGGGACCAGTGATGGAAGAGCTGACAGACAGACAGACAGACAGACAGACAGACAGACAGACAAACAGAACCATTCCTGCCACTCCACAGCCCTCCAGCATACCGAGCAATCAAGCCACAGGCAGCACTGCATCATCCGGTGCGAAGAGTAATCTGCCCCCCCTTACTGAAACCTGTACTTTTTTACTGAGCACCCATAACAGAGTAGAGCATCATTGTAGCTGGAAAAGCTCCAGAAGTTTTAATCCTAGATTATTCTATGTGTTTTGGACATTCATCCACACAAACTGACTTTTTGGAAAACTTTGTCCAGGCTGAAAAGTGTGCATAGTTTCCTGCATTTTTTTACATCACAACGTGCATCATTGTCTGCATTTTTTTGTCAATATGCATCACTGTCTGCATTGTTTGACGTCAGTGTGCATCACTGTCTGTGTGGATGTCAGAGTGCGCATCATTATGTGCATTGTTTGACATCAGAGTGTGCAATGTTTTCTTCATTGTTTAACGTGAGAGTGCAGCATAGTCTGCATTGTTTGACATCAGAGTGTATATCATTGTCTGAATTGTTTGACGTCAGAGTGTGCATCATTTGCACTGATGTCAGAGTGCGCATCATTGCCTGAATTGTGTATCATTGTCTGTGTTGATGTCAGAATCTGTGCCATTATCCCTTGTCACTGGGTGTGTGGGAAGACACATACACACGGTTCTGAAAGAGAGAATGCGCGTCTCATTGGTTGTCACTTTTATTTAACCAATCACCAGCCAGACTTAACTTTTCATCATTTTTGCTACAGTCCCACCTACAGGGGCTTGATAGTTTTGTGGTGACACTAAGAGAAACAGGTCAGTGCTTAAATAATAATAATAATAATAACAAATAAAAATCTTATTTTAGCACCGTGTCTCAAAGAAAGTACATTTAATTTTTCCCTCAACACATCTGTGACGGCAATAAAACTGACTTTCAGAATCAAAGTAATTCTTTATACATAAAAATCCATTATATAATTTCATATAAGATAAAAAATAATATTAAATGATGTATATGGACTGTTTGTGAAGACACAGTTTGTTAACTTTCATTATAAAAAAAAATTAGCAGCAGCTTGGATGGAGACAGTTTGTTTCTTAATGGGAGTTTACTTGAAGGTTGCACTGTAAAAGTACTATTTAGGAAAATCAAAGTATCAGATCAGATTGACATCTAAAGACTCGTATCGGGATCAGGGCAAAACTTGATCGGGACATCACTATTTCTTAGACATACTGTTTGATAATTACAGTTAAATAATGAAACTTGTTCTTTTTGGTGTTAAAAATAAACACTAATATTTTGACATTATATTTTGTTATGGTTTTCAAAATATCAAATCATATCGTATCATATATCGTCCTTTTTTTTAAAAGGATAGAGTTTGGATAGAGTAGCTCATTAACACCTAGCCAACTACATTAACTGCAACTGCATCCAGTTTAAAAAAGGTTGAATGTATAAAAAGGTGCATTTCCTTAAAGGTTTTAAATAGAGGCTTATAGAACTATTGGAAACATCTGCTCAAGAACAATGATAAAGTGTTACTCATTACTGTTGTCACTGGTGAACAATGAACTCAGCAGCTGTTATCAAAAGCTTATTTGTGATCTTGATATTTATATCTTGCATTAAACAGCACTGAGATTTCCAGTAGAGCTGAAGAAAAACAGAGCCTCTCAACCAGGTGGATGGGTGACAGCGGATTCCCATGTGCTGCAGAGAGTGCCATAGCCAGCAGTCTTAGTTTTAGTATCACAAAACACTACTGAGAGTGTCATGAGGCAGGAAAGAGAAAGGAGGGGTCTCACAGAGACACCAAAGGGCGACAGCAGAACAATACTATCATCTGTACAACTCCTGCTTTCCCCACTCTGGCACCACACTCCTCCCTTCTGCGCTAACTCCCCCTCACACTGCTCTGCTCCTGTGAATGACAGTGAGAAGTTAATCCTCAGGGTGGGGGGCAGCTCACCTCGCCTTGTTGCCTCTGTCCTCTGCCCTGCTGCTTAATTCATCCTCAGCTCATTACACATGCCGCTGTGTGTCTGAGCCATGTGTCCATCTTGAAACACAGCTCTGACGGCACGCTCCACTGACCAGCTCCCACCAGCCCTAACCACCCCGAGAAAAAACCCCCCCAAAAAAAAACAATAACTAGGAGGGTAGTCTTTGGCTTTAATATTGATTTGAGCACATTAACTGCTGCCCCAAAGGTACAAAGAGCAATCTGCCTCTAAGGACATTGCTGTTCATTAATGACAGGGTGAGGGAAGGGAATGGTGCTCAATTTTTTAAAGAAGGTTTTAAAAGGTGGTTATTTAAAAAATGGCCTTCATTCTATAAATTAAGGTCCTGTTAATTCTATAAATTCGCAATTACATACTGTAGGCACTGTATATTCTTTGAAACATCATAGAGTCCGAGAGCTCAGAGCTCAGGCACCTCTGTCCCAAGCCCCCTTCCAGTTGACCATGCCTGGTAGACCTCCAGTGGGAGGCATCCAGAAGACATCCTTATGATATGCCCGAACCACCTCAACTGGCCTCTCTTGACACGGAGGAGCAGGAGTTCCCCAGATCACTGAGCTCCTCACCTGATCTTAGAGAGTACGCCCAGCAATGACTGAGGTTCTCTTCTCCCTCAGTAGACCATTGCAATGATATTGAAGCTGTAATTTTAACGTAAAATATGCTACCTAGTGTTTTTATTTTTTATGTACCCACTCTAATAAGTCTCTGCTCCTGATAAGGCTGTGTCCTTTATAGAGTGGGCAACAATTACAATGGCAGCTCTTTCAGGGTTTACAAGGATTTGTTGTTTTTTCATAAGCGCCTTGCTGTGTGAATGTATTTTCTATCTTCCTTTATTCCTTTGCCTTTAACTTTTTACATGAGACACATGAGAGAAGGAGCTTCTACCATTACCATGCTCTGGTACAGAGTGACTAACTTTATCAACTTAAAAACACGTGTACAGATCTCATACTGCACACAAACAGATAAATCATAATGAAACACAGTCAACTCTTTGGCATTCAAACCATGTTTGAGGACCACAGACGAGCTGGCAATATTATTACTGAGTGCCTCAGGAGTGTTGTGTCAGCATGTTTATAAACACTGAGATTAAAATATATTGCACTTACTATGGCTGTGTGACTAATAGCGATTAGTCATAACAGTGATGATGAGCAGACCACAGGTTCTCCACACAGCCAGTCTTAAACACAGTCATTAGTCGATATAACTGCACTCGGAAGAGTTTCTGTGTTGTATGTGAAGTTCATTCCCCACATAAGCTCATGGTAGGGATTTTTAAGTTGTTTTATGCAGCTGTAAATCCATATAGTATAAAATGGAAAAAGAAGCATGAGCGGGTATGCAGGACAAAACAGTTAATATTAGCTAGCTAAAAGTTTATATACATACTAGGGCTATGCCATATCGTATTGTGTGCAATAATATCGCAAAATGTTTTTAAAAGGTATAAAAAATCAATATTGTGATTATCCTGATATTCTGAGCTGTTTATGTAATGATGTCATGCAGTTACACGAAATATGGCATATGTTCATTAAGTGAGTCAATCAGGCACCGAGACAGGTATGGTGGAAATTTGCTCTGCGGTTAAATATAGTCGTGTGTAGGTGGCTTGGAAATAAAATGTCAATATTCACATTTTTTAAACAATGTCAGAATCTTGGTAAGTTACAGTTACAGTACAAAAATAAGCAAATGTTCACACATTCATTTGTTGTTTCTTCAGAATGTTTGACATTGTTAGATTTGTACTAAAATAACATTTTATTAACTATAATTTAAATTTGAAATTAAATATATTATTAATAATAATATAAAATATCAAGAAATATCGTGATAATATTTTAAGGCCTTTTTGCCCTCCCTAATACAAAGATCAATATGCAGTTAAACAAATATTGGTTTTAGTAAAATGGTTTTAACCTAATGAATCTAGCAACACCCATGTTCAACTCAAGTAAACAAACATTACATTAGGATGCTTGGATTTTCACTGGCCCATGAGAAATATAAATGCATCTGTATAAACAGTCAATATTTTTTTCATTTAAACAAGACTTTTTCTGCACTGCAACCCTGAAATTGGATTGAGCGAAAAAGACATTGATGATGATGATGACTTTTTCTGAAATTTCATTCTAGATTAACTAAGTAATATTTTATCTAATCAGTTTTCAAAGTTATGGCAAATCCAGCTCCTTACATCAGGCCTCTGGCTGACACACAGTTTCATGTAACTTCTAACCATTATAACTTTAACTGAGGAATACTTTTTTTTTGTATTGCTGCCATATTTCATCAGCAAGTCAGAAAGGGTTATTTATTTTGACCAATGAAATTGTGACGGACAGTCTTTCTTCCAATCTCATTGGTTGACAAAAGTGCGGTGAACACAGCCACATCTCCAGCCTGATTCAGCATTGGCTTCTGGGTCTGAGGAGCGGAAGCAGACAACAATGAACTGTGCTGAAAATCCATGAGCGTGAGCAAAAATGTTTTGTGAGCTCATAAAGTGTAATAAAAAAAAAAAAAACTACACAGCATTCCTTTACAAATTGGCCTTCAGGATACAGACTCATTTTGTGATCAGTTCACTCACCTTAGGACTCACCTCTGTCACACTGTCCAGGTCATTGTTAGCTCACTGGAAAGAAACTTGTTGTACAGTCAAATTTTTCTTGAGCGCTGTCATGTTCATTGTTCGTACTGTTCTTTGTGAAGTGGTGTAATCTGCCTGTTTGCCTTTCTTGAGAATGGTGAGGGCTGTAAATGTCCTTTCATTTCAGCCAAAAATGAATTGTCAATTTGTCTTTAAAGACAAGATACTTGTTGTCAATGTTGCTTTGTATAGCTGTTCTGCAAACTAGAACTAGTTGGTGTTCATACATCTCAACATTGGAATCAATGGAAACTAATAAGCCCCCACCACAGTCAATTCACAGCCCATACCACTATCCACAGTTTTTACAATCATTAACAAGCATATTTTAAAACAATGGAACATGTTTTCTATTCAAGATTGACATACAGTAAATAATAACACAACGTCTATAAGTTGGCATTACAGTAACTTTCACAGAAAGTGTGAAAAAAAACCCCCACAAAAATACACATTGATTCCGGTTTTGCAGTTTTTTTACAATCGCTAACATCACTTTGTCCAATCTGTAGTCACATTTTCAAAACTCTAAACACAGTTAGGGAACATAATTGTACCACAGTCTACTACAATTATAGATTTGATATAGATAAGTTGTGTTGATTTCATAGGCCCAGTACTCCAGTCCACTATTATACAGTTCTATAATGAAATTTTACTAATATTCACCTCTCCTTCTGGGGAAGACAATGTAATGTACATTTAGGGAACACAACTGAACTCTAAACCACTGTTGTACCATTGAAGGTATATTTACACTGTTTGTACCTGTAGTGACAATGACAATATCTTTTTTGTCTGAGAGTTTACATTTAGAAATACTTTTACTGCACCAACTGTGTCATGAACTCTTTTTTGTCTACCATAAAGAGTGTTTTGCTATGATTGACTATATGTTCCTCTTGGATAGTAAACGTGTCAATATTTTGAAAGAACGACTCAGTATTGAGGCAGGTTTCTCACGTTTTGATAGGGTTAGTTTTTGTAGAGAAAGTTTCGTTTGAATATTGAAACGAAGACTTAGTATTTAATGAAAAACACATGGTTTTGGGCAGAAAATTAACTATTTGGCTACTTGTGTTGCTGTGTTTAGAGTTTTGAAAAAGTATCTTAAGTATTGGTAAACGTTTGTTAGCCATTGTAAAAACCTTTAATCTCTGCCTTGTCCAGACCTTTTCTTTTTTCTCTCCCTCACTCTTATCTCACTGCTTATCAGTGATTTCAATATAGCTTATCAGCTGCTGATGTTCCAGAAGTAGCTGTTTTACACCGTATTTAAGATTTTGAACATTAGGTTTCCAATTCTGGCATGCGGTGTGCAAGCAGTATTGGGAAAGCTTGTATGTACAAATATGTAAGCATTTTAGAAACATGTTAATTTACTGCATATTTTGTGAAAACAGCATGAATTGTGGTAATGGTGCTAACTAAACATATGGGATATGTAACATTGAGGGTACCTCCTATTTTCTGTTTCTCTCTCACTATCTCTTTGCTTCTGTATGGTGTTTTATACCCACTCTGACCACTAAATCCACAAAGCCCCTTTGAATGAGAAAATATTAACAGCAATTCAACATCAGCATATGTCTCAGAGTGAGTTTAGAATCAGGTGTGATTCATCTACATCAGATATTTCTCAATGTGTCATTGATCTGTTTATTCAGAAATGCTTATCAGTTGTTTCAGTGTAGTTTTTCACCTGCTAATGTTCCAGAAGTAGATGCTGTATTTAAGGTTTTGAACATTAGGTTTTCATTTCTGGCGCGCTGTGTGCAAGCATTTGTAAATGAGCCAAGAAAGATCCATAGTTTTGGGAAAGCTTGTATATGCAGAAAATGTAAGCATTTTAGAATCATGTTAATTTACTACATATTTTGAATTATGTTAATGGTATAGTCCACGACTTACGGATGTTGTGCTAATTGTGTTTTGAGTTTTGAAAATGGGAATACAGATGGGAGAAAATGATATTAGCGATTGTAAAAATTGTAACACACCAGCATTATATTAATGAAAGCACAAAATATAATTTGACTTACCAAAAAGTTTATTTAGTGAGGTTAGAAGTGTATTTACTTCAGTGAGATTATGTACACATTATTTACACATGTTTCAGTTGTGATTTAGAGTTTTAGATTACTGTTCTTAAGAAATTGGCATTTTATATCACAGAGGTCTCCAAGGTGGAGATGTTTGAGAACTGCTTTCAGTGTTTTCCTGTCCGTGGGCAAAACAGAGCTTTAAAAAAATAAATGCTGACCTCACACAGAGCCACTCATATTTCTGTTTACATTAGCAGAGCATGTTCAGAACCTTATGCTACTCTATTCAGCTCAGGACCATGTACGTATGTGTGTGAGTGTGTAAGAGAGAGAGAGAGAAAGAGGAGAAAGTAAAACTCAGAAAATAAAGAGAAAATGCAAAGATTTATTTGAAACTGAGGCCTGAGGGAGACTTTTTATAATTGTATTATTATTATTATTATTATTATTATTATTATTATTTTAGAAAGGTTAATGAGGGAGGTTTACAGGAAAACACTTAAATGAGAAGAAAGCATGAAAGAAGTTTAAAATACAGGAGAATACCAGGAAAAATGTGAGATTGACAGATTTTGATGTCAGAGATGCAGCCATTGAATAAAAACTTAAGTCAAGGTTCTTGGAGCTGATTGTATCATTTGATAATATACCTATTAGTGCATAATATACCTGTCTGGCCGCATCCAGTTGGATGGAGTGATGCTGGTTCCCCACCCCTGTTTTAGTTGATATCGTACCTGATAAAAGTGGCTCTGCAGTTGTTGGATCCACAAAGTAACACTACATTTAGTCACTGGAGAGCAGTGTTCCAAGACAGCACCAAGGCAGGTTTGGCTGGCCCTCCATATTACCTCATCGCAAGCACAATGATAGTCAAGGAGTCTTTCCCAGTGTGTAGCATGGTGTTCCTGCCTGAGCTAGGAGTTGCACCCTATTGTACTACAAGAAGGACATACATGTTGCCAACTTTGCTGTGCCAAATAGTACTGGAGTATACATCAATGAGGCAAAATATAATAATTATTAATTAATTCAAATTCTGTAACCACTTCATCCTGCTCAGGGTCTCGGTGGGTCCAGAGTCTACACAGAATCCTTGGGTTCAAGACAGGAAGTCTGTTTCATACACTCACATAGTCACTCACACACTCCCACCTGTGAACACTTGCACAGCCAATACACCTACGAGCACATGTTTTTGGATTGTGGGAGGAAGCCCACGCAGACACTGAGAGAGCACAGCAAACTCCTCACAGAAAGTAACCCGAGCTTTTCCCTGCATTTATCATGCATTGAATATATTTTTTAATTTCTTTGATGTTTTTATTTATTGTGGAATGCCAGATATTATGTATAGTTTGCCTTCACACCTGGACTTCCGTTATGAGTGAATTCACTCTGTGTGTGTGTGTGTGTGTATGTGTGTGCGCACTGGGGAATCTTAGTCTGGCCCTGTCTATATTATATTGCCATGATGGCTGATGAAACTGACTACAAGTTGACTACAGCACTGTGTATACAGTAGGTCATACAGCTAGGGTCATAACTGTGCTAAAAAGTTTGCATATTGGAGAAAAAAAAACCCTAGTACACGACTGTTTCAATTGACCACACACATGATCTGACAGACAGTATAAATCCCACTTTGCTCTCGTATGAATGGTAGCTCGCCTTTTCTGTGATAAGACGCCTACACAGCTCGATCAAACAGGACTCCAACTGTTTATGGAAAAGTCCTCTGACGAGTAGCTGTCCGACTGAATCCTGTAGGTTGAATCTTGTGTGATCTGACACTGGATGGAACTGGTATTTTTGTGGAGTGTCAGACAGTGAGTATTACAGGCTTTCATGCGTGGGAGTGAACCTTCCTGAAAGAAGCTATATTGCGAGGAAGCAAAAGATAGAAAGAGAGGGGAACTAGGCCATAAAGCACCACATGTCATCATGTTCCTCCTGCATGGCTTCACAGGAAAAGGGAATGAGGTTCTTAACCTTTAAAGCAATTGGCCATTGGCAATTCATTTTAAAAATATTTTTATATTAAAATTGTGTGTTAAACTTAAATATAAGTTTGACAGCTGACTTTGATTTAGTTTAAGCCTTTTGAGCAAAATGTGCAATAGATTTAGGCTAATATTAGTCATTTAATTTTTAAACGTTTACTATTTGTAAGGTATTATTTATTAATAACTATTAAAAAACAATAGCTTAAAAGATGTTACATTAAAAACACGTTAAAATTCTGGAAAGTATATGGCCACTTTTTTCTTCAAATACGTCTACATTTATTAATCATTCAATTTAAAATTTAAAACGAAGGAGCGAAGACTCCAAGAATTTCACATCTATGCATCATTAGCCGGCAGTTGATACGATCGACTCCCAGATGCTTGAAAAAATGATTCTGAGTCAACACCTTAAAGCTCATTTGCATTTCGCTGCTCACTATTCAGAGAAAACGTTTTACACACAGCACAAAAACACATCTGCTTCTATGTTACATGATTATGGGGAAGTAGGAAGGTTTTACTTTAGGAATGTGAGGAGATTTTGGTTTAAAATGGCATGAGTCAACTTTTTATTTCTGTCTTAAAAAAAAAAAAAACATTTTCTTTTTCACAGTCCTGCGACATGAGGCAGATGCTATTATTTGGATTCTGATTTATCCAGAATTATTTCCAGTATGAGTATAATTCCAAATCAGTCCACTGCAGCATCTCTGTACACTGTGAGAGAGGCGGCATAAAGTCAGAGTAAACCTAGATAGTGGAAAGGAGTCAACTTCCAAAGGATGGATTCATTGAGCATCGTTGTCCTGAAAATACAAAGGGATTAAGTATTTTCCTGTGTATTTTCCTTGTGATTTTCTGTTTTCAGTTCAGAAATAACAGGCCATTTGTAAGTTTTACATTATGAGAAAAGAGGCTGCCGGGAAAAATTTCTATAACCTATGATCTGTAGAATACACACTTGGCCCTTGGATATTCTACTGAGGACCCATGTCTTACGTTGCCCCAGTGCATGAAACAGTGGGCAGAAACTGTCATCGCTGGCTAAAGAATCCTGTCAGAGCCAGGCACACACACACAGAGAAGAGAAATACAAGTGAGGCAAGGTGAAGCTGCAGGGAATTTCAGGAAACCCTTTTCTCCTGTAGTAAATTTAATGCAGTCTGGCTGCAGGAGGTCCATCTCTGAGGAGAAAATGTTTCATTACAACCATCATGATGGATCCGGAGCCAATGATTCCAGGGTTCTAGGCAGAAACACATCATGTTAGGCCTGATAAACTGCATATGCAAAAAAGTAACAGTAATTTCAGCTGTCGAACGTCCAAGAAAAGAATACAAAGACAACAAATGCTGGGTTGGATGATTTCACACACACATTTACAACCATGGACTATTTCACACAGTCACACACACTCAAACCTGTGGATAATTTCCCACACTCACCCCATCACTCACAAGTTTACACATGTAAAAACTTTTGCCCAACCAATCCAAATTCCAACATGCATTTTTGGACTTGGGAGGAGAGCGTAGCTTGTGCAGGAAACCCACACAGACACAGGGAGAGCACACCATCGTTCTCACAGGCAGTGACCCCAGGCAGGGATTGAACTCATAGCTTGAGGCTTGAGGCAATGCCACTATGGGTGCCCTTTTCAGTCCAGGTTAATTGAACTCATTTTCACCCTTGGTGTCATTCGTTTGGGGAAGTTTAAAAAAAGTAATCACACTCAGATGCAGACCAAAACAACCATACTAAGACCCTTGAGAGAAGTTGATCTCAGTCCATTTGCAAACACATTTGGTGCAGTTAGTTTCTGGCAAGAACCTACCATGATCTGATCCCTCAATCAGGTGAATGAAGCAGTTCCCATAGTCAAGTGTTGTTTGCGTAATGAATGCAGCAGAGTAGGTAAACAGAGAACTGGGTAAAGTTTAGCTTCTATTCAGAGTATTACAACACAATCATGAGAACCAACCAAACCAAGGGGAACAGGCTCTAAGAATATGAATGTCTTAACTGATTCAGACCAGAGCAAATGTACTACAGGATTATAAAACACCCTAAGAGTACCATTCCAGGTCAAAAACATAGTTGCACCCAGAAGGAATCAACCAACAGGAATGAAACTCTGTGGGTAGGTTTGATATTGTGAAACATACAAATGACTCAAGTTTCATGCTCAGCGTCATGTGATGCAAGCAAGGACGACTCTTATCACTGTACCTGACTGAGTATATAAGGCTGTCCTGTTGTGCGCTGTCCTGAGAGACTACTTTCCATATGTGTAGCTCAAATTCATTATCATACTCATATCACTCTAATTTTTAATAATTTATTGCTGTTGGTAACCTGTATCTTCCTCTTGAATACCATTGCAATTTGATCCATCTTTTTGGGTGCAACATTTTTTTTCTTTCTCCTGAGGCTAAAAAAACAGCAAACTTTTGACTGAGAGTGCAACTTGCTGGAAATTCAGGTACAGATCAGTCTCTTTTTTTATTAAGGCTGGTCTCTGTCAGGTCCAGTAAGTCTAGTGGTGTAAGTTCCCCTGGAGTCCAGCATTGTTTTTCCCTGAATGTTGTGTCCAGAGGTCACTGTCCTGCACACCTCTGCACATTCCTGCCTGGCGTCCATCTCAACAGTCAGAGAATGGAGGCAGGTCACCTCTGGCTGACCACCCCAGTCTGTGTCAGAGTGGGAAACAGACCAGTAACCTTTCTGCCTTTCAGTTGTGCTATTTGGAGTCCAGGTCAGAACTCTGGCTCTGCGTTTTGAGGGGAGGCAGAATTTTAATTTCTGCTTTCATGCAGTAAACGGATCGGTGTGAGCTTTTTTAATTTCTGCTTTCACCTTTCTCTCTCTCTCTCTGTTCAGCAGGCCATATCGGTCAGGCATTAGTGATGCCCGAACAGAGTTGGGGAGCACAGGATGTTTCCGTCAGAGAGAGGAATTCTGGATGCAGCATGTTTTACTGAGAGGAATCTGCATAAACACTGGCATGTGATTGGCAAGCCCTGGTAGGAGGTAATTTATGTAGCAAGGGCACACACAAACACATACACGTACGTATCTACACACACACACACACACACACACACTCACAAGAGAGAGAAAAAGCTCAGGTCAGACATTTATCAAAGCAGAATACACCACCTCCAGTCTGCCTCCTGTGGAGCCCATGGAGGATATCTCTGCTCATAGGCCTTTACTCTCAAACAGCATAAATTTAGCCTCCTAAATCTCCTGCATCTCCTTTAGCTCCTCTTGATGTCTATGTAGCCACGTACATGCAAGCACCGGAATAGCCAAAGTCCCTTTTCAACATCACACCTAAATGACCCCAAGCCTCCTCCTGCCCTCTCTGCAGGGACTCAAATAAACTTGATAGACGGCCTGACGGCCTGACGGCTGAGAGCCAGAGCTGGCAGCGTGCCCACTTTCCCATCCACTTTCACTGTCCTCTGAGCAAAAAGAAGCAGGCACCTGCTTCTGGTGTTGGACAGCTTCTATGTAATGTGTATACCATGTCCTCATTCACACAGCCTTGCCATTGGCCCTTTGGTTATTCCATTGGTGGAATAACCACCACCATCCTATTAGCCTTTCCATACATGTATAAGCGGAAGTGAAGTTTCTAAAATGGAGTGGTGCAGTATGAGGCAACGTTAACTTATATTTCAGCAGCAGCTTATCTCACCTCATTAGGATGTGATGAAATTTTCTTTATAAAACCTGAAAAAAAATAATGCCATTTATAGGCCAGGGAAATATTACTCTCAAAAACTGCAATTTTAATATTTAGGATGTGTTGATAGTGTGCCAGTGTGTGTTGCGCTTGTACAAGTGGATCAGACACAGCAGTGTCAGGATGCTTTTGGCTGGATATATTTTAGTTAATGGACTGCTGCCTAAGAGCTGCTATCCCTGGTTTTAGCATCTACAATGTGGAACAACTTGGAAGAAGTTCCTAAAAGGGTGGACATTGTGTTTAAAAAACTTGACGAGCACTACTGTGTCTGATCCACTTGTACCAGCACAACACACTAACACACCACCACCACATCAGTGTCACTGCAGTGCTGAGAATGATACACCACCCAAATCACACCTGCTCTGTGGTGGCCCATGACATAGTCAAAGAATGCAACGATGTACTACAGTCTGTAATTTAGAATTACAGAGTGGACACTCGCAAAGTGACATAGACCGGAGTCTTTAAGCTGTCCTTTGATGGAGGGGGAATTACACCTGCATGATCCATGACAAACAGCAGAAAGAGAACAGCTGCTGAAAAAGTTCACACACACGCACACTCTTCCTTTCTTTCTGTCAGTCTCTACTCGTCTCCTTTTCTGATGTCTTAGTTTGTCCAAGATTGGGGGGGGGTGTTGTTTTTCTGCTCCTCCCAGTTCCTTTGTACCAGTGTGAGGGGCTACAGCGGGGACAGAAGAGGGGAGAGAGGGGGAGTTCGATCCAAAGGCCAGGAGGGGGGTGAAGAGGAAGAACAGAAGGAAAGAACAGAGAAGAGAAGTGTGTGTGTGTGTGTGTGTGTGTGTGTGTGTGTGTGTGTGTGTGTTTAGGAGGCGGGTGTGATGTGACCATGGTAGCGGTGGGCTCACACTGAGAGCAGAGATTGGAGGAAACACTGGAGCACACACGAAGAGCAGGAGTTCTGGAGGACGGAGGCTTTCTGTTGTGTGTGTGTGTGTGTGTGTGTGTGTGTGTGTATCGAGGGTGTTGTGCTCCATAGTTCACATATGCTTTAAGTTTGAACATCACAGTTTTTTTGGGCTCCAGTGTCTCCCTCTCCCTGAAGCCCCTCTCCATGACTGCTCTCACTCATCAATACAAGGCTTGGTGTAACACATAAAAACAGACACACGCACACACACACACATACACAAATCAATCTGTTTCTTGGAAGTATGCACACACATGACTTTTAAAGTCTGGCCTCCCTCAGAGCAAATACATGTTTCAATAGCTGTCTATAGCTCAAATGAAACACAGAACAAATCATATAGAAGAGCATGTTCAAGGTCATCTTTCTTTGCTCTGCTGTACACACACACACACACAAGCCGAATCAATCTGTTTCTTGTTGGTGCATGTACACATTAAAAGCCTGTGATGTGAAATCAGGTCCCTGAAGAGGAAACGCTCTGCTCTTTAAGCGTATTTGTTTTGTTTTGGATCCTGGTTGTGTTCCTCTCATCATGTGATTATCCTACCCAGCCTTTGTTCCTTGTGTCATGAGTTATGATTAGGTTCCAGATGTGTCTTGTTTTGTGTGTTTTATTGTCCATGCCCTAGTTTTCTGGTTGTCTGCTGTTTGTGGTTTTCTTGAGTGTTTTCGTCTGGCTCCTGTTTAGATCTGGTCTTTCTTAATCTCACCATTTCCAAGGTATTTCTGTGGATTTCATTACACACACACACACACACACACACACACACACACACACATATATATATACTGAGGAAACCCATGCGGACACAGGGAGAACACACCAAACTCCTCACATACAGGCACCATACAAAGCGGGACTTGAATCCACAACCCCACTATGGCAACACTATACACTACTGTTTGTCTTTAGGTGTATATTTAGAATAATTATATATTTATATTTACTTATATAGCATTTTATACAACAGTCGAATGCAAGAGTGGTAACGAAAATCTCCCTTGAAACTGCAGGAGGAAACTTTGGGAGGGACCAAGGCTCACTTGCATCTGCACAAGTAATCACACTTGGGTATAGACCAAAACAACCGTACCAACCCTCGTGAAGAGATGGTCTCTGTTCAAAAATGAATTCTTGTGCAGTTGGTTTCTGGTAAGAATGTGATATGACTTCAAGTCGATCTAACATCAAAGTGTCTGCAGCCGGTCTGAGCTAAATGGCTCCAACAGTTTGAAAACAAAAAAGATCTGACCAAATATATACTATGTAACAAAATATGAGCCAAATATCAGAAATTGGCCCACACTTTTATGTGTGAAAACTAGTGTCTTAGTCTAGTCTGTGTCTTTTTTTGTGTGTGGTTCTGTTCTTAGTTTGTTCTCTGTTCTTATTTTTAGTCTGTGATGTGTATATTCTATTATTATTCTGGGTTTTCTTCGCTTAAGCGTTTTGTATTCTGTTTGTGTATTTTATTTATTTATTTTTTTATTTTGTATTCTTAAAAATTTCATACTGCATTTTTATGAATTAAATAACTATTCCTGTGAATCCTGTTTCCACTCCCTAGCACTGTTGTCACAAACGGGTGATAAAGGGACTGGGGAGATGGCAGAGACGGAGTATTGAGTTCATGTATTAAATTGCTCATGACATGTTAAACATTGAACACACTCTGTACAACACAGCAGTACAGTGAAATTGTGCCTCTTTATTCAACCCATTTGTGGCAGTGAAAACACACACACACACACACCTGCAGTGGTGGGCAGCCATCCCAGCACCCAGGGAGCTCTTAGGGTTTAGAAGCCTTATTGAGGGTTAAGTCCCTTGCATCTCATTTACATGAATAATTTGTAGGAACCATCCTCTTGGAAGTTCTTCAGGGAACCAAAGTGCTTCTTCTATGGCACTGCTCTAAACCCATCTTCCCCAGTGCCTTCATTTTTAATGTGGAAGTAGGAAAAGAAGACCCACACATACAGCAATTATAGTAGCTTCATGTAGAAGACCCTGCTGTCATCTTCTTTTGATTTATTGTCACACCAGCTGCTCGGAGAGGCTGTGGGGTTGGAGAACAGGACGTGGGATAATTAATACAGTAATAAACAGCAATGGACAGTAAACAAAAAATCTGAACTTGTAAACAAAGTGGAAGGAATTGCCAGATGGACTTCACAAAGATGGAGATTCACTATTACCAAGCTGTTAAGGAGAAACCCAATGTGTACCTGACCAGTCACAGAGGATGATGAATGAAATAAATGAATGAAAATGATAAGCCGAAACACAGGTGTTGTGGTCATTTTCAGAATCAGACTATTACCTATTAGCCTTTAAATAAGTCATATCATGAAAAAAACAGTTGCTCCTTGTGTGTGCACATTAATGTATCTTGAGCCCACCAACCCACACACTGTGAAACAAGACCACAGTCAGTTTTTGTGGCCTGCCTAAGTCAGAAAACATGGGATAAAATGAGTCTCCAATCTCAGATAAAATGAGAACAGAGAAGAAATGGAGCCAAGAGAAAATAGCTAAAGACTAGATCATCTGCTCCTCGCTCCTCAGTCCTGGGCTCTAGCACTGAACAGAGCTGTGGCTCATTCACATTTAAAAGAACCAGCTATTGTGAACAGGGCTGTTTAAACAGGGTGGAGACGCTGCTGTGGTGTTTTGACCAAAGCATGTCTCAGGTTATTTTGATAAGGCCCTAGAACTGTGGAGGGAGCTCGACAGTCATCCATCAGTGTCCAGATGGACAGGTGGGCGCTCGTTTACTCAGAAAAAGGTAAAGGGATGGAATTAGTTTTAATCTGTTTGGTGTTTGTAAAGCAAAAAATGTGAACATTTCCAGAGTGTGGCTAATAACTCCGGCAGATCCGACTACTACAGCTTTAACTAAATCACTGACCACCTCCTCCTTCCTCAGACTCATATATCACTAATATTCTACATTCACATTACTATAACCCATTCATCTGTCATCAGTTCACTTTTACTTCTGTTCTGTTCTCTGTTGTGTCTCCGGTGTTGATCCGAGGAAGATGGGTTCCCCGTATGAGTCTTGCTTCCTTCCAAGGTATTTCCTCGTGTGCTGAGGGAGTATTTATTTGCCACTGTTGCCCCTGACTTGCTCATAGGAGGCTTGGACCCGGACCTCTGTAAAGCTGCTTTGTGATGACTTTTTGTTGTGAAAAGTGCTATATAAATAAAATTTGATTTGATTTGATTTAATAACTAAAAGGAAAGAACCAGAAGGACACACAGATGCGGGAGCATCCTGAAACACTGGCATATCTCGGCTCCACTGTCAACAAACCTGAGTGATTGCGTGAAGCGGCGGACGACACCAGTGTCTCAGTTTACTATAATTCCCTGTGTCCATGGACCCCCTGGATCTGCTGCCTTTATCTATGGGAAGCATTAATTACCAAAAGCTAAACTAAACAAATTAGTTTTTAGCCTAGATTTGAAGATTGTGACTGTGTCCCGAACATTTTCTGGAAATAATTCCAGAGTTGGAAGGCTTTATAAGAAAAAGCTCCTCCCCCAGCTGAGGCCTTCTGGGAACTAATAAAAATCCAGTACTCTGTAATCTGAGTAATTGTGGAGGCTCATAGAAAATAATATATTGAAGGTATTCAGGAGTGAGCCCATGTAGGGCTTTATACGTTAATAACAGAATTTTGTAATCGATGCGGAATTTAACAGGCAGCCAAAGAAGTGATGACAGAACTGGACTGATATGTTCAAATTTTCTAGTTTTAGTGAGGACCCTGGTACATACTGACAGTAGTGTGTTACAATAGTCAAGCGTTGAAGTAATAAAGGCATGTACTAATGTTTCAGTGATAAGGCATTTCTTATCTTGGCAATGTTGTGAAGATGTAAAAAAGCTGTCCTAGTGATACTGCCTATGTGCTGATCAAATGATAAATCTGGGTCAATTATGACACCAGATTTGTGGAAAAGGGGGCAGAACATGTCTCCAAATTTGTAATGGCCATCTTCAAATAAGGACAAACTGTTTGCCATCATTTATGCAATCTAGGGCTGAAAAACAGGTGGTCCATTAATCCTGACATGTTCATGTAACACCTCACATAACAGCGATAAAACTGTAGAAATGCAGAACATGTAAAAACTCAGCGTAATGGGGAATATGTGTGAACTTAATTGATATATGTGCAGCATGATGTATAGCATTACGCTATTACTTTTTCAACACGCAGAAAAGTGAAGGAAAAATACCACATATCCTTCTCTCGTCGAGTGCTAGGAGGTAGAAGAAAAGAAAATCCTTAAAAAGAATGTAAAGCGGGAGAGAGTGTGCGGAGTAGTGTGCAGGCGGGAGGTGGAGAGTCTCTCTCTCTCTCTCTCTCTCTCTCTACCACACTGGCCTTGGGCTGTCTCTCTTGTTTGCTGAAGGTTGAATCTTGGGCTCGTTGAAAAGACCCCTCAGCAAACACAGCCGCGTGTTCCCAAGAGTGTTTGTATGCTGCCTTTGTGCATGTGCCTGTGTGTGTGTGTGTGTGTGTGTGTACTTGTTTGTATATGTGTGTGTTCACTGTGACACACTGCCGCAGCCTTGCAGCCTCTGCCGCAGCCTTCAGGAGCGAGGCCCACACACATCCGCAACACACTCGCTTTTGTTCCTCTAACCCAGCGATGGGCCAATCTAATAAAGATGTGTGAGGAGAGGAAGAAGAGATTCAGCCTGCTGCAGAACAGCTCTGCAGATCGTCTGTATGTCCGCACTGTCCAAAGAACAACAGGTATAGCCAAAATTGTGGCTTTACAGGAGAAGTTAAAAGCCTCCTTTATTCCAAAGGAAGGTAAAACTTTATCCCGAGCAATTTCAGAATTCTTCTACTGGTCTGTATTTTAATGACGAACAGGACATCTCTTGTGTATAAATGATGTAGAAATCACAAAGAAGGTGTATGTTCTTTTTAGACAGTGATGATATGTACACTGCCCTGCAAAACTTAAGACAAACAAGTTGTTATTTGACCCAGCAGCTGACCCCCTAAAGCCAGGCATATCCTACATGAATTCTAGCCTGCTTTCACCCCCAATATGCCCCTTCTGAAAGTGAATTTCATGCTTAGGTTCAGAGCATAATCTGAAGTACCTAATGTTGTAGATAAGCTGGTAGTGCAGGTGAAACACGTCCATTTTTAGCAGTCAGGTTCATCTCTGGTGTAATCAGGGTGCTTAAAATATTCTCATATATTTGATTTATATGATTCCGGGTCATGTGGTGTGAAATTGTGAACTGGACAAGAGATTCAGGAAACAGCCAATGAGAAAGCTATGAGTATGAGCTATGGGCATTAAGCACGTTTGTAAATTGCTATGGATTAGAGCATCTGCTAAACCATGTAAATGTAAATGTATGAATAATAATAATAACACTGAAGAGATGCATAGGCACAGCCAACATCTAGTGGACCATGGAGATGCAGCTGTAGGGGCTGCTAGTCAAAAACTACCCAATTCATGAGTGTCTCTATAATGTGTCCTGTAAGAATTTCCACAGCTGACCTGAAAAAGAGAAAAGTTGCAAAATATACATTGAAAGATTGCTCCGTTTCCCCAGCAAATTTTTATTAAGCATAATATCTACACAAACCAGACCCATGAGACATGGCATCCAGCACCATCTTTTGTTTGCCATGTGTGACTGAGCTGAACTTCTGGAGATTGGAGATAGCTGGAACCCGTGGCTTGTTGCCACTCACTATGTTTGTGATACCCTGTCTTTGTCTATTAGTCTAGTTTGTGCACCTTCACGTTATAATAAAAAATAAATAAATAAAATAAAATGTCAACTGTGAAATGCTCCCTATTTTAAAAAAGGCTTAGTAGTGTAGCGTAGGCCCTGTGTCACACTGAAACCTGTTGGAATAAAGCATGCTGTGTGTTTTCTCAATGTTTCAATTTACATTATTTTTCATACAAAAAAGCATTGACCTGTTTTGGGGATGACATCACACAAACCTCGACCTATCAAATCCATCTAGGATTTTGGCCAAACTATTTCTTTAAAATATTTGGGACTATTTGCTAATACAGACCATGCTCATAAAGGCTGAAATGGGAAGGAGTTAAGGGTGGCTCATGACTGCTTATGAAACCGAATCCCCCCGTTGTATACTGTACTGTGCAAAAGTCTTAGGCACCAGAGTTTATGAGATTTAAAAAGTTATTTATCTGAGCAGCAAGTATTTATTGCTAAAAAACAAATCAAACAATGGCCAACTTTAGAATAAGACCAAATAATATTATTCCAGTAAGTGTGATATTCTGTGTGTGAATGTGTTAGTTTAGCTTTAAGCAAATCTCTCCTTGTGGCAGTCCGTATTATTTGGGGTTATCATACAATACATAGTTTTAGCAGTTAATAAATAATGATTTTAAATAATGTGTGCTGTTGATTTAACAAATTCATGTGATCAAGAAGAATCAAAAACATTACTCTTCAAACTTACTCACAACTACTACTTATATCTTATATTTCTTATGTTTTATATTATTATTTGTTTGTTTTCACTTTGATAATATATAAATTTATACAAGCACCACACTTACTGAGAAGGCATTAGTTTAATTATATATAATTCTCTTAGGTGCTTAAGACTTCTGGACAGTACCGTAATGAATACCAGAAAAGGGTGTATATGGGGTGGAGGGGGCAGCACGGTGGCGCAGCAGTTGGTGTCACACAGCTCCAGGGGCCTGGAGGTTGTGGGTTTGATTCCCGCTCCGGGTGACTGTCTGTGAGGAGTTGGTGTGTTCTCCCCATGTCAAGCATGGTGGCAGAGTAGAAAGTTCATGGCAGAGATGCGTAGATGGCAAAAAGCAGGTTCCATTCTGGCGCATTTGGGAGCATTTGAGAGGGTGAATCGAATTAGAGAAAGACATCCATGAAAGAGGTGGCATTGGGTGCTGGGCAGGGGATGGGTCCAAGGCATCACATGAGGAAAGAGCATGAGCTGGAAATTAGGGGCTGGTAGCAGGTTGGCTGCAAAGTGGGAGAAGTCAGGTTGAAGACTCACAGCAGCTGCAGGAGACAGTGTGTACTGAACAATAGGAGGCAGGGTGCGGTGTGGTCACTAGAGGAGATATATGGACGTAGGTCCTCATTGACACTAGCTGGAAAGTTACAAGCTGGGAGCAGCATGGCTGCAGAGAGGAGAGCATGGGACGAAGGGCCACATCAGTACCGGAGGACAGAGTGAGACCTGTAAAAGTAGAGGTTGGGAGCAGTGGAGCCATAAAGGAGAGAGGATGGGCTGAAGGTCTGTGGTAGGAGAAAGCACCAGCTGCAAAGCTAGGGTCAGGAGCTGTGTAGCTGTAAAGTGGAGGGGCAGGAAGTAAGATCCACAGCAGGAGAGATTGCAAGCCGTACAGTAGATGAGGTACAAACCAGTACGAGGCAATCCCATAACTGTATAGCCAGAGATGGGGGAATAGGAGGCTCTGTGTTCATGATGGCCACCCACGTCTCCAAATACAATGCAGAGGATCAACAGAAATGAAACTTAGAGCAGATGAGCAAGCTAACATTGTGAAGAAGTCGAGGTCCATCGCATGACCCAAGTGCAGCAATTTTGTACAACAGGGAAATGACATGAGTTTGTAGGGACGTTGTCCTACTCCCAAAAATGATGTTATTACACACCTTCAGATGTAGTCATCATTAATTCTACAGAATCATATAACCTTTTAAAAGTCAAACAAATCTATACATTTAAAAAGAGTACTGCTGCATTATTGTAAAAAGCAGGATTGAAATGAAAGAAAATGGACAACCATAATGGTTTTTCAGCCTGGTAAGCTTACAGTGGTTAGATTTAGGTTGGTTTTATTGGGATTATGAAAATTAGCAAAGATTAGTAGAAAGAGAAAGAATAGAATGAAGTACATTCCATAACAGGGAGATTTCTCATGGTGGCAATGTTTGTTTTGGCCAACTTCAAATTCCAATAATGCTTTCTATAGCTTTAGGAACTAGCTTGTTTTTTTATTTGCAGAAACATTCTGCAGACAGATGGGGTTTTTTTCTGGGAGGAAAAAGTACCCCATCTGTGCAGCAAGAGGGCATCTTTATTTATTGTCCTGTGGCTTTTGTTTATTTGTTTGTTTTGTTTTGTTTTTTCTTTGCTGTGGTTGTTGTTTTTGTTTATGTTTTTTTTTGTGGGGAGGGCACCATAGTGCACTGATTTCAAAAGCCTGCTTGGTGTTAATTACAATTACGGATATACATTAAGTATAAATTTTTTTCCATATATTTTGCTTTGTTGAGTTTTCTCTCTCAAATTGCTATATTTTTTGATGGGTTTCTTTTTGGCACGAATTTGATTCCATACAATTCCACCCACTTGCTAGGTCTCCAATGGACACTCTCCTCCTGTAATGGGATGCCACATTTTTATGGTAGTGCATCACATTGTGTTCAAGATATTAAGAGCACATCTTTTGTAGAAATGAACATGCAGGAGACACATATCAAACATATTGTCACGGTTGAAAGGAGATGAGGAGGCAGACATACACAGAATAACATTTATTTGCAAGAAACAAAAACTAAACCAACAGTGACAACAAACACGTGTAGGGAGGTAAAAACAAAAACTAAAATAAACTGAACAGAACAGAACAGAACAGGAACAAACAGAAAACAGTCATGAACTGGTGTAGACATACGCAAAATACACAGCAATATGTTACACAGAAACATACATATACACACAAGACAAGGGAGCACTGAAACAAAGGGGCTATATATACACAGGAGCGCAAAGAAGGAACACCTGAGAAGGGAACTCATTTTGTAAAGTTATGTCATTTTGTAAACTGGGTCATTGCAACCAAGCTAGAAGCTAAATGCAAACCCATCCTTCCTCCAAGACCAGCCACCAAACACTTTATCTTTTGTCACATTGCCACTAATGCTTACAATAGCTTAGCACAGATGGAGGAGAACGCTATCAGCCCAATTATTTTATGTTAGCCAACAGATGCCTGCATTTGCTGGCATTACACTGAGTAATGACGGGAAAGCAGGGTCCATCTTAACCACTCAGCGAGAACGAGACCTATTATACTCACTAGGACTCCCAAACACAGATGGCTGAGGCATCACCAGGGATCGAACTTGCAATCTCCCACTGATTTGGTCAGCGTTTTGACAGAGACCTGATAATAATGTAGACCAATTTAGAACGAACAAGAAACACATTCTGAAACCAAGTTAACATTGATCACACCAGGGAAAGATTTTAGCCACTGGGTGTTAAAGCTTCTTGGACTCTAATAATCCTCTGAGCAAGAGGTTTCTTAGACTTCCCTGATAGGTTCTTAATACAAACCAGAAGTGGTTCTTCTATGGTATTACTCGAAAGACAATGATCCTCATACAGTTATTTTTAAAGGTGAATTAGAACACAACACAAAAACAAACAGCTAAATGTGAAATGGGCTTTTAAAAAACAATTTTTTTTTCCAAATTCACCCAGTTAGCTATTAGCTGAACTTCCCCATCACACATGATGTCACCTACACTGGGAGGGTGAGGACAAGCCAAGCCAAATTACATCAACCGCTGTCTCTTTCTTTTTGTTTTTTTGCACTGACTGCATGTTTTGTCTTGCATCAGCTGACAGATGTTAGTGTTAACTGACACCATGCCATGTGATGAAAAGAAGGAGATTGGCCATCTTACCCACCAAGAAATTGAAGCAGATTGTGCACAGGAATCCCAGCTGCAGATGGCTAGGCATGGAACCAGCAATCTCCTGATAACAAGGCCAACATCAAGCCTGCTACTTTAACCTTGGGAACCATGTAGGGGACAGTGAAGTCATCTTCATTTGTTGTGTTATTTAAAATAGGGAGACGTTTATTTATTTAGTGTGTCCCCAATCTTTTGACATCCCTGTCACACTCTTCCTTCCTCCTTCACTGAACCACTGTCTTCTTCTCCAGCTCTTCACTCATCTTTCATCTTGATTTTCATGCTGTCTTACCTTCTCTGCGCTTATCCCTGACGCTCCCTCGTTCCTTCTCTTTATCTGCAGCCAGCCTCCTGCCCCTGCTGCAGATTTGTCTTGATACTCTCCCAAAGAGCAGGCGGATGGGGCAGCTTGTCATCGGAAAGGTTATGCGGCTAATAGAGGCCCCACCGGGCAGTGATTTGCACGGCAGGACGGATCATCTTGTCCGAGCTCAGACGATGTGTGTATTTCCTCTCCTCGTCTCTGGAGCTCCAGACTTCTTTCTAATGGAGCCGGGCTGATGAAAAGGAGCTGATGTAAGCAAGAGGATTCTGTTTGTCCAGCCTTTTTAAAAAGTCATGAGTTACTGAACTAAAGAATCTATTATTGAAGCGATGGGCCAGACGGACCAACAGAGCGTCCCTCCACCCAGAGCCAGACACCTTTGTCAGAGTCATCACCATCCTCTAGACAATTTCAGACCTACAAGCATTTTTTGGATAGTTAGAGAAAACTGGAGCACCCAGAGGAAACCCATACAGACACAGAGAGAACACACCACACTCTAATAAATCACACAATTTGCTGTGATTAATTGTGACTAATAACACTGTCCCTTTTCAAGACTGCAGCTTTTAATAATGGATATTTACTAATAACATTAACATGCTAGTGCACCAGGGGCTGTGAACACACACATTTGGGGGATCAATGCTTTGCTCAAGAGCACTACAGCCATGGACCAAGTCCAGTCCTCTAACCATTAGGCCAAGGCTGCTCCCTTAAATGTAAAATAAAATTGTTAGTATAGGGTCAACACAATGGAACTACAATATAGTAGCAATTTATAGTAGTAATGTCTATCAATTAAAACATTTAATTGCAATAATAAGTAAATAAATAAGTTATATTTGGGAGAATAAATGTGATAGTGAGATATGCATGGAATACTGGAGACGGGAACCCATTCCTTGTTACTTTCTACTATCTCAGTTTATTTTTTAATTTTTAATTAGAATCTATTTTATTTATTTATGGAATAAATATTTCAGGGAGAGAACACAGCTTTAATGGAGAAAATGTATGCTTTGGTGTAGCTCACAGTTCAGACATGGAAACAAGCTCTCTCTCTGTGTTTGTGTGAGCGAGAGAGAATGATAGCGAGAAAAAGAATGAGATTTAGTTATATTTGCTATGCATTTCAGCATAAATTAAGTGTAATCTACCTTCTGAACTCAACAGGTATGATGTTTCCCATAATTAATTCTATATTTACAGAACTTAGCTGTGGTTAATTTGGTAAAATTGTTCATTAACTCACTAAATTCAAAAGTGTACCGTGTCCCTCAAATGGACTAAGTGGAAAAGAAGATGATGATGAAGAATTCCAGAGTGTGTTAACATGCATTAAAGCATTAATTTTGACATATGCTGGGATCTGTTTTCCACATTTCCAAATTTCAGTCTTAAGAGTTGGTTGCATTTTCTGCTTCTCACATTCCAGGCTATCGGAATCACCTTGGATGACGTTGAGATCTGAACTCCACAGTTCTTTGTGTGATTTGCTAAATTCCTCTATTTCCATTTCTCAGTAATAGTATCTTGACAGTCCTTAACAGGGCGACACACACTCACACATTCACACCTAGGGACATGCTTGAGTCGCCAATCCACCTACCAGTGTGTGCACCTACCCAGAGCGGGAATCGAACCCACAACCTCCAGGTCCCTGAAGCTGTGGGACTGCGACACTACCTGCTGTGCCACATACATATAAATTATATCTTATATACTGTGGTGTATGTTCAGTACATTGTGTTTATTTTAATGAGAAGATAGAGAGAGCGAGAGAGAAAGAGAGAGAGAGAGAGGAACAGATTAAAAAATATAAATAGAAGACAAAAAGGACACTGTTGTATGTGTGTGTGTGTATTCATGTCCTAATTCTCTCTTTTTAGACTGAGATGAGCGAGAAACAGAGAAAGGAATAAGGAAGGGAGGAAGGAACCACACATGGAAGCTTCTGTGTAATCAGTGTGTAATAGCAAGTGCCTGGAGTTGAAGGACTAGTTGAGCTAGAGAAACAGAGATGTAGAAAGGCTATGACCTGTATCCCAGTCTCATATACTCAACTCCCACAAGTTCCACAGGTGTGTCCTGCTGCTGATGTGCAGCGAGATACAGAAGTGAGAATGTGACGTTTAGAACACTTTCTTTGGAAAGATACACTTTGATTTCTGTCACGGAAGATGGGATTTCACATCCCAGATCTAGTAAATAGAGCTCTAATCTCTTTTTAATTGTGGGAGCAGAATGGTGGGCTGTATAGACACACCCTCTGCAGCCTCCTCGCTTGCTCGCATCGCATCTCTCTCTCTCTCTCTCTCTCTCTCTCTCTCTCTGTCTTTATCGCTCTCTGTCTCTCCCTCTCTTTCTCACTCACTCCATGTAAACATTCTCTTTTCTTAGGTCTAACAAACAAGAGGCTTGCAGATACAGCCTTATGCTTTCACACACAAAAACGTGAGAAGCATCTCTCTATTTTTCTATTTCTCTCTCTCTCTCTCTCTCTCTCTCTCTCTCTCTCTCTCTCTCTCTCTCTCTCTCCCCTCTACCTCCTCTTCACCCTCTTCACACCCCTATCTTCACACCACAGTTCGAGGAGTGTGTGTGCTGACAGTTCTGCTGCACAGCAGATCCAGGACCAGCAGGACACGCTGCTTCAGTATGTTACATAAAGCACATTTATACCATGTACAGTGCCTCTGATGGTGGTTGAATTTACAGAAATGATTGGAACATTTATGCATTAAAGAAAAGATAAACAATTAGGGCAAACCCTAAATGGCAAAACATTGGCATTTGAGACACTCACCAAGTCACTCACATTCACACCTGTGGACAGTATAACGCCCACACACTCACACAACTGAACAATTTTACACACTCACCCAGTAACTCCCACATGTGGACAGTTTCACACAGCCAATTCACCTAACAACATTTCTGTTTGGACAGTGTATTCCCACCAATCACGCCCAATGATTCCAGGTAGGCTCTGGACCCACCGCGACCCTGAACTGGATAAGGGTTACAGATAATGAATGAATGAAAGTATTAAGTAGAGTTTACTAGATCTAGTATTTAGTTGAGTAGAGTTGACATATATTTCCCAAGAATATTTTATGTAGGAAGTATGAGTATCAGTGTACTAGTAGTATACGCGTAAATGTATTCCACTATTTTAAGGGACTCCATTGGCCCATTTGTTAGTTTATAAAATTATACTTTATGTATGCTTTAGGTGCATTCTGAGTACTCTACAAGTTTTATTTGGTACTAGAACTATACCAAAAGTAAACTAGTAGTGCAATTAATGAATTATTATTTTGTTCTTTTATTTTTTACCCTCATAGATGACGAGGCTTGTACTGAAAACATACTCCATTTTTAATGCTGGCATATTTTTCTAATGTTGCTTGGAGCTTGTTCTTCTCTTGTTTTCTGAGCACTGTTCATTTTTGGTGTGTGATTGTGCATCGGTCACTGAAACTGTTTTTTCTCAGTGTTTACATTTGAGGATTTTAATCCACAACCTCCAGGGCCCTGGGGCTGTGTGACTGTGATACTACCTGGTGTGCTACCGTGCCACTGCCCTGTTTGTAGGTATTCTTTATTAGTTAGAAGTAAATAGTACTTCTGTCCCACTCAGAATTGTAATGGATTATAATGTGAATTAAGCCACTCTCAAACCTAACCTGGTATCATGGCGAAAAAAAATACATATTTTATTAAAAGACCATGCCCAGTATTTGTAAATTGTGCATGAAAATATTGTGAATATCTGGCAACCCGGATTGAACAAGCAGCTTTAAAACATTGATTACCACTAACCGTAAACCAAAACCTAACCCAGACTCTAAACCTGAATTTTTAACTGCAGTCCAGAAAGTTAGAAAAGCAGGTGTTGTATAAGTTTCTCCTTAGATTTCCTTAACCACCAGGCCATGGCTGCCCCAAATGTTTATCTGTTTCTACACTGTGTAAAGTTTCACCCCTGTACTGTTTACTTTCAGCTCTTCCACCCAAAACTACAAGCCAAATGTACTTAAACTTTATGTTAATGATTACATGTTAACAATTTACTTATAATTTCCTTAGGTGTATCTTAATTGAAAGATGAACTATGAGTATACTCCAAATATACTCCAAAGATTTTTTGTGTTTATTATACAAAAATGTAACTGAAAAGCATACCTTAATGGAAGTACACTAGCACACAGGAATAAAGTCTTTTTTAAGGGCTAACATTTGAAATTAATTGTAGTGCATTAATTAATATAATGATTTTACTGACAACCAATATTCATTAATCAATACTGTAAACTTGCTCCTGTTCGTACTGCACATAGATAAACCAGAGCTCTTACGGATATATTGTGCAGATATGGAGAAGTTACAGAGCGAGTCCAACTTAGTTTCGAGTTTATACCTTCAGTCTGTGTGGCACATGGTCGCTTCCATCACCCTGTAATCATCCAGCACAAAACATGTCATTTTTCTCTTTAATTCATCTCTGCCTCTGTGTTCAGTTCTTCACGCGACGTTCAAGGTAAAACGAGTTGCCATGGTTTCTCTCACCAGCTCACTCTACCTCTTTCAATAGCTGTGTGTGTGTGTGTGTGTGTGTGTGTATGTGTGTTTCCCTTCTTGCATTTCTTTGCGTTTTCAAGGGCATTTCAGTAATAACTCGGAGTAGAGAGCAAAGGCTTTGTAACAAACCTCTTGGAGAGCATTCATACTAAAACACTTATTCAGTCTGGAGCAAAGAGAAGAGGACGAAGAGGAGAGGTGTGCATGTGGGGGTGTGGGATGGGGTGATGGGGTGGGGGATGATGTGGGGGGGTGTCGTGGGTTGTCTTTATATCTCACTCTTCACCCTTTGTGTTGGTGTGCATGTATATGAGCACACATGTATGTGTGTGTTGTGTGTGTGTGTGTGTGTTTCTTGTTGGAGCTGTGCCTCTCTGATTCAAACAATTTGACCTTTCCTCATTAATCTCCTCTGGAGAGGAAACGAGCAGCATTAATCTCTGCCCTGGTGGGAGACTCCTCACTAATGCCCATTGAACTGACCATAGTCCAGGCAGGCCAGCTCACTACACAGAGACTTGGCCAGCTCCGGTCTTCAGTAAAGTCTGGGCTCCGTTGCGGCATGGTGTCTCTGCCAGCCGGCCCGACATCATCAACTGTAGTCAGGCTCATTTCCCTGGATTAGACATGAAGACGCTACACAGCCAGAAACACTGCAGCTGAGGCTTGTTCCAGCACAGCAGTGCCAGTCCAGACTCTACAACACAACAACCTCAACTTTCTATTTAAAAAAAAGCGAGCGAAAGGCCAACTGTCAATTACCTATCAAACCCAAAACTTCCTGGCCTCTGTTGCGGCCAATCGGCTGAGTGTCAGTCGATCAATTACCCTTTAAAAACGGGCAAATGCCAGCTCTGATCAGAGCAGCTAAAACTTCAGTCCAAAGATATTTTGAATTGAATCGAGCAATGAAAGGAAGCGCGGGGGTAGAAGAAGCTACAGAATCTCTGCCACTTGCCATCCTTGGCCAGGACTCCATAGAACGGCACTGTCTTCAGACTCCAAAAACACAGCTGTCTGCTTTCCAACGATGGAATGACAAGAGCAAGAGTGTTATTCTGTCACTTTTACTGGAAGGTCAACTGCACTTCACCACTCCCGCATACTAAAATCTGATCAGAGATTTAACCAGGCTTAGACTGACCTTATCCAAACTACATCATCTAAGTTTAAAGGGGACATATTCTATCTCTTTTCTACAAGTGAATTGTGATATGCTTTGGTCAAAATACCACAAGGAATAGACACCACAGTAGCACAAATCCGTGACAAATAAATGCACGTTTATGTCAAACCTTTTGAATAGCACATGAAAAGTTTTTTGCTGTGTATTGACAATAATAGATGTTGTTAGATCCCAGTTCATAGAGCTTTAAAACCCACATCTACTTTGTTGGTCCACCTTGTAGATTTAAAATCAGAGACAGTAGCTCATCTGTTGCTGCACAGTTTGTGTTTGTCATCCTTTACCATTGAACACAGGACGCTGTTGGTTGGATATTTTTGGTTTCTCACTCAGGCCGTGACGCTGAGGAAGTTAAAATTCCAGCAGCACTGCTGTGTCTGATCCACTTTTACTGGAACAACACACACTAACACACCACCACCATGTCAGTGTCAATGTGGAGCTGAGAGTGATCCACCATCCAAATCATACCTGCTCTGTGGTGGTCCTGTGAGGGTCCAAACCAAAGTATGCAGAGCAACAGATGGACTACTGTCTGTAACTCTAAAACTACATAATGCCCCTATATGGTAAGTGTATAAACATGTAGGTCTTCATAATATTTCAGCTGAGCTGTGTATGGCACTTATTTTAATTCCACGGTGGAGTGTATCTCCATTTATGTGATGTGCCTCAGTTTTTTGGTGAAACACCACCCTTTCTCTGACTGAATCTTTACACTTGTTTGGCTCCGGATGAGCGTGTAGTTCAGCACACTTCTCTTTGGTTTTAATGATGACGTGCGGACAGTGCTGACACAGTAATTGCTGAGGGACAATTTGAATGGTCCATTGTGTGATATTTTGTAATCAGTGACTTTTTGTGTTTCCGTTTCTTTTGTGTTCCATCCATTAAGCTCTTTCTAAAGGCCTTTCATAAAATGTGAAAATCAATGCAGTTCAATTTACAGTGACAATGCTCGTCTTGTGATGTATAAAAAACGGATCTAATCTAATATGCTCTTATGTCTGGCCTTGGACCCAGTTTGTCAGCTGCCTGTGAGGTGGTTTAGTATGTGTGTGTGTGTGTGTATTGGGAATATATCACATTGTGCTGAGTTGTCTTCCTGGTGGGGACCACCAGCTGGTCGCCACAACATCTGTTTATTTTATGTATGTTCTATTTCCCCCCTGTCTTCCTTAGCCACACCCACACCTGTGAGCTGTTAAGAAGCAATATAACTGAGCTCATAGGTGTATACACTTATCCCATGTTAAATAAGCTCATTTTAAAATTATGTAATAACATCATTTCGGGAGTAGGCCCATGCCTGAACTTCTCCCCTCAGCACAATATTGCACTTCTGCACTTGCTTGCACTGTCTCCTCTCCCTTGCACCCATGTGGTATTGAAAGTTTGATTAGGGTTAGATGTGTATGTTTGAATGTGGTATGTATGGAATTGTTAATAGTAATTCTTAACAAAATGTGCAGAAGAATGTTTAATATCCCCACAATTCACAGATACAAGATTGTGTGTGTGTGTGTGTGTGTGTACCTGTGTATGTGTATGTTAGGTGGGTGCATATCACAACTTAAATACATTTTAAATGACTTTTCTTGTGATTTTTGACAATGACCCAATGATTAATTTCCTCAGATATCTCCACCTCCACCTACTGATTAGGTTCCTTCCTGGGTAGAGAGCTTGACAAGACCCCTCATCAACCCCACCAGCTCCACCTTACAGCCTTTGCTCCTGCTTTTCTACATTTTGAACCATAAGCCACTTCAATTGATGTCATTTTTGAACACAGTACCTTTTTATGAGTCACTGGACCAGTACATGTCCTCAGGGTCACTTTGTATCTGACCCAGGTATGCAATTTCCCCCACAGTTTAACTTTATTAGCTAGAAATAACTTAAAAGTATAACTGCACTGACTGTCGACCTTTCCACTTCACAACACATCAGCTGATTTTATGCTGGAAACAAAGAGATCCGAGTACTGACCATGGGATGAGTTCTGGATATGGCCACAATGTTTGTGAAAGAATGGGTAATTCTAAAGAGCTCACTGAATCTTAGTATGGTATTGTAATAGGATGCTACCATTATAACAAGTAAGTTCATGAAATTTCTTCCCTCTTAGATATTCTATGATCGACTGTGAGGGATGCTGCAGAAACATTTAGGAACCACAGCAATTCAGACCACTTTAAATTAGTGAGTTGATCCAGAGAGTGCTACGGCACACTAAGCATCAGAGTTCCAAACCTCCCCTGTCATTAACATCAGCACAAAAACTGTGCTGGAAGCTTCATGGCATGAGTTTCCCGTGACTGAGCAGCTTCATGCAAGCCTTAAGTTACTAAGCACCATGCCAAACATCAGATGGAGTAAAACATGACTCCAGAGCAGTAGAAACATGTTCTGTGAATTGACCAATCACGCTTCTCTATCTGGTAGTCTGATTGACTTCATTGTTTGGTGGAGGAAGGAGAATATTATGGGGTAGTGATTTCAGGAGTTGGCTTAGGCCCCTTAGTTCCATTGCAGGGAAATCTTAATGTTTCAGCATACCAAGACATTTTAAATGTCTTTTTTTGTATGTTTACAACTTTGTTGGTACAGTTTGAGGAAGGCCCTTTTGTGTTTCAGCATGACTGTGCACCAGTGCACAAAGCAAATTCCATAAAGACATGGCTGGATGAATTTGGTGTGAAAGAATGTAATTGGCCCTCACAGAGCACTGACCTCAATGGGATTGACTGTACACACAACCAGGTCTAGTGTTTAGTGTACTTTTCCTCAAAAATCAAAAAAAAGTTGGGAAGGCTTACATGGTTAACACATTATTTCTCTCAGGTCTCTTTTTACTGTAGCACAGTTCTGATTATTACCAATTTGTTTATATAACAGGTGATTGGTCAATTTGCATGTCAGTCAAATAGACCCTTTCTGTCAAGGCATGTAGTTCTTGGTCTTGTTAAAGTGCAGAACCCACCAGAATCTCTCAAATCAAAAGTCTGGTTTGTGCACAGTACAGATGTATCTATACTGTATACAGAGATCTGGCAATAATCTTTGGGTCACATCCAAAGAGGTGCCCATGTGGCCCTATCTGTTCCACAGACTGTGAAGTGGAGTGGGCAAGGCTTGGAACTCTCCCGGACAGACAGAGTGATAATCTAACATCTAACAGGTAGAGACTGGTGCCAGACCTTAACACATTTACACTGACACGCAGCACAGTGCAGCACACACCAATTCTGCGTTATTAAAGGTGTCACCACACTCACACAGAATTAGGTTGTCAATCATCCTGCTTCCTGTCCACAGAGGGGTCCATGTGTCTGTTTGTGTGACTATGAGTGAGAGAGAGATGAGTCCAGCCACTCTATCTTTTTTTTTCTTCTGCTCAATCTCAAACCCTGCTTTATGTATTTCTCTCTTTAAATAGAAAACACATGCCACAGACACACACAAACACACATACACACCTCCCTTCAACATCTTTTGCTTCCTCAATCCCCCTCCCACCCTACCTCCTCTTTCTTCTCTTCCTCCCGCCTTCCCCTTTCTAACCTGACAAAATATCACAATGCATTTTTATCCTTTTTTGTTTTCGGCACAGTGTCATTGATCAATGCGGTCCAAATGCCAAGACTCCATCACGCCTCCAGTGTGCGATAGCGGGGCTCCGCTGCGGCCCACTGGAGCCTATCTGTTCCATCTCAGCCTCTTGGGCAAAATGTCGCTCCAGGAGAGAAAGAGGCTAAACCAACATATGTCAGACGTCCTGTCATCCCTCGTTGGGCAGCCTGCAGGAGGGTGGTGTCTGTTTTGTGTGTGTGTGTGTGTGGTAGTTGTGGTGGCAGGGGTTGGGGGGTCACAGCTGAGTGCAAGCCATGGCTGATCCAGGGGCAAACGGGTGGCAGAGGCACTATGAGTGTCCGTGTGGTCAGGTATTTAGACCTTTGTAAGGACCCAATGTCCAGCTTTACAGGAGCAAGTAAAATGACTTAACATTCAATGTCAGTTTAAAGGGGATACATTAAGGAGAAGTCACATTTTCAGTGGAATTGTATATTTTGTGCAACCTACTAACACACAAACTGAAAAAAAGTCTTGGTTTGCTATTTTCACCAAAGCCTGTCATAGAGTTTTTCATTAGGGAAATTTGTTAACATTTAAAATGAGTTTGTTTTCCTTTTGAAGCATTCCTACTGGTGCATTTAAAACTTAGTCCAAGTGTAAAAGAGAATAAGATTATTAAGATTATTGGTAACACAACAGTAATCTTACTAAATGGTTAGGTAATGTCACAATTTAAACAAGAACTAGCTTTAACAAGAATGCTTTTATGATTTTATAAAAATCAATTGTGACTTAATCATTTAGTAATACTTATTACTGTCTAGTTACTTAATGCTGTCTTAAGTACAGTGAACTATGTACCCTTATTGTAAAGTGTTACCAGCACAGTTGAATGTTCCCCTCAGGAAAAATGAGTATACATGATTAAGACCTAAATGATTTTACTTTTAGGATCAAGGCTGGGGTTGTGGTGGTAGATGTTATTTGTTTGTATTAATAAGAAGAGTACACTGAGGATTATTTTACACATTTTCTTTTGAAAAAAGTTTCTAAAACAGTTGCTTTTGAAGTTGAGGAACTGTTCAACTGAAGGGGTAAGGGTAGTGCTAAGGTAAGTTTTGATGGAATTGCTACTGTAAGCATAAGGAAAACAAGGTGCAAATCAGGACAAACTAGTGTGTGTGTGTGTGTGTGTGTGTGTGTGTGTGCTGTTCTTTATCACAGTCAGTCACACAGCTGTTGAAGTGTGTGTACTACATAAAGCACAGACAGAGAAAAATGTATAAAGTAATTGTATGACTTCAATGCGTGTACAGGGTGAGTCAAAATTCACAGGATATGCTGTTATATCTTTGATTATACTATATAACCACCTTCCCATTGGGAAAAAACTTGCCCTTGATCCAATATGGTGGCTTTCAAGATGGTGGCCATGTTCCTAAAAGATAGGACCCCTGTCGCTACCTGATTTGAACTGTGTATGAGCAGAACATCATGCTTGTGTACACTCTGCTGACAGCTCTGATATTTTGCTAATTTCTTCTTCAAGCATAACTGTAAAGAGACACAACCCTTTTTGGTTACATCGTGATTTGTCATGTTTTGACAAGAAGATATGGATATGGAACATGGATATCGTCAGCCTACCTAAATAAATCGCCTAAATAAATAAACCGCCTTTGCAAGTACTGTAAAGGACAGCAAGAAAAGGCTAACTCATGTTTATGCGTGTTTCAAGTTACTCACTCTAGAAAATAAAGCTTGTCTTTGCTTTGGAAATCAGTCTGTTGCTATAGACTGATTTAGCTAGAGGGGTTTCGGGGGGATGTGGGGCGGGGGCAGCATTTCTGAAACACTAACATCACACAGCGGGTCTATCTCTGGCTGAAATTCAAATAGCTCCTCACTCCCTATATAGTGAATCACATAAAGCCTTGCGCCCAGTGATTCCAGGTAGGCTCCAGACGCACCGAACTGGATAAGTGGTTACAGGCAATGGATGAATAAATTAATGAATAAGTCATAAAACTACAATGCATACAGCACTAGGTGAATACATATAAATGATGTTTTATATGTGAAATATATAATGCACTATTTAATTAAACATCTATGATTGTGGGCAATCGCTGTACTGACTGTTTACATTCTGAGGCTAAGTGTCTTTTAAGGTGAAACGGCATGTTTGAGGGGAATTAATGACTGTAGTTTGTACATGGATGTTTAACTTGCCTGTACGTTTTTATTCACTCGAGTTGGTTAGTTTTCTAGCACTTTAGGTAAAATGTAGGAAAATCTCTGTTTTTAAAAATATATGGATCCCTGTGGATGGGGCCTCAGGATAAGTCTGGCTGCCTCAACACAGCCACAGATCCACCTTTTACTGACCAGATGTGACCAAGTGTATCGTAGACCAAATTTGGGCTAAAGCAACATTTGGCCCACACAACTCGTGCCATAATCTTAACCATAACTATAACTATAACCATAGCCAGGCTTATGACAGTTGGCCCAGGTCTGGCGCACACAACACTTGCCAGTGCTTTGTGATGAGTGTGGTGTATTCTCCCCATGCCAACATATTAACTGATGTGAGTTTGTAAGTCACTGAAATGCCCAGTCACATATGCCCCTGATTTTTGCTAAATGCATTCTTGAGCATCTTCATATTTGGAGGAATTAAAAAAACAGGACAGACTCACTGGCCCATTTACAAGGGATTATATTAAGGTAGCCTGGGGTTACTTCTACTTCAGCATGTATAAAAAGTATAAAATTGGATCGATACAGAGAAGGTTAACATGGCCCTGTGAAAGTATGACATGCAAATCTGTGAGGTGTTTCATATTTTGGAGAGCAGACAGCTTAAAGGTTGAGAAGTGGGCTTAGAATCAAATGGCTGCCCATTCATTCACTACAAGCAGAAGAAAAATGGGGATAGAAGTGAAGGAGTAGCACTTACTTCTCCCTCAACATCCATGGCTGAGGTGTCCATGAACAAGTAACCTATAATTCCCAACAGCTGCTTAGCACTGAGAGGTTGTGTTGTTTTGCACTGCTGTTAAATGCCAATTAAAGCATGTTTCCTATTTTGTTTTCATGTGAGTGTGGTGTATTCCGACAGGACTAAAATCACTGATAATCTCTGGTAATAATTTTATTACCCCTCCTGAAATAAAATGAATCAATTTGAAAAGCTTTAAACTGATTTTACCTCTAATACTCCAGCACTGACAGCCAGTATGTTGAATGTTGAACCATCCAAAGCAGACAAGGCAAAACAACATTCCTTGCTCGTCTGATTCTGGATCTGCGTGTTGAGCACTAATTATGTTCTTCCAATAGGGTCATTACCTGGCTTTGTTATGCTACAGGCGCCGAGCGATCAAAGAGAAGTGTGCTGGTAAAGGTACGGTCCTCCACTCCCCGGGAAAGGAGCTGTACAATACAGAGCAAAGCAAATAATTCTCAGGCAGATTAGAATTGAATTTCAATTTGGAAGGAAAACTGCACTCTCCTCTATGTCAATACAGACCAAGACTCACTTCTCCCTGGGAGACACACATTCTCAACCAGCTTCCTTCTCCCAGCCCTAGAACGCTGTAATATATCACATCTCCTTTTATTCATCTGTTTCCCTTCTTTCTTTTCCTGCCTTCCCCAGCTGACGCCACCCTGTTAATGGAGTCATTGGCTTTTGTCTTTATGGACTGACCCACTGCTTTATTTTCCAGCTAAGTTTGCATAATCTCTTTTAAAAGGCTTTTTTCAGATGCTTTCAGGGTTAGAGCTATTAAATATCTTTTTTTTTTTGACTGTGAATTTATTTTTTGTTAATAATGCATCATGAACATCACAAAGTTCATGTGCTGATAACTGATCTATTAAAAATAACAACACCTTACTCCCCTAAAGCACAGTGAAAATTTATTACAATATTCTGACAGATATTTTCATGAGATTCCTGTATAAAAAAACACCTTAGTAGGCTGAGTAGATTTCCCCTTTCAAGGTGCAAGGTGCAGAGGGACATCTAACACCCATGCAAAAGCTGACAGAGCTCTAAGACACTCAGCGTCAGATAAACAGCACTTAAAGCTTTCATCTTTGAGACACAGGACAATAAAAAGCTCCACTCTCGCTTCAGATCTGATCAAAACCACAGGTGTTTGTGTCCATTTCTCCACCGTGAGAAAACAACCCAACACCGTGGGCCTGAACATTATGGAGTTGTCAACAAGCTGCTAATTAGAAAACGAAAAAGAAGAAGGGACAGGCTGCAATATCACAAATGAGTTTGGGATTGAGCCGTGGTTACACTATGCTATATTTAGCCTAATTTTAAACACAATTTGGCTATAGTCTGCAGATATTACGTAGTGTATACATTTCAGCAGCTCAACCGTCCAACAAACCAAGAGTGCATGAACTGCAGCAGAGCAGATGTTAAGGTGTGTACTGGAGCTTTTAGTTATTGGAGTTAGTTTGCAGCAGAAGCACAATTCTGAGTCTGTACTTTGTAAACTCCACTTCTACAAACACCACACACTCACTCACCCATGCTCACAAGCTCACAACTCCATGCAACATTTGCAAGGGAATTCAAAGTCCATGATGTTTGTTCACCCCAGACCCTTTAGGGCAGGTGTACTATATTATTTGAGAAGATTTTTATTTTTTAAATATGCAGGACTACACAGGAGGAAGCAGGCATTAACCTCTCAGCTGCAGGCGAGAGTGGGACAAATGTTGCTGATTTTTGGAGGGAGTGGGCGGTTGCAGGTTTAAAAAATGAGTCCCACACAGACCTCTACTCCATGACCCTGAACAGGATGAAGCGGTTATAAAAATGAATGACCAATAAATACTTAATGGCTGTTTTGACTAGAAACCCAATAAAAGAATGGTGGTCTCTGATGTTTGTGCTGCACTGTATATAAAAGAGAACTTCATGCCTCTTGTACCATTGCTGTAGATGTTTCAGTAGGTGACTGTCCATGCTGTTGAATCTGATTTGGAACTACAAAAGCGTTTTACAGCTATTCATCTCTGAGAGGGACGTGAATAATGTGTGATCACAATGGAATAGTCACAGCTCATTAAAAAGACCACCGTCAAAGCGGGACAGCAGAGCTCTTTTGTGACACATCGCATGGTGCATATGAAATAACCTTGAATACTACACAAGTCTAGTATTGTACCGCTTTGATATGCTTTCCCTGCTATTGGCCTCATCAGTTCTTACCTAATACTCTCTGCACCTCTCTCCCTCTCCTTTCCCTCCCTCTCTTTGTATACAAGGTGGCTTCTGATGGATTAGGGGTATTTTCCTCTTTATTTTGTGGTGTGGTGTGACCCTCATTCGGTGACAGTGCTCTTACATCTCCGGCTCCAGGGGGAATTGTGCCCCCACCCCAGCCTACAGATGAAGACGTATCGCCGGTGACCTCTACACTGACGGGAGCAGTGGAGGGATGCAAGAAGCGTGACTCTTTAATGCTCTTCTGCCATCATTTCATACAGAAAAGGGCTGTGTGTGTGTCAGCCCCTATGTGTATGAGTGAGTGCATGCATTTGTCTTTGTATAATCTGAATGTGTCTCTGCCTGTGTTTCTCTATAAGTGTCTGGTTGTGGCAGTCTTTCCTGCAGGGCCGCTCTCCGATGAAAAACGTGTCTCCAAAAATAATAGGAAAAAACCTTCTCAACTTTAAATGGAAGTGAATGTAAATAGGTTTTATTCCAATTAATTATGGATCATTTCTATTGGTCCATTTGTCATGAAATGTTCACACAGTGTGAACACCTCAAAAATGGAGACACCATACGTTTTTATCTGGAGAACGATATATGAATTCCTTTGCATCTGCATACCTGGATGCTACTGGATGCTCTCTTGTTGGAGAAAGATGTATCAGATTATCCTAATTTGATGCGTCCAGTGAGTTGCAGGAGAGTGCATACAAATAGGAGAATTTAACATTTATTATAATATAACATTTAATATAACAATTATTTCTTTAACAACTATTCTGTGTAAAGGGTGTGTACTGTTTCCACTCAGAAATTCAACTAATGAAGAAAACCTTAGCATATAACTGGAGTTACAGTAACGTTATTTTTTCATGTTCTTGTCCTTTTCAAAATAGTGAGTGTCCAGATATTATGATTAATTTGGCAGTGATTAATATGGAACATAGCTCCAGGATACTAGTATCTTGTGTTTAATCTCTGCCTCAAGTAAGTCTCTCTCTCTCTCTCTCTCTCTCTCTCTCTCTCTCTCTCTCTCTCTCTCTCTCTCTCTCTCTCTCCCTCTCTCTCTGTGTGTGTGTGTGTGTGTGTGTGTGTATGTGTGAGACTCAGTGACTGAGTGTGTAAGTAACTGGGTGAGTGTCCACAGCTGTGAGTGGGTGAGTGACCAGGTTAGTGTGTTATGCCCCATGAAGTACTGGCACCTTGTCCAGTATTTTTTCCAGCATTGTACCAAGTTGTAGACTTTGAACCTACCACGGCACCACTGATCAGGATGAATGAATGAACCAGTAAGTTAATGGTATTGTGTGTGTGTGAGTGTGTGTGTGTGTGTGTGTGTGTGTGTGTTCAAGGAATATATCACATTGTGCAGATCTGTTTACACCTGTTTACACACTCACAGTGCAGTGATTTGTCTTCTTTTATTAAATGTGAAGGTGAAGACATATTTCAAGACACAGAGACAGGATTTTGGCTCTCTGTTTGTTTGTGTGTGTGTGTGTGTGTGTGTGTGTGTGTGTGTGTGTGTGTGTGTGAGTGTGTGTGACTCTGGCATCGTATTGTGACTGAAGGAGCACAGCAGTGTCCTGATCAGTGTTGCAGGTCAGTGTGAGTTCTGAGTGGTGGTCTGGGGGAACAGAGTCTTTGTTCTAATTAGACTGCTGCTGCTCAGAGAGGTTTAAGGGGGTGGGGGGAGATTGGAGCAGGTCCAGTGGAAGCAAGGATGTGGCAGACCCACCACTCTGGGCTCTGACATTTCGAGGATGAACGCAGTCTAATTTAAGCCTGGTGTTGCTCTCCTCAACTGTGTGCTGTTCCTGTCTGGTCTCTCCGTTTTCTCCATTTCACACCTGAAGAGTGACAGAGAAAGAGAGAGAGAGAGAGAGAGAGAGAGAGAGAGAGAGAGACTGTAGTGGGAAAGTGGCACAGAGAGCGGCTGAAGTGCTTAACAATGACTTTTAAAAGCTTTTAAAGCCTTTACTTTTTTACCTGACATATTGCTGCTGACACATTCAGAGGGTTCTCTACTTTTACCTCATTTATTTTGTTGAGGAATGTGAATCAGGAGCATGGAATTTTGGGACTACTTTGTGCCATGGTTTGTTCTTTCATATCCACAACATTAACACCACCTCTTTGTATCTACACTCACTCGCTATGCATGGATCAGAAACAGCAGTGCTGCTGGAATTTTTAAACACTTTGTCTAATCACTGTCCAGTCTGTTAGACGTCTACGTCGGTGGTCCACTTTTTAGACGTACAATCAGGGACGGTAGCTCATGTGATGTTGCACTGTTTTTGTGGGTCATCAGGGTGACATTGTAGAAAAAAGGAGGTAGTCATAATGTTATGGCTGATCTGTGTAAATGCTGTCTGTATTGTGGGATACACTTACTCAAATTTCACTAAATCCAGCAGAATATGTAACTTCCAGCAGCTGCATTTCTAATATTTAGACCAATTTCTTTCCGTGATCCTCCCATGTTATGTGCAGCTTTCCATCTAAAGCGTACACATGAGGAAGAGCAGCACATCTCAGGAACACACACACACACACACACACAGCTCAGGAATTGTGCATTTAGGCTAACTCTAGACATTTTAGTCTGTTTAGACACAAAAGGCTCAGCACATCTGGCTCTCTGGGTTTAAGCTGTTTTTCTCTGCTTTCATGGTGCACATACACAGCCCGCTACCAACTTAGAGGAGAATAATTCCTCCAGAATTTGGATATGGAGCAGTATTTGCACTAATGTTGCAGGCTGCTTTGAATCACTGGGCTATCTTAGTTACAAGCTTTGAAAATCCAGATGTATGCTATGTGATTTAAGCCTATTTTAACCCAGATGTGGTTTCTGCCAATACCCTGAAAGATCAGGCTGAATTTCAGTTTAATCATCTGTTGGGTGACGCGCAGTTCAAGGGTGCAGTGATGGGCAAGGTGGACCAATAAGGTAGGTGTGTGTAGGGTTTAAAAACTCAGCACTGCTGTGTCTGGTCCACACTTAGTAGCACATCACACAAAAACACACCACTAACACGTCAGTGCTACTGCAGTGTAGTCCGCAGACTTATCTCTATCCAAATTCTTGCCCTAAACCCTAAACCCTTCATTTAAATGTGCATTTGGGTGATGTTGTTGTACATTGTTAAAGTGTTCAAGGGGTCCGAGCTGAGACCAGAGCTGGGATACACTTCACTTTGCACGCCTTTATGTGTATACAGCACAGTATTTTATTAGAGCTTCAAACAGAAATGCATTGAAAGTTGTTAAGGTAATTAAGTTTAAATTTAACTTTACATGAAACAATGTCAAATCCCTGGATTATTAAGGCCAGAACTATAGAGAGTGGGAAATGAAGCTGTGTATTATATTACATACAGCACTCTTTATATGCCAGGACCTTATATGAAATGCATATCTACAAATGTTTGGTTCCAAGTGATGCCATATCCATTTATCAAGCATTTATAACATCTGGTTGATAAAACGTTGAGCTTGCTTTAGGTTAAAAATATCACTGTTAAAAAGTAATCTTGTAATCGTTTAAATGTGTTGCTTGAATGTTATTTTAATACAGTGCTTCAGGTTTGTAGTTTGTTGTGAACAGAAAATATTAGGCTTCAACTGTCAGGAACTGAACAAATGTTTTCTTATTTATTTATTTATTTATATAGGATATGTGGTTACAGACAATGAATGAATAATAATGGGGCAGCAGGTAGTGTTGCAGTCACACAGCTCCAGGGGCCTGCAGGTTGTGGGTTCGATTCCCGCTCCGGGTGACTGTCTGTGAGGAATTGGTGTGTTCTCCCCATGTCCGTGTGGGTTTTCTCCGGGTGCTCCGGATTACTCCTACGGTCCAAAAACACACGTTGGTAGGTGGATTGGCGACTCAAAAGTGTCCGTAGGTGTGAGTGAATGTGTGTATGTCTGTGTTGCCCTGTGAAGGACTGGTGCTCCCTCCAGGGTGTGTTCCCGCCTTGCGCCCAATGATTCCAGGTAGACTCTGGACCCACCGCGACCCTGAACTGGATAAGCGCTTACAGATAATACCGCTGACTATTCAGCTAGTGAAGTTTTGTTCATGCATTTGTAGCTTATAGTCAGTCAATCTGTGTCCAGTCTTTATGAGTGTGATGAGAGAAATTGTGTGACCACTGATGTCAACAGGTTGATAGCAACATTAACCTTTTTGAGTCAATATAGGGGAAAAATTAATAAAAACACATTTTGAAACTGGCTGGTCACTGCAAAACTCCCAGTTTGGGGTCAGAGACCATGGCTGACAACCTCATGGAGTATAGTTGTTTCTGTAATCCTTAGCAGACTGAGGACCATATTCCTCCACAGCCTGTACAAACACCCGCAGCCTAAGCCTCTCTCTTCATCTCTCCCTCAACCCTGCTTTGTTCTGAACACATGCTTCTGCCTGCCCTTATTAAAACTGATGCCTTCACATCATGCTCTACTGTCATATTAGTAAAATATTAATGGCGTCGATCCTTCTGTTGTTATCTTGGCTCTTAGTGCATCTTTGCATGTGTGTGTGTGTGTGTGTGTGTAGTATCTTTCCACTTCCTGTCAGTTTAAAGAACAGACAATTGAGAAGGTGCTGCTTTTTCTTTCGCTTTTCCGCCGTCTTGGTGTCAAACATGAAGAGGCAGGCCGTGAAATAATGGGGTCGAATTGGAGGAGGAGGAGAAGACGGCTCCGAATGTTTTCCAGAAGGTGCTATGAGAACGTGTAGGTGTGCGTTAGATTCGGGTGGAAGAGAAGGGATAGGTGTTAGCAGGCGTTTGAAAGAGAGAAAGAGCACTTGGACGAGTGTGGGTAGGCTTGTTTTTTTGGGGGAAGGAAAAAAAGCGCTAGGAAAAAAAAGTGTGTTGTTATTGAACGCTTGCTGTTTTTAGAGAGGGAAAGAGGTGTGTTTTGGCTCGGAGGAGTGAGAGGTATGTGCGGTGGGGTTTTTTTTTTTTTTGGTCTTCGGAGAAGGACACGGAAAACTTAACGTTCTTTTCGGAGAGCACGAACATGGCGGAATGCTTTTTTTATGAAGCCCCTCTCTTTTGCAGTTATCAAACCTTCATGAGAGCACGATGCTCTGTCCGTGTCAAATTCTTCACGCGCTTTTCTGCTGATGAAAATAAAATAACACATTGAAAAGCAAGGATGGTGTGTGTTCTCTCAAAGGCCGTTCCGTCCGTGTCCTTGGAGTTCTCCACAATAGCTACAGTCAACGTATTTTCACTTTTCATCCGTCAGTTGAATAACGTACTCCCACACACTCCACCCGCCCACAGTCACACAGAAAGACACGCTTGCATTGGCCAAAAGAAGCTGACCTTGTCCACATCACCCCAGCTGCATTATTTCCTGCCTGTCCTTATTGGGTCGAGAAGCATGGGTTCATCTGCATAACCCATGCTAATGTATGCTGGGGGAAGTGGACCACTCTGGAGGTGATGTTTCAGCACCTTTCTTATCTGTCATGTCTGTTTTAATAAGCTTTAGATGTCAAGAAAACCATTGAATTCTCCTTACCAGTCTAAACTTCTCAAGGAACTGACGCAGGTATAAGGTAAATTTGTGTGTGTGTGTGTGTGTGTGTGTGTGTGTGCATGCGTGTGTGTGTGTGTTCGTGTTATTGTGGCCGCCTTGGTGACACACCCAGGGAATAGAATGATCAAAGGAAACAAGGCCTTTCTTTATGGCTCACTCTGTCTTTATTGTGTTTATTGTCTGTGCTCCACTGGGGCTGAAACGCCCAAGCCTTGTCAATTAAAACCCCCTGTCAGCCCTCTACACTGATAAAATACTTCCTCCTCTGAAGGCCATGCACTCACTCGTGCAGAGATGTTTGGTGAGCAACAGAGAGGGAGAATGGTGCATTGAATTTCTTTAGAGCTTTGTCACTCTGTTCAGATAAAAAATAATAATAATAATATACAGGACACCTTCTTCAGTTATCGTACGAATCTTTAAGAATAATTCATCACATTTTTTCCATTTTTCTCTGCATTTACTTATTCATTAATTCATTATCATTAACCGTTTATCAAGTGGGTCCAGAGCCTACCAGGAATCATTGGGCGCAAGGCAGGAACACACCCTTGAGGGGGCGCCAGTCCTTCACAGGGCAACACACACTCACACATTCACTCATACCTACGAACACTTTTGAGTCACCAATCCACCTACCAATGTGTGTTTTTGGACCGAGGGTCCGCGGGCAGAACAGATCAAACTCCTCACAGACAGTCACCCAGTGCGGGACTCGAACTAGCCATTTTACTAGCCATTCAACACCAACTCAAGTTGAGTTTTGTGAACTCAGATGATTTGTGCATTCATGTTTGTCGAAGTTAAGGGGTTTATTGGTACTCTCAGTGACAGAGCCATATGATACAGTAAGTATATTATTTCTGCTAGCAATTTTTGCTGAGGATTTTTGCTTTGTCTCATAGTCACGGTTCACGCTGCTGTTCTGGATAAATGCTCTGTTTTTAGAACATTTATGTATGACACGCTGGTTTTCTACCGGCTGCAGGAATTATGACAAGAAACTGCCCATTGTGTTCATCTTTAAATGTTTGTTTTCTGGATCAACTTTACTTATTATGAAGCAAGCCATGCTCTCCTCACTCTCACGTCCCTCTTGCTCTCTCTAGTAAACTGGCTGCACCAGATAAACAATCAGTTTGATTAGTGGCGTGAATGGATCACTGTATTAACTGTGCTTTTTCCTATGACTTTCTGAAAAAATAGCACTTTATGATTAAAAATTAAGATTAGAGCTTATTTCCACTGTTATATTACAAATTAGTCACAGATCTGGACAAAACCATCATTCAGTCCAAGACCAATTGTACTCTATAGGTGTCACAGTTGAAGGAGGATGAGGAGGTGGACGTACATGCAAGGAATCTTTATTTAAACAAAACCAAGGCAAACACAACAAACAGAAAACAAACACGAGCAGGGAGGCAAGAAAACAAACTAGAACTCAGTGGAACATAACTAGGACAGGAACATAAAAAAACTGTGAACTGGTGGTAATGTGTTGTAGGGACTACTGAACGCTTATGAACAATATTCACACACAGACGCTGTATTAGGGAGACCGTTCCGTTAACCCTAGACATCGGACTGAATAGAGGACTCGGTTCAGGTTCATGAGTGGCCGAGGAGTCGGCTAGTGTTTTTTTAGAGAGATGATTCTTTTCGCGGCAAGGATTAATAAAGTTTTCCTCCTCGGGATTTTTGGGTTAAAAATCAACCTCGCCTCAGCGTTCTCATTTGAACTCCCACACTGGTGACCCCGACGGCACTTTGAACGATTTCAAAGCCTCCAAACATGGCCATGAACGCCGTAGCCCTGAAATTACCGGAGTTTTGGGAAGAACACGCCGCCATTTGGTTCGTTCAAGCTGAGGCTCAGTTCGCCATTAGGAGAATCACGGACGACGAGACAAAATACTATTACGTGGTCGCAGCGCTGAACAGCAGCACAGCTTCCAGGGTAATTAACTTTCTGCAAAACCCCCCAGATCTCGACAAATATGCCGGATTAAAAGCACTGCTCTCGCAAACTTTTGAACTGTCTGACGCCGAACGTGCCCGCCAGCTTCTCTCATTACCGGGGTTGGGCGATTCCAAACCGTCAGAGCTCATGGATCACATGCTGTCGCTTCTGGGTGAGCACGAACCATGTTTTCTTTTTAGAGAACTTTTTCTACAACAGCTGCCTGGAGAGGTTCATGCGGCGCTGGCAAACTCCAGCATTGTGGAGCCTCGGGCTCTGGCTAGAGAGGCTGACAAAATAGTCTCGGCCAGACAACAGTGTCACGCCGCTACGCGTCCGACAGCACCCCAGCCCACTACTACTCTCTGTTTCTACCATGCGCGTTTCGGAGACAAGGCCAAGAAATGCCGCTCACCGTGCAACTTCAAGGGAAACGACCGGGCCGGCGCCTGTTAGCGGCTACAGGTGCCGGCCGTTCCAGCAGCCTGCTTTTCCTTACAGACGCTGATTCGGGTCGCCGTTTTCTGTGTGACACGGGAGCCCAGGTTAGTGTACTGCCCGCTTCAAAATTGGATGTGGAGTCCCGTGGCGTAGGCCCACCGCTGGAAGCAGCCAATGGCAGTCCTATCCTCACCTATGGCAGACGGTCAGTGCCTTTGTGTTTTAATGGGCAGCGGTTTAATTGGGATTTTATCCTGGCCAAAGTTTCCACACCGCTTCTGGGCGCGGATTTCTTGTGCGCTAATAATCTGCTTGTCGATGTGAAGAACAGGCGCCTCGTCGACCCAGAAACATTCAGTTCACTCCCATGTTCCCTCAGTCACTCTGGCTCTTTCAAGTTGTCCAGCACACTCTCCCCCTCTGACGAGTTTGCGAAGATCCTGGCCAGTTTTCCGAGTCTCACAGAGCCCACGTTCACAGCTCTGGCAAGCAAACATGGGGTGGAGCACCACATCACCACCACAGGCCCACCCGTGTATGCAAGGCCCAGACGTTTAGATCCGGCAAAGCTCTCCATTGCTGAAGCCGAGTTCAACACCATGGAACGCCTTGGCATTGTGCGACGGTCCAACAGCCCGTGGGCCTCTCCTCTGCATATGGTCCAGAAACCAGGTGGTGGATGGCGGCCGTGCGGTGATTACCGTCGCCTTAACGACGCCACTACCCCAGACCATTACCCGATCCCACACATACAAGACTTTTCTGCTCGTTTAGCTGGTACAGTCATTTTTTCTAAAGTGGATTTGGTCCGCGGATACCACCAGGTTCCTGTGCACCCTGCAGATGTTCCGAAGACTGCTGTAACCACCCCATTTGGCCTGTTCGAATTTCTTCGCATGCCTTTTGGTCTCAAAAATGCAGGTCAAACCTTCCAACGTCTCATGGACAGTGTACTGCGTGACCTCCCCTTTTTGTTTGTGTACCTGGATGACATATTGGTTGCCAGCACCTGCAGGTCGGAACATTCACAGCACCTCAGAGTTTTATTCGAGCGCCTCAGCCAGCATGGCCTTATTATCAACCCTGCGAAGTGCCAGTTTGGCTCGACCACCATTGACTTCCTCGGTCATCACATCTCCAGCACTGGTGCTGTTCCGCTTCCTGCCAAAGTGGAAGCAATCCAAGGTTTGGCCCGTCCCCTCACCATCAAAGCTTTGCAAGAGTTCCTGGGCATGATAAACTTTTATCATCGATTTATCCCACGAGCAGCCAGTGTCATGCGTCCCCTTTACAAAGCGCTTAAGGGTAAACCTGCCAAGCACCTGGTGGACTGGACCGATGAGAGGGCTCAGGCATTCAATGCCTCCAAATGCGCGCTAGCAAAAGCTACCATGCTGGCACACCCGATTCCGAACGCACCTATTGCAATCACCACCGACGCATCGGATTATGCAATAGGGGCTGTGCACGAGCAGTGGGTCAATGGTGCTTGGCAACTGCTGGCTTTCTTCAGTCGGCAACTTCGTCCAAATGAGCGCAAGTATAGTGCTTTCGACCGCGAGCTCCTTGCCCTTTATCTGGCCGTGCGTCATTTCCGTTTTCTCTTGGAGGGCCGCCTGTTCACGGCTTTTGTTGACCACAAACCTCCACGACACCTCCACGGGCCAGCCCAGACCCGTTGTTCCTACTGGATGGCGTAGACAGGTTTTTGACGCCATACACGGCCTTTCTCATCCTGGTACTAAGGCTTTGCAAAGACTGGTGGCAGCCAAGTTTGTCTGGCGTGGCCTCAAGAAGGATGTGCGTTACTGGGCAAACACTTGTGTGGCCTGTCAGTGAGCTAAGGTGCATCAGCACATCAAAGCCCCCTTAGCAGTTTTCCCTGTTCCTGAGCGGCGTTTTGATCACGTGCATGTGGACCTGGTGGGGCCCCTTCCGCCGTCTCGGGGTTTTACACATCTCCTCACTATGGTCGACCGGGCAACAAGGTGGCCAGAGGCCGTTCCGTTGTCATTGACAACATCAACGGAGGTTGCCAGGGCTTTCCTTGGCACGTGGGTTGCACGTTTCGGGGTTCCATCCGACATTTCTTCGGACCGGGGCTCGCAGTTCACATCCGCAATCTGGCACTGTCTAGCTAGGGATCTTGGTGTGCGAATCCACCACACAACTGCGTACCACCCTCAGGCTAATGGGTTGTGCGAACGTTTCCATCGTTCCATGAAGGCTGCTCTCCGGGCCAGCCTGAAAGGTGACAATTGGTTAGACAAACTTCCATGGGTTATGCTGGGTCTTCGTGCTGCACCTAAGGAGGACCTCCAAGCATCCTCAGCAGAGCTGGTGTACGGCCAAGTGCTGCGGGTCCCTGGCGAATTCCTCCCAACAGTCACGGTGGTCGGCCAGTCAGCAGCGTCCTGCCCTTCAGGAGTTCTCGAGGACTTTTGTTCCCCTGCCCACCTCTCAGCACGGCCTGCAGCATTCACAGGTCCCTCGTACTCTGCACAAGGCAAACTATGTTTTTGTCCGCCATGACGCTCACCGCACCCCTCTTCGTCCGGTCTACGATGGTCCATTCCGAGTGATCGCCCCAGGGGACAAGTTTTTCATTGTAGACTTAGGAGGTACACGCGAGCGGATCTCCGTGGACCGTCTTAAGCCTGCTCACCTGGACTTGAATGAGCCTGTGATACACGCACGACCTGCACGTCGCGGGCGCCCTCCCAATGCTATTGTTCCCACTGCACCCACACCTCCTGGTGGTCCTGCACCCTCTGTTCCTCACCGCAAGGGCCGTTTCGGCCGGGTGTCACGCCCCCCTCGTCGTCTGAACATGTCTGTGTTGATGAATACTGGGGGGGCCTGTGTAGGGACTACTGAACACTTATGAACAATATTCACACACAGACGCTGTATTAGGGAGACCGTTCCGTTAACCCTAGACATCGGACTGAATAGAGGACTCGGTTCATGTTCATGAGTGGCCGAGGAGTCGGCTAGTGTTTTTTTTGAGAGATGATTCTTTTCGCGGCAAGGATTAATAAAGTTTTCCCTCCTCGGGATTTTTGGGTTAAAAATCAACCTCGCCTCAGCGTTCTCATTTGAACTCCCACAGTGTAAGACAACAGACAAAGAAACACATCTACACACACAAGAACCAACAAGGAAACACAGCAAACACAGGGGTTATATATACAAAGCACTGACAAGGAACACCTGGGACTGATAACGAGGGGGCAGGATTACAAATGAGACACTGACAAAGGAGGAACTAAGGCAGGACTAGGAAGGAGACAACAACATCAACAAAGAGCCATGTGCTATGCGAGCACATGGTGGAAGCAACAGACAGGACAGGGCCAGGGTGTGACAGATTCCCCCTCCTAAATGCGCAACTCCCGGGGCGCGTAAACCTAGACCCCCCAGGAGCTGGCGCAGGAGAGGGGCAATGAAAACAAGACAAGACTGACGGAACAACAAATCAACAGGACTCAGGACAAGACAGGAACAGACACAGGAAATGGAGCTGGGGACTTGAACAGGACCGGAAACAGGAGACTGAACAAGACACTGGACAGGCGACTGATGAAAGGGAACAGGAGACAGGACTTGGGACAAGACAGGACTAGAGATGGGTGATAAAACCTGAGTGAGGACAGAAGACTGAACTGGGGACAAAACGGGAACAGAGACAGGAGACTGAACTGGACTGGAAACAGATGGCAAGACACCGGACTGGAACTAGATTGAACTGGTGATAGGACAGAACCAGACAGAGACTGGACACGAGACAGGACAGGAGCAGAGACAGGTGACGGGACTGAGTCTGAATATTGGGACTAGACAGGGCACTGGACTCGAGACAAGACAGAGGGTTGAAACAGGAACTGGACTGGAGACAACACAGGAGCAGATGAAACACAAGACTGACAAAGGGAAACCAGGAGAAGACGAACCACTGGACTGAAATGGGGACTGGACAGGACTTGGCAGGGGAACAGGGACCAGGACGTTCACTGGGACTGAAACAAACATGGTGACAGGGACTGAGACAGAGACAAAAGCAGACACAGGTACAGGGACATGGACAGAAACTGGGACCAAGACTGGGACTGACAGAGGAACAAAAACAACAATTGGGGAGTGCCTAGGCTGGCTTCTCGGATCTCACCTCAGACTTTTGCCAGTCCTGGGCACTCTCCTATCGCAGGAAGAGGAGCAGTGTAGTTCGCCGCCATCACAGGGACAGGAGCACATGGTGGAAACAACAGACAGGACAGGGCCAGGGAGTGACAATAGGTGGAATAATTTACACCACTTTTTGACATGTTCTCTTCAACAGCTGCTTAGCAAATCAACCAAGGTAGGCCAACATCATGTAAAAAAAAAAAAAAAAAAAAACTAGAAAAGTTTCTTCAAAATTGCCAGGTTCAAAGAAAGTATTATCACAGTATACAGTATTACCGTGGGGTAGGGCATGCATGAACCTCTTGTGAGTGTGGTTTGAATGAAGGGTTTTCGGCACTGGGAGGTTCTGCTCAGCACAGTAGACGTAGACACACATAGACACACGTGTTGGCTATAAAAAAAAGTATTTCTGAGAGAGCAAATTTCAGTGACGTGTGCTGGAGGAACAGAAAAGTTTGAAAACAAGTGAAAAAGGACACGTCTTATTGAGTGGGGGGGTTCGGGGGGGCTGGTTGATGATCTCTCGCCCCTCACAGCCATTGTATGCTTAGCTGAACCGATGGGTGCTTTTAGGTCCTTTACACTTTTATTTGCTACACAAAACATGTGAATTTATTTTTTAATTCATCCGAGAACTTACATTTACGTTTCGGCATAGCTGCTCGAGATGAGGGTGGGTACATGAGCTTTGCCTGACGTAAACAAGGACTACTGACGTGGAGACTGACCAATTAAATGTTTACAGAGAAGCTTATCGACCAATAATGGTAGCTCTATCGTCAGACCGTGTAATCAGAAGATTTTAGGCTACTTCACCACGCCCCCTTCTCACTCAAGTGAACCAAACGGAGTAGGGGAGGGCGGGACTAGTTTGTGAACAAAACGCTTCTCGAAGTTCTATGTAAGCTCTAGAAAAACAAAATCCCGGACATTTGTGTAATTCCACCCGGACATTTTTTTAAGTCTAAAAAAAAGGACATGTCCGGGTAAAAGAGGACGTCTGGGCACCCTAGCTAATAGGCACTTGTGATTTAGCACACCACAGCAGATATTTTTCCAGCGAACAGAGACACAACCTCACCTTCTGTTTACTATCTCACTTTTCAATCGTTCCTATTGTATTTAAATTTAAATTACATATTATACTTTCATTTATGAAACATATGTTCCGTGTTAACATTTTCTGATTTGAAACTATGCCTTTAATATTTAATATTTCCCTTCAAGTATTGCAGGGAATTCTGGGATACATGCTTCTAATGCAAGGCAAGTTTATTTATATAGCACTTTCCCTACACTGCGGTCACTGAAAATGACTAAAAATCTGAGAATACCAAAATAACTTAAATTAAAATGGGCACTGTGGTAGGTTGTATCGCAGTCACACAGCTCCAGGGACCTGGAGGTTGGGGGTTCGAATCCCGCTCCGGGTGACTGTCTGTGAAGAATATGGTGTGTCCTCCATGTGTCCTTGTGGGTTTCTTCCGGGTGCTCCAATTTCCTCCCACGGTCCAAAAACACACATAGGTAGGTCGACTAGTGACTCAAAAGTGTGTGTGTGTGTGTGTGTGTGTCGCCCTGTCAAGGACTGGTGCCCTCTCCAGGGTGTGTTCCACCTTGCGTCCAATGATCCTGGGTAGGCTCTTCACCCACCATGACCCTGAACTGGATAATCATATTGAAATAAATGATTAGTAGAACATGATTCAAACAGCATTAAAACATACTAATAAAAATGCATAATAGGAGGGAGAATTATTATTACATACAAATTACAATTTAACAGGAACTGATATATATACTGTAATGGAAATGCATAGCAAAACACAGCAACATACTGTGAACAATAGGTTAAAATTATGTTGTAATTTGCTACAAAATTAGAGCGGCTCTTGTTCATGGCTTGAAAGTACCAGGGCACATGAGCTTTGCATGTTGTGCATGAAATTGATTTTTCTGTGTCCCTGTTTCAACAGAAGATAACCTTACTTATAAAAAAAACTTAGTGTGATATTGGTATTGGACACTTATTAGATATCTTCTCAACTCAAAATATAATTTCTCTCAAATCAAAAAGTTCTTTTCTGCAAGCTGCAGTAGTGAGTAGAGCAAGTCTGAGAGAATTTAGGAGTTATTTGGTGGGAAAGATGATTAAACATGCCTTCAGCAGTGAACAGAATTTTTCAAGCTAAACACTTGCAGTCAACATCTGCATTAAACAGGAAATCAAGCTATGATCTATGCCTGATGTAACAAGAGTGAGTAATTCAAAACTGATAACCCTATACAATGGGTTTCACATCAAAGTAAGCCAGGTCAACTTCTCTTATGAGTAATAATGCTCTTCATAGAACAGGCAAAAACACACACGTTGGTAGGTGGATTAGTGACTCAAAAGTGTGTGTGTGTTGACCTGTGAAGGACTGGCGCCCCCTCCAGGGTGTGTTCCTACCTTGTGCCAAGTGATTCCAGACCCCCCACTACCCTGAATTGGATAAGCAGTTATACAAAATAAACAGGTAAATATGCATTCATTCTCTTAAATAACCTGATTTTAAAACTCTCAGTATAATAAGCGTCAACTCCTTTTTTAATTTAATTTCTTGTATAAGAATTCTTCTTTTTGGTTCTCAAAACCTGTGGATTAATAATATTTTTACTAAAGGGAAATACTGAGACCTACTGAAAAAAGCCATCCTCGGGTTTTAGCATAAAACCCAAAACCAAAAAAGTTATGATGATAGTAGAATTTAAAATCTCACCCAAAATCAGCATAGTTATACTCAAAATATCACAACAAACTAAACACAATATCAGTTATACTGCACAACAAAATAAAAAAAAAACTGATTCTCTTACTGGGGTAATGGCCACACCCTTGATGCTGTGTGACCAGTGTGTGGGGACTGTGACAGATGCCACAATACTCTTCTGTGTATTTTCAAATCGTGATGCATTTCTGCTTAGAAACCATAAAATGTCTGTGAGAAAATTTTTAATGCTGTACAAAAAATAACAGCTGCATTAGAACTGATTTTTATTCCCCAGAATTCAAGCCAGCTGTGCAGAGAATTTAAATCAAATGCTAATGTCCTGAAATAAGGCAAGGAAAATGTGGCTGAAAGTGGCTGGATCAGTTTTTGTCTGTGAATGGAAATCTGTATTTCTGAGCATGTGAAGGGACGTTAGGCAGGAGGGTAATGAAGTAAAGAGGAAAATATGCATAATTCCTGAATAAAACATTATACAGTCCATTTTGTCAGTTTCACCTCAGTATAGGGGGCTTGAGAGAGCAGTGTCAGGGATATTGCCATGGGTGAAGAACACCAAACAACATGTTGGACACGAGTGCTCTTAATCATCCTGAGAGTGTGATGCTATAGGAGTGATACATTGCATCAGGTCAGGACTTGTCATCACTAAAGAAATTCTCAGCTATTCTCAGCTATAGGGGTCAAACAGAATCCCTGAGATGAAGCTGGACGTTGTGAAACCCATGCAGAAAGACAACAATTCTAAACATCCATGCAAGTTATGGATAAGGAAACACATAGAGAGCAGAATTAAAAACTCAGCCTGAGAGTTACTATGAGGTTGCTGAGTGGACGGTTGCCCCACATGTTGTGTTACTGCCAGTCTTGGGGTCCTGGGTTTGGCCCTTTCCTCAGGTCACTGAGTTCCGAGTCTCCAGTTTCTTCACACAATCCCAAAACACATGTTGTCAAGTGGATTGGCTGGGTGAGACTGTCCACAGGTGAAAGTGTGGAAGTGACTGGGTGAGGGTCTGAAATTGTCCACAGGTGTGAGTGTGAGAGACTGGGTGAGTTTGGGATGCATTATAATGGGCTGGTGCCCTGTCCAGGGCGTGCTTCTTGCTGGCACTCAATCATTCTGGATAGGCCCTGGACCCGCCATGACCCTCAACAGGTTTAGAGTTTACATAAGACAGATGATTGAATGAATGAATGAATGAATGGTTGAATGGCAGTTTGCTCATAGTTCTCTGCCAAAATGCTACACTCTTAGAAAAAAAGAACAGTACAGTACATTATTTTCACTAAATGTACAAACAGTGTTAATGCAACTTTCAAAGGTATAAACATGGTTTTAAGTCAAACTGTGTTCCCTAAAGACACATTACATCCTCTTCTCCAGAAAGAGAGGTGAATATATCTTCATTATAGATGTGTACAATAAAACAAACATAATATAAGTCCTGGAGATGAAATTGGGCATATGCAATCAACACAACATAAAAAAGCTAAAGTTAATATAGAATATGGTATCTTTACAGTTCGTCTGAGAGTGTACCAGAATCTGTTTCTGTCCCTCTTGTCCCCTCCATTAACTAACAATGCTAAATTAAACATTGATGGTTCATTCCCTATGAAATTTCAATAAATAGTTTTAAAAAAGGACTTTCAAATTATGCAACCTCAATAAAGCATCAGGGGGCGGCACGGTGGCGCAGCAGGTAGTGTTGCAGTCACTCAGCTCCCAGAGGTTGTGGGTTCTGCTCCGGGTGACTGTCTTTGAGGAGTTTGGTGTGTTCTCACCGTGTCTGCGTGGGTCTCCTCCGGGGCCGAAAACACACTTTAGTAGGTGGATTGGCGACTAAGTGTCCATAGGTATGAGTGAATGTGTGTTACACTGTGGAGGACTGGCGCCCCCTCCAGGGTGTGTTCCTGCCTTGTGCCCAATGATTCCGGGTAGGCCCCAGACCCACCGCGACCCTGAACTGGATAAGCGGTTACAGACAGTGAATGAATGAATGAACAAAATATCAACAAAAAATATACAAGATTTCTTCTGATACAGACTTGAGTATAAGGTCTGGTGCTGACATATTAATATACAGTATGTCCACACATTTGTAGACATACATTTTCATTAATGTGCACCCAGTCTGGACATCGATTTTCAAATGTTAAAAACATGTTTTGTATAATCTCCATTGAAATACATAAAGAGAAATGGGACACTAAACCTTACAACAATGGGATTCTGTCTCCATGCTCAATACTAAGCATGAAATAGAGTGTTATAAAGCCAGGCTTTGGACAGTAAAGCAATTCATTTGACATTTACTAATTTGGAAAATGTAGCACCTTTTGTATCTATGGTATGAGTTGCAGTGTGCAGAGCTAATCTTCCAACGTCAGTACCTGATCTCACTAAAGCGTTTGTGGCTGAATGCAATAAAATCCTCACAGCAATCTTCCAATCTAGTCTGAGGCCTTTGCAGGAGAGTAAAGGACGTTGCTGCAGTAAAATGACATGAATTGCTTATTAATGCCATTTGAGAAGAAATGGTGCGTAAGCAGGCTCCTGCACCGCGCCGGCCGTGTAAGGTGTATATACTGAATAAGCAATTGTGTAACCTTCTCAAAGAAGCAAATGAAAGAATCCTTGCAGCATAAGGTCTTGTGTATTTAATGTTCTCCAGCATGCTTGACTTTCTTGACACATGGGCAGGGCATTTTTTCAAACCTGTTTCTGTAACAGCACCAACTCTGAGTGAATCGCAAAGGCCGCAGAAACAACACCTCGCAGAGGGCAGCTGAGTTAAAGAAGATGAACAGGTAGGATGTGAAAGCACCAAGGTCTCCTCTGTAAATGAAAGTCATTAATAAAAGGCCTGAAAGAGGAGCTATAGAAGAGGGTTGGGGAACTTGCACAAAAGTCTGAATGTGTGAGCTGACGTCAATATAGTCCTTCACCAGCCTGAAGTCATCCATTTCCTGAGGAAAACAAAGAACTGGATATGTGATAAGGAGAACAGGAGAGATAGAGAGAGAAAGCATACTCTTGTATGGGAATTTTTTTGGTTAAGACCTCACTCCAACCTGAATATCTTCACTGTTGTACTCAATCAATTCAAAACTTATGTTCCAGAAAGAAGGAGTTATGAGTAGGGATGTACCGATTCAATGTTAGGATCAGCTATTGATTATTTAAAATTAGTTTAGGCCAATCTGTATGAAAAACAGAGGGCTTTTAATATAAAACAACATATACAGGTAAACTTGATGACGTGGCGGATGATGTATCTCTGTTCCAGAGATAGCGGCATCCGCCAATCCTGTTCCTGTGAAGACAGCATCCGCCGCTCCTGGTCCTGTGAAGGCGGTGACCCGTGCCGTTCCTGTGAAAGCGGCCAACCCTGCCACTTCTGATCCTGTGACTATGGTCGGTAATTCACATGACAACAACGTGTACAAAGCATCTGGCTCTGGTGGAAGATTTCAGAAATGCTTCCACCAGTACAGAGCTGCAGTCACATGACCAGCTCTCAGCGCTTCTACACACATTCTCTGTCTCACTCTCTGGCTTGCTCACACATACAGAGAACCTTTCCAGTGTGACCAAGTTACTTGTTTCTTCTCAGGTTCAGCTGCTAAATTTTATTTTAATGACTGTTTAAAATAAATATTTAATCATTTGTTTGCTGTCTGTTTGTTTGACAAAATGAAGCTAATTATTTATATTTTGCGGGATAAATTTGTATTTATTTTAACGTATATGAGGACATATGACTTGGAATGTTAATGCTGTGCAAAGGTCCTGCGCAATTTATTTCTATGTGTTAGTTTGTTATGTTTAGTTTTACAAACTTAGTAAAGTAATGTTATGTTACTCTTGAGGTACATGGTGATGTATGCAGTTTGTAGTGTTGGATCGGTATTAGGTATCGACCGATACGTTTATATATCGTATCAAAATTTTTAATAGTTGGATCAATGCATCCCTAGTTATGAGTTAGCTGAATAACTTAGGTCCAGATTGAAGGACTGTGAATGTTCCTCAGCTTTTCTATCAGACAAATTTGACTTGAGGCTTAAGTTATCTGAGGGTATACTGAGAAATCCTTCTTTCTGGAACAACCCCTTGCTTTTCACAGTGTGTCAAAATTCATGACAGATGGACCAGAGAAGTTCTGATTTAGTGCTGCATATAACACAATGTGTAGCCAGTCAAGACTTGTCCCACCTCCTCGTCTGAGTCTCTATAATCACTCCAAGGACCCACGTTTGTGTGAGAGCACAAAGGTGAGGTTAAACACAGAAAAACCAAAATGAGTATGGAGAAATTAAAGTATTGATTAAACAGGGAGAAAACAAGGACAGAGGAAACAAGAACAAAATTAACTGTTCTGAACAGAGCTGTTTAGACAATGGGAGAATGTTGCTGTACTGTTTATGCCTTGTAGTATTTTACCAAAGCTTGTCACAAACCCTAGAACTTTGTTCACTTCTAGAAAAGGGGGATAATATGTCTACTTTAAGAATGTCTCTTTCATTCTTCTGTCCAGTAGTGTTTTGGAGGTAGAAGGTTTTGTTCTGAGAGTGACAATATACTTGCAAGGGAAATATATATATATATATAAAGGCCAGCAGTAGAGCTTCAGTATATTAATGTCTTTCAGAAGATTTAACTTCAACACAGTTTAAGGGAATCCAGCTGTAAACAACATGCCATAAACTTTAGTCCAACTTAGAGAAGTATGGAGACCACTCATGTGCTTGTTCATTCCCTTGTGATCTCAAATCCTCACTACAGCACCATGCTCCTTGCTAGCCGCCTTCTGAACGTAGCATCAATTCCGGGATGGACAGTATCCACATTTTTCATACTGTCATACCGTCTCAAAATATTATTGCGGTATACAGTATTACTTTCGGGAAGGGGTGCTCTGTCAGGCTGCACTGAGCCTTATATCTGTGAGCACAAAGTCAAGTGAATTTAGCTGAACAAATCGCGACACACGTGTTGATGATTAAAACCTGTTTCTGAGAGAGCAAATTTCAGCAACTGGTGATGAAGGAAAAGAAAAGTTCGAAAATAAGGAAAATAAGACGGTGTACACTGTTTAGAAGCACAGCTGGTGCTAACAGGCACTTGTGGTTTAGCACACCACAGCAGATTTTTCAGCAAACTGAAGCTCAAAACACATATTTAGAGGATAAAGCCTGATACCTGAGCACTAAGTCAAGTGAAGGATTTTTCGGAGAATTTTGTCTGTTTACAGCTTAATTCCTCTCTCTTTTAACCCAAACTCAGTGCTAAACTACAACTGCGGTGGGCTCCTGGGCTTGTGCTTTTCTACACCCATTTTCAGACTGACATCAGCAGTTCATTGAGCTCCCACAGCACCCCCTCCCTGTGGCTCTGTTAAATGCACATGATCATTTTAGCCGACTTTTAAAGAGACAGAACAGAAATTTGACACATGACACATACATCATAAATACCGCCCTTATTTTGAGATACGGTCCACATTTTTAAATACCGTATTTAAATATCGTACTGTAAATATACAATATTATCATTACACCGCCCAACCCTAGCATCAATATTGTTTTTCAACTTTCCAAAGGTCACTCATGTTGCTTCACCTCTGTGTTCCCTTCACTTGTTTCTGCTCACATGATGCTCTCGTAAAAACCCCCAACCAGAGTCCTTTACCTTCTTCAAGCATGGGCTCAAGACTCATGCTACTGCCTTGCCTTGTTTCTCCCTCTACATCTGCTTTTGTTTTTGCTTGGTTCTGTTTGTCACTTGACGCTGTAATGTGTTGGCCTTGCATTTTTGTTATTTTGTTCGCCTCATCAGAGTATTCAGTGTTGTTAGACTTTATTATTATTTTGTGGTGTGTCTTTTTATCAAGGACACTGTAAATAAAACCAGCTTGCACGTGTGTCCACCTTGCCTGCATCTATGTTACAACATCAAATTCAAGAGAATTCTACCTGTAAATGTCCTGGCAGTGTGAGGAAGAAAGAGAGACGCTGTATATTTCTATGTCAGTTTCACATGACTACAGTAAAATACAAAAAGGCATCCTCGGGGTTAAGTTGGCCCCCTCTTTATTTCTCTCCAGATGATAAGTCACATCTAATCTCCACACATTTACCAAATGGCTGTGCTGTGGCTCATTTCTGGGTTTTATTTCCTTAGAAACTTTCATTTATTCATTCGTTTTCCATATTCACTTCATCTTGATGATTGGGGACAAGACAGAGGCTAACTCTCTTCAGGGGGGCCCACCCATCACAGGGCCTCACACATTCACAACTTGTGGACAATTTCACACAGCCAGCCCACATAGCAATGTGTTTTTGGACTGTGGGAGGAAATAGAGCACCTGGAGTGAACCCATGCAGACACAGCGAGAACACACTACATTCACAGAAAAAGACATGAGGTGAGATTCTCAAAACGTTTACAAGATAATATACCATTTTTTAACATTACATAATAGCGATATTTATTTTACACTTTCAGATTGGAGTCAACCTATTGTTACGCATAAGTTATTTGCTCCCTTTTACCATGTCATGACCCCCAGAGAGGAGGATCATTCTCAGTGGGGTGGTGTGTTAGTATGTGTTGTGCTGGTGTGTTGAGTACAGTCCACTAATCCTGTCCTATGTGTTGTGTCCACTAGACGACAACAAATACAAACTGTGCAGCAATAGATGACCTACTTTCTTTGACTTTACATCTACGAGGTTGGAACAGCGAGGCAGGTGTGTCTAACAGAGTGGACAGTGAGTGGACACAGTGTTTAAAAACTCCAGGAGCGCTGCTGTGTCTGATCCACTCCTACCAGCACAACACTCACACAAAACACCACCACTATATCACTGTCACTGCAGCACAGAGAATGATCTACTACCCACTTCATACCTGCTCTGTGGTTGTCCTGTGGGGGTCCTGAGCACTGAAGAACAGGGAGAAATAGGGTTAACCAGTGGTGGTAATCAGTGGTCCACAGCACACACAGTAGACTGAGACAATGTAGAAAAATGCTGGAGCTATCTTTAATGGGGATGTCTTCGCTGGAATTGCCCAGTGTGATTCTATGGACCGAAGGGACTGCTGCTGAAGGTAAGGTACAAATTCACAGAGGGTGCTGACCGCTGATGACCGTATGATGAATGCTCCGTGTCATGACTCTGACACACTCTTCTGAGCGGAGACAAACTCCATCCCTCTCTCTACCCCCCACCCTCATTAACAGGTGTGCTGGACCAGAGGAGTGGATCCATCATGCATGCACACACACCTCTCTCCTCACATCTCCCTCAGTGCCCATCCCTGACTCAATATAGCTAACCTCATAATCAAGTTTTAATAAACACGAAGGCTGCTGTTGAAGAGAAGCGCCACTGACTGTTAGTGAAATGAGCAGGTGATTGCTGTACAGGGCCCTTCCGTGCGGCCCAATAAAATTATTGTTATTTTGAGACTCCCATTCACTGTGGTCAAAGAACTGTGGTGAGAACTGGCAGATGCCATATGGCTCCATGTTTATTATTATCTGCATGAATTTGTGTGTGGTCTTGGGAGTGTGTATGTGTTTATACCAGGATTATATCTCAGAGTGGAGAACAACACCTATTTACCCACTCACATTGTTGGGAATCTCTTCCTTGTGGGGGCCACGAGATGGTCCTCAAAATATACATCATTAAATTTTCAGGTGAAAGCAGGTTAGAGTAAGAGGGTAGTTCTCGTATTAGTTCTTGAATGAATATGTTTACAATAAGCCTCCACAGAATGAACTGAAATCTATGTAATGGTCTTACACTGCATGTATGTTAACCATTTTGTGTGTGTGTGTGTGTGTGTGTGTGTGTGTGTGAGAGATGAATCAGCATCTCATGATCTTTTTTTTTTCTTTCACATCATCATGTGATCCAGTGCTGCTGGAGATATTAAACCCTTTGTCCACTCGCTGTCCACTTTTTTACATTCACATACCTCATTGGTCCAGCTACATTAGTGGACACAGGACACAGTTGTCTGGATATTTTTGGTTGGTGGACTATTTTCAGATCAGCAGTGACACTGAGGGCTTAAAAACTCCAGCAGAACTGCTGTGTTTGATCCATTTGTACCAACATACCACTACCTCGTCAGTGTCCCTGTAGTGCTAAGAATGACCCACCACACAAAACAGATCTGCTCTGTGATGGTCTTGTGGTGGTCCTGACCTTTGGAGGACACGGTAAATTGTTTAGGAACACAAACTACTAAATTATCTATGTTAATTTGTTGAAAAGTGGCGGAATTATAACCTCTTTAATGTTTTGCTTGACTTCACAGTGGAATTAAAGCTGCCTACACACTAAACAACACAAGGGCGGAGCAGTAGACACATACGCATACAGGACTTGTCCGTGGCTGGAGCATGGCCGAAGTTTGTATAGCTCAAAATCCAGTGGGAAATGAGACATTTTACGATTGGAAGGAAATATGGATCGTCGGAAACCAAACAAAACCTGACAAACCAGAATACATAGACACACTGTGCCAGGCTGCCGCACAATGATGTGAACCTTTATATTCTGCCAATCTGGCATCATACAGAACTGGGAAAGAGTACACTGCCCCCAATGTTTGTAATAATTCAGAACAAATGAAGAGTCCTAACTGAAATACATTAGAGGAATGTGTTGTAGGAATGTAGGCACTCTAGTCTCTGCCCTCTCATTGGCTGAGGGGAGTGTCAACCATTATTCTGAATACCAATTAAAGTTTTAAAAAGCTACAATTTTGGAGCTACATCTCAGCTTTTGTTGTAACAGCCATATTTACATTTATCTTCTTCAGTTTTAGATGAGTAAATATCACATTTAGTATTATGAATACTCTCCCTGAACACGCGAACATTTAATCCCAACACTTGCCTTGCTTATGTTTTGCAGGTCCAAGCCACCCTGAAGATGTTTGCTGATGTGTGTGAGAGAGGGTGTATGAATGTGAGCGGATGTAGGTGCTTTAGCTCTACAGCTCAAAGATCTTTATTACACTCCATGTGTGTGTCTCTCTCTCTCTCTCCACTGTAATATGGCAGAGTGGTTATGAGTTGCTGAGGTGTTTTCTGAGACTCTGTTTCATTTCCTTGTCCAGACGGAGCCGTGGGAACTGAATGCAGACAGGAGAGGAGTGGTTATGAGCTGGAGAAAAGGCTGGGTAACACTTTATTTGAATGCTCCACTTCTGACAATAAATGGGCCACTCTCTAACTTTCTACCAGAAGTGACAGAGAGGCTTGATGAGCATCAGCGTCTAGTGCCATAAACACCATTACATGATATCAGAGTGGATAAGATGAGCATCAAGAACATTTCTGCCACTTTACTACAAAATAAAACTGGACATTAGGGCATTCTCAGCCACATCTAGTTCTATCAGTGTATCTAGTGATGAGCCACTAAGAGAAATAAGACACCAAAATATTAAAAACATAATCATATAGGTCTCCTGACCATACACACTGAACAATATCTGGATTAGGATTACCTGGCTAATAATTTTGATCAATGACAGCATGCAGACTTCGGAAAAGTGACTCCACACGATGGCGAACATCCTGAGACAATTCCAGCACTTCCAAACATGTTCAGTGGGGTCACAATCAGGTGAATTCCAGGGCCAAAACACCATTCCCAAGTTATCCAAGCCTGATGACACGGGGCACTACAGGTTTAATCAGTTTGCTTGGTCAGTTGAGGAAAGCTATTGCCTAATCATGTGATTAGCTAACTGTTGTCTATTGTGAGAACTGTCCAAAAAATACACTTTTTTAATTATAGTATTTATTCTCATTCATTTATGGCAAATTGTTCATAGATTCAAATTGAACCATCGCTATGTCCACGTCCGGATTGAGGTTCCACAAGTAACAATGCCTGACAATGCCTAAAGATTTAGACCACCCAGATAAGTAAAGAAAGACCAACTTAACAGATTGCTGTGGTGTATTTTAATGCCAAGTGTATAGGAGCTTTGTTAATGCTCACTTTATAGCATATATGTTGTTTGTATGTTGAATGTATTGACTACAGCTCAGTGACATATTCTTGAAAGTTTGTATTCAGTTCATATTTTAAATGGTTTATACAAATAAAGGACAGGTTAACTACATTTTAGAAGGACCTGTACACACACACACACATGCACTAGCATACACAGAATGTAAATGACTCTCCTGGCCGCAGTGACCCAGACCTCGTTTCTATGCGCTGGGTCCAGCAGAGGAGAGCATGAGGAATAAGCAGCGGCGGATAATTAACGGTGCTGATGCTGGAGGGTGAATGAGGTTCGTTCAGCTGCTTAAGATCAGACGGAGTTAAGCGTGCTGGGCCACTGAACACACTGACCCCACACACTCCAAATTGCCCTCCATTTCCCATCCCATCTCCCCCACCCCCAGAGTGGGCTTCTCCATGGGATGTTTTTTGTTTGTCCTTATGAATGTGTTTATGCATGTGTATTTGTGTGAGTGTGAGTGTGTTTGTCTGAGTTCACGGCCTTATAGAGCTGTCCAATTTAAAAGGACCAAAATGAAATCATTTGCTAGGTTTAATCTGCTGTAAGCATGCTTAGTCTGGCCTCTAGAGTGAGATATTCCAGCTGAAAACAAGGAAAACCCCATTCCAGTGATGTATATAATGTATGTTCAAACCCTCCTCTAATAAGGGATTTCCACTTCTGTAAGCTCCTGACACTCACAGCTTGTATAAGCCCCATAGAAGGACATGCTCTGGAGGAACTGCACATGAGCTGAAAATCCCTTTGTCTATGCTCAGTGACAACTGTGAGCTAGAATGGTATAAAACCCCATGTTATTGTTGTATTGTGGAGTAACATAATTTTATTCTCAGTGAAAACAGAACACCAAATGCAATCAAATTCTCCCAGAAATGTTCCAATATCTACTGTAAAACATTCACAGAATAGGTGAGCAAACATTCATTACCCTACATTTCAGAGGAAATGTCTGTTACTGCTATCCCAACTGTGGTCAATGTCTTCAAATAATTACATTGTAGAGAACTTCCCATTCTAACCTGAGATATAACAAACCGGATTCCAGAAAAGTTGTGACACTAAACAAATTGTGAATAAAAACTGCATGCAATGATGTGGAGATGGCAAATGTCAATATTTTATTGGTAATAGAACATAGTTGACAGATCAAAAGTTTAATCTGAGTAAATGTAACACTTTAAAGGAAAAATATGTTGATTCAAAATTTCACAGTGTCAACAAATCCCCAAAACGTTGGGACAAGTAGCAATAAGTGGCTGGAAAAAGGAAATTGAGCATATAACAAACAGCTGGAAGACCAATTAACACTAATTAGGTCAATTGACAACATGATTGGGTATAAAAAGAGCTTCTCAGAGTGTCAGTGTCTCTCTGAAGCCAAGAGGTAAGAGGATCACCAATTCCACCATTGTTGGGCAGAAAGATAGTGCAGCAATACCAGAATGGTGTTACCCAGCGTAAAATAGCAAAGACTTTTAAGTTATCATCATCAACCGTGCATAACATCATCAAAAGATTCAGAGAATCTGGAACAATTGCTGTGGGTAAGGGTCAAGGCCGTAAAACTCTACTGGATGCTTGTGATCTCCGGGCCCTTAAACGTCACTGCACCTCAAACAGGAATGCCACTGTCAAGGAAATAACAGAATGGGCTCAGGAATAATTCCAGAAAGCATTGTCAGTGAACACAATCCACCGTGCCATCTGCCGTTGCCAGCTGAAACTCTACAGTGCAAAGAGGAAGCCATTTCTAAGCAAGCTCCACAAGCTCAGATGTTTGCACTGGGCCAGGGAGTGGCCACTGGAGTGTGGCAAAATGGAAGACTGTTCTGTGGACAGATGAGTCACGATTTGAAGTTCTTTATGGAACACTGGGACGCCATGTCATCCGGACCAGAGAGGACAAGGATAACCCAAGTTGTTATCAATGCTCCGTTCAGAAGCCTGCATCACTGATGGTATGGGGTTGCATGAGTGCTTGTGGCATGGGCAGCTTGCATGTCTGGAAAGGCGCCATTAATGCAGAGGACTATGTTCAGGTTCTAGAACAACATATGCTCCCATCTAGATGTCATCTCTTTCAGGGAAGACCTGCATTTTTCAACAAGATAATGCCAGACCACTGCAGCAATCATGGCTACGTAGGAGAAGGATCCGGGTACTGAAATGGCCAGCCTGCAGTCCAGATCTTTCACCTATAGAGAACATTTGGCACATCATAAAGAGCAAGGTGTGACAAAGAAGGCCCAAGATGATTGAACAGTCAGAGACCTGTATTAGACATGAATGGGAGAGCATTCCTATTCCTAAACTTGAAAAACTGGTCTCCTCTGCCCCCAGACGTCTGTTGAGTGTTGTAAGATGCCACACAGTGGTAAAAAATGGCCTTGTCCCAACTTTTTTGGGATTTGTTGACGCCATGAAATTTTGAAACAACATTTTTCCCTTAAAATGATACATTCTCTCAGTTTAAACTTTTGATCTGTGATCTGTGTTCTATTCTGAATAAAATATTAGATGTTGGCACCTCCACATCATTGCATTCAGTTTTTATTCACAATTTGTTTAGTGTCCCAACTTTTTTGGAATCCGGTTTGTACTTAAAGGGGGTGTCTATGATTGTGGGGAAACACAGTTTGTTTACCTTCAGCAACTCCACGTCTTGTAATGTGGAATGATAATTTTGAGAAGGAAAACTTTTGTCGGAAGTTTTCGTTTTCTGTTTGAATAACCACAGAAACTCATTTGTAACTCGAGTTATGTAGGACATTCGCTAATACAGTTAGCCGTCTCCTGTATTTGGAGATATTTCCACCTTAAGTCATCCAAAACACCAACAATAAGTCAATATTATAGACCTATAGAGCAGGAATACTTAATATGAATGTTTGGAGTTCTCTTCGTTCTCTTCTAAAAGAACATTCATTAATTCATTCATTGTCTGAAACCACCCATCTGGGTGGGCCCGGAGCCTACCCGGCATCACTGGGAACACACCCTGAAGGGGGTGCCAGTTCTTCACAGGGTGACACATTCACTCACACGCTTACACCTACGGACACTTTTGAGTCGCCAATCCACCTACCAACGTGTGTTTTTGGACCGTGGGAGGAAACTGGAGTACCCGGAGGAAACCCACGTAGACACAGGGAGAACACACAGTCAAATCCTCACAGACAGTCACCAGGAGTGGGACTCGAACCCACAACCTCCAGGTCCTTGGAGCTGTGTGATTGCGACACTATCTGCTGCGCACCCATGCTGCCATCGAAAAGAATAATAGATGCCTTTTCTGTACCATGAGCAGAAAGAGAGAAAGCCTACATACTGGACAGAGACAGCTTTATTTTTTTTACTTGTTTACTAAAACCACGGCTTCGTACCAGGTTCCTTGTGGTATTTTGTGGTGTTAGAGTTTTTAAAATGTGTTTAAACCCTAAACCCCATTTAGACCTGGAACAAATTCAACAAGTGGTTGGCATAATAAAATTATTATACATGCCATCTGCAGTATATACAAAAACATCCAGCTGGTCGTTATAAGAGGGCAGTAAGAATGGGATACACATACAATCTTTTATTAATTTGCATTTTAAATATGCATTAGTCTGGTTATCAGGGCCCTTTTGTAGGCATGTCTTTAAAACATTCTTGGAGTTGGACAGGATCACTGACCTTATCACATGTCTGTTTTCTGCTGAATAAGAGAGAAGTTTTATTATTTAGTTTGACAAACAAGTTGTGTTACACTAATGGTAGCTTTGTCATTTTAGACTAAAGCTGTGTGACAAGACCAGTTTTTGACACCACAAGGATTTCCAGTAGTTGGATGATGTACTTGATGCATGTTGGTACTGTAGTTAAAAACATGTAGAATTATATAATCTACCTGAGTGAGGTAATGCTGCACTGCAGAGTACTATATGATATGACCAATAATATTTTAAACTGAATATATATTGACCTCGGGTGGCACAGCTGCGCAGCAGGGAGTAATGCAGTCGCAAAGTTCCAGGGACCTGGAGGTTGTGGGTTCGAGTCTCGTTCCAGGTGACTGTCTGTGAGGAGTTTGGTGTGTTCTCCCCTTCCCCGCGTGGGTTTCCTCTGGGTGCTCTGGTTTTCTCCCACAGTCCAAAAAAATGGTAGGTGAATTGGTGTTTCACAATGTGTGTGTGTGTGTGTGTTGCCCTGTAAAGGAGTGGTGCCCCTCCAGGGTATGTTCCTGCCTTGTGCCCAATGATTCTGGGTAGGCTCTGGACCCACCGTGACCCTGAACTGGATAAGCTCTTACAGACAATGAATGAATGAATGAATTTTAAAATTTCAGACAACATTCATGAATAATTCTTCAATCTGCGCCTAGATATAGTACTGACTGTGAATACCAACAGGATTCAGGGAAAACAGCAGCATCATCCACCATTACAATTCCACAATGAGGACTTATCATAAAGTCGGTTACACTTTAAGGGTCCACTACTGATCTGTACATAATTGAACATGCAAAAATGATCTTCCACCATACTTTAGCTTTGACTCTGTTACCAACCCCCTCCTCCATGCCACATTTCTTACTGCCATTGCATCATACACACAGGTGCTAATCGATAGTAAGTAGGCCTACTCTAGTGAGCAGCTTTAGGCACACCTGTGGACCTCACATCAAAGCCTAGCCGGACATCAGAGTGTCCAGCTCCCATCCAGTCTGCTCTCACACCTGTGCTGTAAAAACCCTGCTCTTCCACGTTCAATAATGAACTCTCTCTCTGTCTCTCTCTCTCCAGTCTGAGCAAACATTACACAGGTCAGCAGGCAGTGTACTGGTACAATTGCATAGGAAGGAATCTGTTCAGTTACAGCTCCTGATGCTGATGCTGTACAAATCATTCAACAGGAGAATTCTGTTCAGTAAAGGAGCAGGTTTACAATTCTCAAGTGTAACAGGATCCTGTCTTCTCTGTGATCTTTTTAACACTGCAGATGTATAGTACAAATATATAAACATATTCAAAATATTAGAGTGACACATCCATAACAATCTGTCTACTTGTACTTTATGTGCAATAATTTTGTAAAATAAACATATTTTAATTAATTTAAACCTACTTTAATGAATCAAATGTGTATCGTCCAACTAAAAAAATCTAAATTTTTGCGGATTTTTATTTTAAAACATCATTTGAACACAGCAAATGTGAACATTTCATCATGAATGAACCAATAAGGGTGGCTCGGTGTTGCAAAAGATAGTTTTTTTTCTGTCACACAGCTCCAGGGTCCTGGTATTGTGGGTATGAGCCCCACTCCAGAGGATTCTCTGTGAGGAATTTTGGAGAGTTCTCTGCGTGGGTGCTCTGGTTGCCTTCCACGATCCATGAACACATTTTGGTAAGTGGACTCGCTACTCAGGAGTATCCATAGGTGTGAGTGTGTGTCGCACTGTGAAGGACTAGTGCCCCCCCCCCCCCCTCAGGGTGTGTTCCCACCTTATGCCCAGTGATTCCAGGTAGGATTCAGACCCACCACAACCCTGATCTGGATAAGCTGTTACAGACCGTGGAGAAATAAGTGTTTTGAATGAAATAAAAATCAGAAGAGAGGTCAATGTATTATCAGATTTTTTGCTTTAAGTAAAAACAGCATAGCGCTTAGAGCAGGTGTTCACAGCAGCGCTCATCACTTGTATCAGTAGGTCAAGGAGATGCAGCACTTGTAGTGTTGTTTTAGAGCTCTAATGATGGGAAGAACTGCTGCTTTATTTTCTTTCATCTGAGCATGTTCTTCTATATTGTCTTGATGTGTACATCTTTGTTTTTCATTGTTTTTGCCTCTGTAACTTTGTAATGTAGTCCAAATTGCTCATGTCTGTCTCTAGCCTTTTTTTACGTCCAGTAAGCAGCTGAAACTGGGCTTTCTTTACATGGACCTAGCAACTACCCTCCTTGGAAAAAATCACCCCCTTCCCTTACAGACTTAATGAACTATGGTATATAGCCCATCTTCTATTTTTCCAACACAAATGAATTTTATTAAAGCCCAATTATGAAAACTATGAAACATTATGTAATATACACATTTAAAGTTATTAATCAATTCTTTAAAAAATTAGTACATATTTCAATGTCATTTGGCATACCTCAGTTTAAGAACCACTTGTCTAAACCTAACCCTGACCCTAATCTACACCTAATCTACAATCCCATAACCCAAAGCTTTAAAAGGTTGGAAATGTGCTTATTTTTGTGATTAGAAATGTGCTTATTTGGCAGAGCTCAGTGTTTGTTGCTGATTATTTGCTGTGTTCTGGTCCTGAGCTGGTTAAGTGTTCATGTGTGTTGCCTGTAGGGACTGTTTTCTTTTCTCAACTCTTGGTATTGCAGAGCTATTATCAGTTTCTCTTGTTGTAAGAATAGCAGAAAGGACAGATGCATCATGACTCACCAGTGTTTTTTTTGTAATCCAAAACTCACACATCCACACTAACATAAACACACAGTGGATGTGGTATTAGCCTGGCTGATGATAGGTCTAAAGGGGCATATACTATATGCAGATTTCAGTTCCAAACTAAATCTAACCCAGGACCCTCTGGAAGTCAGAGGCCGGTGGGGAACTTCTCTCCACAGGGCAGTAGATCACCAGGTCCCTCTATAAAAATATGCAAAGTTCCTAAAGATATTGAAGCTCTGTAAAATCAAGCATCTGAGATGAACTTGTTTTACAGAAGCAGCTGTTATTTTTATACATGAAGTCAGATTTAGATACTGTAAAGATGGAAGCAGGTGGGCAGGAACAGGTGGGCAAAAATACATCTGACAGATCCATTTCAAAATCCATAAAACTAAGCAATGGATGGCCAAATAGTGACTACAAGACAAGACTAACTGGAGAAGAAAAGGCAAATCTAAGGACTCATTGTGAATAACCACAAAAAACAACACAGGGCAGCCCTAAGTGGTGCTGGTGTGAGTGATCCTGTGTTCCAGTTGAACTCAGATGTCAGTTTTTTTTTAGAGTTTCAAGAAGGATATTTTGACTGGAATGCCCTATGTATTATATGTATTTATGTGTCATTAATCAGTTGTAAATATATGACACAAATAATCAATCTGTGTCTCATTTATGGTTGTTGATTGGTTAAGGGTAAGGTAGGGCTGTAAAGCTGGCTTGGGGGGTGGGGTGGGAGGGGTCTGGGACACAAGACTTCACTGTTGAGTCTTCTGGAGGTGTTGTGGGCTTTAATTCAGCAAAACACTGACGAGGGGAGCTGCCTACCTGATGACCCCTGTGAAGAGTTAGTGATGTAGCGCATGGTTTGTGTACTCAGGTGATGGGCTCAATGAGTAACTGTAGATATTACGGGTAGCTGGTTGCTGATCGGATCATAAATGGCCACAGCAACCTTAGGGTGTAGCTGTAGGATTGGAACAATAGAAACTGTGTGGCTGCTGGTAGAAAGAGAGTGGGCTCTATGTGTAGCTCTAATGAAATGCCATAGGATATTTTACATCTTAGCTTGTGTATGATTATAATTATTCATGGTCTGCAATTTGTACAAATACAGTTAAATTCATATATATATTCTTGGTTTTCACAGATATCATTTTATGTGAAAATAAATACATTTGTTTCAAATTGCATTGCATATATTTGTAAAGTCACAGTCTCAAATTTATAGTGTTGAATCTGTTGATAAATTGTGGATCAAGTCACATTTCACTCGATCCACACACAAATGGAGCCTCATACACAAATGTGGCCAGTCCAACAAGTCACTGCTAAGTGGCACTGTTGTTTTAGGAGGTGTGGGGACACCTTAAATTGAGAAGCAATTGTGCAATATTTAAGGTGGATGTTTTGAACAAAATTCAGACGAATGAGCCACTAAATTCAGCTTCATACCACAGTCAGTTAGGAGTGAGAATTCACTGTCGAACGCTTTTGAATGTGCCCTAAATTTAAAGGGCAGCAGAACTTCCTAGATTTCGCTTCAGGTTGTCAAATAAAATTCTCTGAAGCCATACAGCATTTGTATAATAAAAGCCATGTTTCGTGTTGGACCGATACGGGGCGCGTTGGGTTCGGCTTTTTTTTTTTTTTGAATTTTTGAGAATTCAAATTTGGATTGTTCAGAAGGATAATTTGTTTTAGACAGACAGACACTGCTCTCCCAGAAAAGCAGATAATCCACATAAACAGAAAAGGTGCTTCTCATTAGGTCACCACTTTTATTTAGCCAATCAGTGGCCAGAGGACAGCCAATGGATTAACTGTAAGAGCAACAGGTCAGTCTTGATACACTGTAGCACATATGGCCATCTAACGGTGACTTGTTCGCCTGCTGGCCACATTTGTAGATGTGGCTGCTTATTGTGTGTGGACCGAGTGAAATGCAAAAGGAAAGTCATAAAATCCCTGCGAGAAGAAATGAAAAAATATACGTCATAGAAAACAGCAACTTGATCCACAAATGCAGATTCAACACTTTATAAATCCAAGACTATGGCTGCTTCTCAATACAAAGTACGTCAAGTTCGAACTGCTGTACTTGGTAGTACAAATTTGGTGAGTTTGACTCGTGAGTACAAACTCCCAAGGACGCTGTGGTTGTTATGTAATTGGAACGGTGGCGTACTTGAGTCACCGTCTCGGTGGCGCGAAAAAATGAATAGAGCTGAGGTTTGTGCGAAATGCATTCTGGGATATCTGACTCTCTCAATTCTACAAAAGTCACGCCCCAGTGCATCCTCGATATTATGGGCGGAGCAAGAACATATCCGGGTATTTGAATCGTACTTGGCTAGATGTGGACTTTTAAATGGAACGGTACTTGGGCTGAGACTGATGATGTTTCCTAAGAACATGAGAACACAACTACAGACAATATGGCATGCATTTGGGGCCAAAATCATCTTAATTCTAACACCTCGATATGTAAAAATATATAAGTATGCACGTGTTGATGTATTGAGATTTTTACATTTACCTTTCCTTGACATATTTTGCCACAGATCTTCCTCTGGGAAAAAGGTGCACAGCTGGACCCTAAGACCATTCTTTATCTCAGAGTACATTTGGTAAAGAAAAATAAAATAAAAATCCAATATTATATATGATTGATACCACAATCACAAAATAAGTCATGTACAAAGAAATGAAAATATCTCTGATTAGTCAAAGTTTGACTCAAACAGCTGTCCTTAAACTGCCCTGGAGCAGGGAAGGCTTGCAGCATGTACTGCCAATGTGATGTATCTTGGTGAAACTGTTGCACTGTCTTTGAGACCAACTGTAAGATCAGACCTAGGCACCACAAACTTAAGATTAAAAAAAAAAACACAGAGAGGGAGGGTGTGGGGGGTGTTTGAAGCTCTGGTCTTGTCCTTGTGTCAGTTATCAGAGAAAATCCATCTATTTGTAGCTAATCTGCACCTTGACTTAGCCCTGCCTTAGGTCAGAATATTCCAGGAAATATGAAATAAGCTTTATTTCCCTGTAGTGAGAGAATACATCTTTCTCTCTCTCTCTCTCTCTCTCTCTCTCTCTCTCTCTCTCTCTCTCTCTCTCTCACACACACACACACACACACACACACACAGCCCATTATCGGATGTGGAATAAACGTTATAAAAGCAGCAATTTTCAAAATGCTCACCCAAACCCTCTGGATTGCTACCGCACTCCACACAGTTCTAGACGTTTTATTTTTAGAGGCTGACAGACAGAGATTGAGAAAACAGCAAGAACTCTCAGGTGCACATGAAATAACCCAGAAAGCATAAATCCACACTTGTACACTCACTGTTTAAAGCAATATGGCACTGTTTAGAGGCTTAAAAGTGATTGTAAGGTTTCCTGACTCATGTATGTCCAAGAGACCATTCTTTTTTATTATTTTGCTTTTCAGGCCTGGGAGAAAGCATTTTAAACCCACAGGGCAAAGAATCAGGGGTCTGAATGAATGATAAAGGGCCACTCCTGTTTCTCATGGTGCAGAACATAACTTGTTCAGAGGAAATTCATGAATTTAACAGACTCAACATTTGATGAATAAGGAGTGACACTGATCAGAGATTTGATAACAGGTTATGGAATTTTCACTCCATGTAAAAGACAGTTACTAGATTAACATGTCAAATAAAATACATTAAAAATACACTAAGAACACTAAAGTCAGGATAAATACAGGAAAGGAAAAAAACTAAAAACATATACAAATGGTTCTAATGAGATAATCAGTGTTCTGGGAGTGCTATGTTTGTGACATTTTTGAATAAAATATAACTACAGCAAAAAGAAGCAGTTCATCCTTTACTCATATTCAGTATTGGTCAATGCAGTATTTAAAGCAACAGTAAAGAGCTATTGTTGATTGTGTTTTTTGCCCTGGAGCGTGGTGGGAGAGCACACAGGCACAGGGAAGCCAGACCACTGCCTGTTCCCTGTATCCATGGTGAGACAACCAGCTGAGACATAGGCCAGTGCATTAAGTTCCAATCTCCTTTCAGTTTGTAGACTGTCATGTAGGAAAGGCATAGGCAGCAACATGGCTTCTACGTACCTTCGTAATTTGGTCTCACCACCCTCCTGGGCTGCAGGCCACATCTGGTCCACCTGTGATGCTGATGAGGATGTTCTTATCATACCTGAAAATGTTTATCTCATGTTGCTTTTTAAAAATCCTAAGAAAACTTAGCACTAGCCCATCATTGCCTGTCATATCTGTCAGAGTCAATAGCAGACATTTTAGAGCTAATCAAGGCACAAGAATATTCTGCCTGTTCAGGTCTAAAAAATGAAAAATGTGTTTAGACAACATCTCATAAAAAGGACAAATCATGTCCCTGATATTAAGCACTGAATAGAACCCCTTGTGGTTCTTAAATGTGACTGAGTATGTAAGTCAGTTAGTGAGTGGGTGGCTACATGAGTGAATGCATAAATAGTCATATTATTCTGGTCTCAATCCAGCCTCAGCCGTCTAGTTCATTGGCTCATTTGCCAAATGGAATCAAGGCACATGAGTGGACCTCTCGTACTTGCCACGTAAACACAAAATTAGGGGTATTTGTCACCAGAAACACATTTTGGGACAGTTTGGGCTCAGATATACTTTTTCATTTTGGCAAAATGCAGGCCATAAGCAGTTTAACCCCTTTGCACAGATGCAGTTTTTGCCTCGTTTTGGAGAGGTTTGTACCACTCCATTTTAACAATAGATATCTTAAGTTCTACAAATAATAGAATGGTCATTCAAGGCGTAAACTGATGTAGACACTTGCGCCAAGGCATTTATTCAATTTCAAGATTTATTCACAAAAATCACCTATTATTTTCAGGGTAACAATGGGTTATTGGGTGCTGAGGATAGCATACTAACCATTTCTTTTGATTCACTAGGGTCTTGTAGACACCTTACAAAATTTTAAGCCAAAACAGTCAAGTATTATGGAATTTTACAGAAAGTAGACAATATGTAACTCAAGGTGCCAAAAAGTTTAAAAGTGTCAGTCACAAAACATAAAGATTTTATTTTGCTGTTCTGTGAGAAATCAAGTAAGTTTAAGTTTATTCTTAAATATTTTGGTGTTGCACTGTGCACGTTCCGCCATTATGGAACACCAAGAGTGTCAAAAAACGGCATCTAAAAAATGTGTTTACTTTATAAAACATTGATAAGTACGGCGTTTCTCCCAGCGTGGTGTTGTTAATTATGTCGTAAAAGTATAAAACTGCTGTCTTTTACGTTGTTAAAATACCAAAGTTCAAAACAGCGTTTTATCCTCCAGTGACACTGTATTTTACGCCGTTCAAAGCCAAACTGACGGTGTTAAAAGTGGCGTTTTAAAATAAGATAATGAGCCCCACCTGCCAGTCCTGAAAGCCAATCCATTTAAACTCCATTTGTCCAATCACCGACTGAGAAGATCAGACTAACTTATCACTACAGAGCTCATTCATCTGCTCATAAACATTGTCTGGATGGAGTTTATTATTCCAAAATCTAAAAATATACATTTAAGATTTCTTTTATCAATAACTTGCATCTTAGTATTTTAGAGGAAAAATATAATTTTTTTTGTATTTCTTGAGTTTTAAGTAATAAAGTCAAATACCTTTTCTTTGTGCAGTTTTTCTATATATAATATTAATCAGAGGCGATTGCTCTAAGACTGCAAGGGAAGCTCAGCTTCCCCTAAAATGTAAAAAAAAAATAAGTGATCAGATATATTCTGTTGTGTGTACATGTCATTGAATAAATATCCACTACAACGCACTCAAGTTTTGTTCAGAATCAGCTTCTTATCACTGGTAAAGACGCGGCTTTCCTCTCAATCATTCCCTTCACAGTTCTTTAAACAGTGTGGATGCTGAGCATCCACAGAGTTCAATAGCGAAGCAGCGAAGTGCAGCCAAACGAGACGAGTCATTGGATAAATGCTGGGCTTTGTCCCGCCCATCGGACGCTCAGCGTCTCTGGGGATCTATGGGGCAGTGGGCTGGCCTCGGCTAGCCCGGACGCTCAGCTTCTGCATGCTGATTGGATGATCTGTCTGAGGCTGAATCCCTTTTGATTGACAGCAAAATGAGCGAATCAGCGATCCTTTGGTGTAAAGATCCGTGGGAGCATTACATTTTCATTCTGTTCTGAGTTGAACCGGAGACTTTCTAAGTCCTCTTAGCGGCATTTTCTTTGTTAAAAACGACTAGCGACAAATCCAACTTCTCTTTCTGGTGGGTTTTTTGTAGCTGCTTGTGTTTGGAGACTGACTTCTATCACTCTTTCTGACTTCTATCGCAGTTTCTGTCCAGCGGGTGCTGCTGAGCCCCTCCACCGTCACAAAGCACTCACAGGCCGACACACTTCACATGGGCCAAGGCCGTTTAAGCAGCCTAGCTCTGCTGGCCATTGAGAGGACACTAGTCAAGTCCCTGGAAAAGACGCCTTGTTGGTACGACAGGGTCACAGATCATTTTCTTGAAAAGGAACGGAGGGTAGAATTTACGTATAAATAAACCAACACATTTTATGATGTAGGCCAAAATTGAGCTTCCCCTCCTTGAAAGGCCAGCATCCGCCACTGATATTAATATATTTATATAATCTATATATAGATTATTATCTATAATATATATATGATAATAATAATAATAATATGAAAACTATTTCAAAATAATAATTACTATTACCACTTATAAAGCTTGTTTCACATACCCAAGGACTCTTACAGTTGAGAGGGGGAAATCTGAATGCTGATGTTCTACCTTCACTAAAGGAAAATATCTTACTCTGTCTGCTCCTCACAGCAAGAGTACTGTACATTACTGAAAGCCTGGTTAAGGACCAGAGTATGGGTTCCTGTTTTGGGTCTTGATTCCTCTCAGTGGTTCTTCCTCTATCTCTGAAAAGGTCATTCCAATCACCCCACCGTCACTAGATGGGGAACAATTTGGCAATGGAGATTGGAGATAAGAAAGTAAGAAACAGGTGGACTACAGTCTGTAATTGTAGAACTGCAAAGTGCTCCTGTGTTGTCAGTGGAGCTGATAAAATGAGCAATGAGTGTAGAAACAATGTAGATGTTCCTAATCTAGTGATAGTTCAAACATGATGGGGGGATTGGAATGACAATAAAAGACAATACTGGTAACTGTCTGTAAAATGATATAAAAATGTTAAATAAAGAGAATAATTGTTAAATGCCATACAGTTATAGGTAAGCTTTGTTAATATTGTAAAATTTTAGAAAATTGATGTAATGACTGAGACACGAACGATAGAAATGATTATGATAAATAGGGTTAATGTGGAGACAGTGTCGTGCTGAAGGGAGGAAACTATTATTTAAATTTTTGAAGACGACTGGACTGTGGACTGGAACGACAGCTTTAAAATGAATGAACACAGAAGAAGAAGGCGATGAACAGCTCTCATTGGCTTCAGGGATCACCTTCATCTCATAAGTATTTCAATTTAACCTTATATTTTTGGGTACATAAGTATTTTGGTATCACCAAAATTTTGTTAACATTGTTAATGTATGCTATATGTTAGATAAGTAATATTGACTATTTTTTTTCAAATGACAAATTTAACTAGGTCAACTCATTCATTTTCTTAATGTAATTATATAAAGATGGACTGCAGCAAGAAAACTAGTAATGATAATCTTGCTACATTTGAAGTTCTGTAGTTAATGAATTTGCATGCATAAGCAGTTTCCAGTTTTTTTGTTTTTTTTTACAATTTTTAAAGAAAATATATTGACGTGAACAGAACATGTACATAATCTCTATCTGTTTAATTATAGAGCTGGAATTCAACAAGAAGTACAACTGAGGTGACTACACTTGAGCGTTCTTTCACTACACTGCACATCCTGAAGATCCTTGTTGTCCAGGCTATATATCTATGAAAACCAAAAACATATATTTAAGTATTTAACTGTATTTGTTCAAATTGCAGACTGTGAGACACAGATAGGGAAATGTTTATTTGTGAATAGTGAAACATATTTGTGGATTAACATTTACGCATTTGTCAAGTATTTTGAAATTAATCTCTCTGTGTGTGTGCAGTGTGTTAAAAATCATTTGACACTATCAACAAATAAATTTTGATTAACAAAATGGCCCCGAAAGAGGGCATTTCTGCTTAAGGTGGTCCAAGTTTGGTTCACATGTAGTTTGCCAGTACTGTCTGCGGCCGGCAGTGCCACATCTTTACCAGTGGCATTGGCCTACATCCACATGCTTTCTGAGTGCTAGCTGAGTGCATCCAAGTTAGAAAGCTAGGTTCACATTTAAAAATGAACTAAAACAATACATAAATCCACACAAACATGATCAGTGGACTTCAAAGGGAAAGAAAAAACAACAACATTTCACCCTGTGGAATCGCACAGTCTCTGCGCTCTCTAATGTACCGAGAGACACAAGTTGGACCTTCACCTGCACCTGCTGAGAAAATATATGCACATTTAATACAGAACCATGTGCTCTAATTCTTCACAAAGAAAGCAAACTTCATCTAAAGAAAACTTTCAATTGATGGTTAAACATCTTTGATTACAACACAAGTGCTGGACAGATAGAGCCTCGGGCCACTGGAGCTTTCAGCTGGACCTGAAGAGAGGGAAAGTGAAGACTCAAATAAATTTGGAAAAGCCTTGCTCGTGCTTGCTTAGCAACAGAGGGTGAACCTTACTTAGCTAACACCTACACCTGTGCAAAAGCCAGTGTAGACAATTTAAATAATTTATCAGCTACAGGAACTGCTGTAGAGTATATAAATATGGAATGATTGGTCCTTAGGTCCTTAGTTTGATTGGTCCTTAGGTCCTAGTTTATTGTTCACATGTCATATTTGTTTATCTTAAGATGTAAAAAATATTAGGGATGCACCAATATTGAATTTTTGGGCCGATACAATAACCGATAATTAGCACCTTGCAGTAGCCGATGTAGATTAATTATAATCATACACAAGATAAGATGTAAAATATCCTATGCCAATCCATTAGAGCTTCATATGCTCTTTTCCTACCTGCAGCCACAAAATTCCTGTTGAATCCTACACCTCAACAATAAGGTTGCTGTGGCCGTTTATGGTTCGATCAGCAACCAGCTATGCTTAACAACTACGGTTACTCATTAAGCCCAGCCCATGAGTACCCAAACCACCCACTGTATCACTAGCTCTTCACAGGGGTCATCAGGTAGGCACCTCCTCTCATTGGTGTTTCACTGAATTAAAGCCCACAACACCTCCAGAAGGCTCAAAGGTGAAGTCTGGTGTCCTAGACCCACCCCACTCCAAGCTAGCTTTACAGTCCTACCTTACCCTTAACCATCAACAACCGTAAATCCATAATGGCCTCCCTGGTGACTAAGGCTGTACCTAGCCTCACTGGCACTGTTAATGCATGCTCAGTGCCACCAGTTCCATGTGAACTTTTACGTACTATGTCACTAACAATCACAAAAGCACCTCTACAGTGCATTTCCCCAAGTAATCTGTGCTCTCCTTATCCACAACCACTGACTAGACTTTCTGATAACTCCTTCACAGCTGCCCTTAGTTTCCAGCCCCTGATGCCGAACTGTACAAGCAGAGATGTGGCTGACTTGGCTACAAATACCTTAACACCTATCTCTACTGGACTTACATGTGCCTGCCACCCGCGTTCCCTCACCTCAGCTGCCAAGTCTACGTACTTCAGCTTCGTCCTTACGAACGCTTCCTTTCGAATGCTTCATCTACCCACTGTCCAAGAATTTGTGTTGGATGCTGGTGACCGCTACCCTGAAAATGGACAAGCGGAAAAGATGATGAATGAATGAATGAATGAATGGATGCTCCTTGCTACCTGCATGGCCACTTTTGGATTCCACTTCCTTCCTGCTTTTGTGACCGGCGCTGCTGCTTTTACCACTGCATCTTTTGATCCTGACACAATCATCTCATGACTTACCTTTGAACATTTAAATTCCTCAACAAAACTTGTGAATGGTATTTCCAGTACCCCTCTCCCATACCATGACACTCTACTCACTGAACAACACTGAATAACCCCTAGCCACTTCCTTAGGGCCTTGTTCACAACTCTTTTCATCCTCTCTACTTCTGTGATTGAAACATCATAAACTGTCAATGACCACCTAATATGAGGCATTAAGCCAAACTGCAGACACTACAATTTCAACAATTTCAACTTTCCTTGCAAACAGGATCTATCAATGCTATTAACAGCATTCGCCAGTTCAGAGTTTGGTCCCACAACTTGTTCAGTATTGTTTAGTGCTGCACTATACCCTTCATTGGTCTCTCCAGTACCGTAGGAATCATTTCTCCTTCCATCAAAAATAATTCTGGTATGTCGAAGTTTCCCTTCGACAGACTTCTAGACTTGCTTGGTTTAACTGTCAGCCTAACCAACCTTAGATTATCATTTAACTTCTCCAGCAACTGCCATGTGGAAGGCACAGTAGTCGTTAGCGTCATCATGTCATCCACGTAAGCCCTAATTGGGGGAGCCAAGTACCATCATGCAACCTCTCCCCACCTACAACCCACTTACAGGCCCTAATTACTACTTCCATTCCCATTGCAAATGCTAATGGTGAAATCGTACATCCAACCACTATACCATATATTATAGAATAACTGATAATTTTATCTTTTTGAAATGAAAGCAAATTCACATTGGATTAAAGCAAAACAATTTCTTTTTATCATAGGACAAGCCTTTTCTTCAGTATTTGTACATTTCTGTACTTTTTAATGTTATCTTTTACGTATATTAGTTGTAGTTTATTTATATTTTTATCAAAGATATTTTATCAAAGATGACACAAATTATAATAATGGGTCAGTATTGTGAGATTAAGGGTTTTGAACCATTATGGCTTCCATGATTTTGTTTACCTAACACTTTTGAACAGGGGGACTGTGAATATGCCTAAATTGTGCTCATACAGGCTGTTAATTTTGGTCAGGGTGGGGAGGATCAATATGCGTGGGTAATAAAAACACTTGTTTTCTCTTATTTCCCCCTGAGAAACTGATGCATTGGTAGTACCCTGATTTAAGCAACATAAGAAATGCAAAAAGTGAGGTGTTAACAGGTTTTTGTCATCTGAAGGTGTAGCAGTGGGGTACATTAAAGTAGTTGAATTCACTCATCACAAAGGGTGTATACAAATGTTTCGACAGCTAGTGTAATATTAGTAGCATAAACTTGTCTTGGTTTCTGGAATGATGACCAATAAGACTTGTTGATGAGGGGGGAGTACAGTGGCACTTACTATCCTCACAAGAGTCCTTAGACTGAAAAAGTTGGAGAAATGCTTTTTTGTAGAACCATTTATTACTGATTTATCAAAGAGTGTGGAAACTTTTTAAAATATCAAAAATCATCTACACAATGTACACAATGTACACAAGTATAATATCTAGAACTGAAGATTCAAGCAATGAAGGATTTGGAGCACTTTAGATTTAAATGTGTAGCCACTTGTATTGGTGATTTCATACATATTTCACCAAAAGAAGGACAATTTAAATAGAATATAATTGGTATTCATAAAAATTTTTACTCTTTTTATTTGTGGATGTTCATGTGGACTTCTTGAACTGTCAGCCCTGAATTCCCTGTAACACTAAACCTAATCCTAACCCTAAACATAAGTGTCAGCCTATACTGACAGTAAACGTCAGCTATAAACTCCAAGGTGTGGTTTCAGCAAATCTCAGTGTAAACGCCTTGCGACAAGTAATTTCAGGTAGGTTCCTGACCCACCACAACCCTGAACTGGATAAGTGGTTTCAGACAATGAATGAAAGAGTGAATTTAAATGATAAAAAAGTAAAATGTGGAAATGACACAAATATGTGCTACGTTTTGGACATTGTGTGTATTTTAGTAACATGTTTTAGACATTAGGAACAGACTGCTAAAAGAGCAAGAGTTTTGCTATCTAAACCTTGGTTATTAATATACTGTTGTCGAAAGGCCCTTAAATAATTAATTAACAGTATTTTATTAGCCAAATTAAACGACAAAGGTGTGGCCTTTATCAGACCAGAAACAAGTGGAAAGCTCCCCTTGGTGCATTTGAGAAGACACGGCACTGAAATGTTAGGACTTGTGAGATGTTTATGTAGAGCAGATGCACTGAGAAGAGCCAGACTGAGCTCATTAGAAAAGAAATGTGTTCGTTATAATTGTATATGAATGCAGAGATATGCTCTGCTCCCAGTCTTGATTAGCTTGTTATTAGAGAGTGGGAAACAATCCTGCTTTTTTTTCTTGTACAAATCCCTTCTGCTTCTAAACAGGGATCCATAAATTTCAGTGTAAAGCCTCCATAAATAGTGGGTGGGACACTGTTATGTCCGGCACACTCTAACCCCCACTCTCCTGACCATCCAGCACTGCCCGGCACTCTCCACCTGCTGACATGGGTTATTAATGTGCCTCATTTAGCCTAACCCTTCTCTCTCTCTCTCTCTCTCTCTCTCTCTCTCTCTCTCTCTCTCTCTCTCTCTCTCACACACACACACACACACACACACACATACACGCTTCCATGGCAAGCAGGTGGGCTCATCCAGGCCCTCATTAGCAGAATTCATGTAGGCCTAAACACTTCAACAAATACACATTCTTAATTCTGACTTGAGCATCTAAACAAAACTACATCAAAAGCAAAAAAAAATCTGAAATGAAACTTAGAGAACTAAAAATAGTGGGTGGCACAGCTCCAGAATCAGGTGGTTCCTGGTTGGATCTTCCCCTGGTCACCATCTATGAGGAGTTTGGTGTGTTCTCCCTGTGTCTGCATGGGTTTTCTCCCACAGTCCAAAACACATGTTGGTTGGTGGATTGGCTGTGTGAAATTGTCCACAGGTGTGAGTGACTGGGTGTGTGTGAGAAGTTGTCCATGAGTGTTGAATGTCGACAGGTGTGTGAGAGTGACTGGGTGAGTGTGTGAAATTATTCACGTGTGTGAGTGACTGGGTAAGTGTGTAAGACTGTCAACATGTGTGCGATTCCCTGTGATGGACTTGACCCCATCATTCTTTTTACACTCTGAGTGGATGAATGAATTAATCAATTAATGAACTGTAATAGAGAGCAGGCTGCAGGGGGCATTTAGGTGGCTTTATAAGTTTTGTTTGTTTGACTCCCCAATCGCACACAGAGCTGCATGGTTAAGTCCAGCACGTTTCCTCTGGTATGTGATACCAAATACCGTTTCTTCTTGAACTGCAGCTAACACAGGATTAGAACACTCTATGTCAAGATCTGGTTGGCATTCTGCTTGTGATGAGGGGAGAGGGAGAAAGAGCTATCCTGCCCACCTAGAGAGAGAGAGAAAGAGGTCCACTGTATTCTCTTGGACTCCTGGTGTCTGATGGCTGAGAAATTTCCAGGCATCAAACCGGAGACCTTCCGATGATAGGGTCAGCCTGGGGTAGGGACCGGCACACCACTCGGGAGCCCCATCATTTTAATCTGTCAGTTTATTAAATCTGCACTGAGTAAATCTGTGAAGTGCTACTCTTGTTATTATAAAATAGTAACTGGAGGGACCCAGAGTTAGCCCCATCACTGGAGACCCCCAGGTACATCTTAGCTGTCTGTGGTCAAGCGGTCAGAGAAAGCACAACTGATCTCAGTCTCTCCAAGTAGGCAGCATGATGTTCACTTTTTCCATCGAGCTAATATTTTCCTTTTCTTTTCTCTTTTTTCTTTTCTTCCTTTTCTCTGCTTCTTTTTCATTCTCCATTTTTGTGCCTCTAATTTTCTCCCCCTTTTTCTCTGCTTTTTTGTTGTCTTCATGCTTCTGTCTGCTCTCTTTCCGTTCTTTCTTTTTCTTTCCTCTCATACCATTTTCTTCCCATCTCTGTCTCATCTCACTCTCTGATTCTTTTACTTACGCTCTCTCTCTCTCTCTCTCTCTCTCTCTCTCTCTCTCTCTCTCTCTCCCTCTCTGTATCTCACTCTAAGGCAGTATCTGCAGTGCTCTGTTCATCCCCAAGCTCTGTCTGCCCCTGTTCTCAGTCCTACTCTAACCTCTCCATCTGTTCTACTGTGAAGCTGTGGCCACAATGTGTCTGTCACACACACACAAACACACACACACATGCAAGGTACAGTACACCTGTGACCTCAGGTATTAGTCATCAGGAGTCCAGCACATTTGTTCAGTTAAGCATCTGTTAAAATGTGCTCAGTGTCTGTGATTAGAATGATGATGCAAACTTCTCAAAACAAAACCTCTCTTTCCCTCCAGTAACAGTCTCTCTCTCTCTTTCTCTCTCTCTCTCTCTCTCTCTCTCTCTCTCTCTCTCCCTCCCTCCCTCTCTCTCTGTCTCTCTCTCTCTCTCTCTCTCTCCCTCCCTCCCTCTCTCTCTCTCTCCCTCCCTCCCTCCCTCCCTCCCTCCCTCTCTCTCTCTCTCTCTCTCTCTCTTTGTGTGTATTTGGATTTACCAGTAAAAAGCAAAGGCTATTGGTAGAATCCAATCAGGGCAAGAGTCTGTATAAAGATCATGGAACATTCCCTCACTCCCTTTCTCCCTCTCTTTCTTGCCCTTTCACTTTCTCTCCCTTTTGTTCATTCTTCTCTTTCACTGATTTCAGTATTTTCCTTTTCTCTTACTTTTCATTTTTCTATCTCCCTCTCCCTCTTCTATACTTTTTCATTGTCTTTATAATAACACAGAATAATATTTTCCCTTCTCTATTGTGTCTCTTCCTTCCCATTCATCATTCTTCCTTCTAACTTTGTGTAAATCTTTCCTTTTCTCTTATTTCCTATATTTTTCTGCTTCTCTGTCTCTATCTTTCTGTCTCTTCTCTCTCTCTCTGTCTTCCACTATGCTATCTCTCACCCTTTAATATAATGTGAAAAAATATTTGCAATTTTTGAACCTCTCAGAATCTCTCTCTCTCTCTCTCTCTCTCTCTCTCTCTCTCTCCCTCTCCCTCTCTCTCTCTCTGCATGTGGTTTTGTTTTGTTTACCAGTCCTGGCCTCAAAACGCCTGCGCAGCATGAGTGAAGTCCTCCGCAGATCTTTGAGCTGCACGCCCACCTCTACCCCAACACACACCGCCATACACACCTCCTCTCACCCACTGACCCTCTTCCCTCATCCGCAGGCTGTCCTGGGGGAGGCGGGGGATGGAGGAGGTAATTAAGGTGTGCAGTATGGGGTCTCAGGCCGAGTGTAGTACTGGGGTGAGCAGGAGGGAGGCGCTGCCACTCCCCTCAGTCAGAGCTGTGCCGCCATCTGTTGAGCAGGGTCTCCCAGGCAGCAGCCCCGCAGTGTGTGACGGAGCCAGCCCACACACACAGGTGCAGACTGCCGCCGCTTCTCCTGAGCCTGTTCCACTCTGTTGTGCTGCTAATGGCCATGACTGCACCTCAGCACTGCCGGCTAGACTGAGACTGAGCTGCTGGAGGCCTGGAGACATTACCCCTGTTCAGATAACAGAAACTAACTGGTACAAATTGGATTCAGTAGAAGTACACAGAGCCAGGTCTGCAGAAACAGCTCATTTCCATTACTTGGTATTACATAAACACTGCAAAACATCTAAAGATTTTCAGAACATCCCATCTTCTCCTGCTAATTGCAGTCTGCTAAATCAGACTTGCAGCCTGACTACTGGGTTTGTCATGGTCTAAAGAGTTGAGGAAGGTCACCAGTTCTATTCCCAGGGCCTGGAAAAATAGGGGTGGGACGAGTGAAGGAAGATTTTTCTCCCTCCCAATCCACAGCTAAAGTGATCTTTAGCAAGGCACCTAAAGCCCAACTGCTCCCCAGGCACCAAGGCGGCTACCCTGAACCCACAAAATAAGTACTGGGATGACTTATTTCACATTTTGTGGATTGGTGTTGCTCCAGATCCCCAAAGTAATATGTTTATAGATTAGATCCTAATCTTTTTTTTTTTAAATCAGAATCATTTTTTGTTCAGGAAGTGTCTATCGTACAAGGAATTTATTTTGGTGCTGGTGTCAACATAAAAATGAAATGTAATCATATACAGAGAAATAATACACATTAAGCACTGAAAACTTAAAAAGAAAATAATTAAAAAATATGCAAAAGAGGACAAGTACGGAACAACCTATTAAAAATAAAGGTAAACGTATGCATATTGAGTTAGAAAGTGTGCTTTTGTGTGTGTGTATGTGATTGTGCGTTTCTGTGTGTGTAAAGTGCATTTGCAGACTCTGAATCAGGTTGGAAGGACAAATCCGTGATTAAATAAACACTGTGTAATATATTTACCTTAAAATCATTCTGATGCTTCACTGAGCTGTAAAAGGGAGAACAGAGCCTCTGTTTTGGATAATCTTAGCTCAGCACAGTAGAAAATATACAATGTACTGCAGGGCGACACATACTTACTCACATCTATGGACACTATTGTGTAGCCAATCCACAGGAGGCACCCAGAGGAAACCCACGCGGACACATGGAGAACACACCAAACTCCTCACAGACAGTCACCCGTGGGTGTCGATCTCACAACCTCCAGGTCCCTGGAGCTGTGCTACTGTGACACTACCTGCTGTACCACCGTGCCCCCCTATATTGAATTAATTGACCAAAAAATTAATCTTGCTCACTACTTTGAGATGACTTAAATTTTAGGTTGTTTTTTTATTTGTCATTTTTAATAATAAACTACCGTTACAATTAAATGACAAAATACATCTATACAATACACAAAAACACTTTAAACCATGTTCGTACACATAAAATGTAAAAAGTATTTTTAATATTCATGTCCACTTTAAGGTGCACCCTTTGCAGACGTACTAGGTGCTCTGTTGTGAACATCTTTACAAACTCCATGAAGAGAAAAAAAAATGAAATGATGTTCTGTTGTAATTATGAACATCGTCATACTGCTCAGTGCCAAGCATCAGGTTTAATTCCCCCAGAAAATGATCAAGAAGAAAACACAATTGTTAACTGAGGTTATCAGGACTGTTCCAACTGTCTCTTAATCAGGGCAAAGCTGATTGCTGACACTTGGGCCAGTTCTTTTTATGTGCATTGTAGGAAAAAGATGCTAGAGAGATGTATGTGTTAATAGAGTTTACAGTTGACTTGAGGGTGGGAGGGGATCCGGACTCATCCGTGTAGTTGTTCATTTCAGACACACCCCTAAGTCTACGGTCAGTCTATTTAGAGTAACTAGGCTTTGCCTGAGCCTGTACATATTCTACATAGATACAATTGTATCGTTTCATTTTGCAAATGCATGTAAAATGCTTTGTGCCCATGTGCATGTGTGTGTGTGTGTGTGTGTGTGTGTGTGTGTGTGTGTTATGGCTGTTGGCTTTGCCTGTGGATTGTGAGGTGCTGTGTTGTGGTGGGTGGAGGAGGGATCCCGGGCTCTGAGTAATACTCTGGTGTCTGTCAGTGCGCATTAGTGACATTTGTTAACGTCACGCCCTAGTTCCACCGCAGTGTGTGTTTTCCACTGGAGACGAGCTGCCTGCTTAACGATGATCGGCGGTAATGAGCAGCACCAGCCAGATCTGCCCCACAAGCTTCAGCAGGGTAGCAGAGCCTCAGAGCGGAAAACACACCCAAAATGTGCTCAACAAACCAGTCACTCTCAGAGCACCACAGTGCCTAGCCAGTAAATATCAGAAACAGTAGCAGCTATGCATGTACATGTCTAAATAAAAATATAATTTCCTTTGATTATTGCATTACATTTATGATCTGTAAAGATGAGTACAACTGATGATTAGGGTTCGATGCCCTACTCAAGTTGCATGCGCATGTCATTTAAAGTTTTGGAAGTAGATTCCCTAATGTGTACTCAGGCTTTACAGACAAACACAGGCTATTTTTTTAAACTGCAATAGCAGCCAATTCTGAGTCAGGGCAAGAAGCCCCCCTGCCTGGAGAAAGCAGCCCCCCTAGTGAATGATACATTAATTTGTCATCTAGTTTTAGCAGAATGTATCATTTCTAGTTTTGCATTGTTTTTAATTGTGTCATTAATCAAAATAGAAATGTTTTATGTTTTAATTTATAAATACAATTTTGTTTTATATAATTTATTATTCTGAAAGTAATCGTGTTGTAATGATGGAACACACATTTCAATATTTTTGAGATAAGTAGCAGCTCCAAAAATAGGTTATACGTCTTTTTCTGTCATTTCTAGTGGCAGAAAATTAAGCTCTCCCATTGGTTAGGGCTGCAGGAGGTGAACTGAATACAAAATATCTCAGATTTAACACGAAGATAATCAGTCAAATAGAATAGAAATGTATTGTCCTTTCAGGTTTCACCCAGAGAGAAAAACACACATAAGCCCTTTACGTGTGTGTTTTAGTGAATACCAAATGTTTGCTAATTGGGTCAGTAACGAGCTATATCAGTATTTGCAGTGAATCTACAATGGGAAAAAGTGGTTCATGTCATCAGTAGCTTAATGCTAGTGTAGTTCTTGTGTGTTATACAGGTACTAGCTAAAATTACTGTTATGGAAAAGTGTTTTCAATGTTTTCTTGTTTTTTCCAGCTGTAAACAGAGCATGTATACTCTAGAGCAGCTGTGCAAGACTCTAATGGCAAAAAAAGCCACTTCTATCAAATTCTCACAGTTTCAGAGTGTACTTCTCCCCCACACACACACATTAGAGTGTACTTTACCATTACTTACAGTGTAATTTCTCAATAAGTATCAGTACAAATTAGAGGCGATTGCTCTAAGACTGCAAGGGAAGCTCAGCTTCCCCTAAAATGTCTAAAAATAAGTGATCAAATATATACTGTTGTGTGTACATGTCATTGAATAAATATCCACTACAACGCGCTCAAGTTTTGTTCAGAATCAGCTTCTTATCACTAGTAAAGACGCGGCTTTCCTCTCAATCCGCAGCCTCACACTTCTCTAAACAGTGCCGAGGCTGAGTCCACAGAGCTCAATAGCGAAGCAGCGAAGTGCAGCGAAACGAGACAAGTGATTGGATAAATGCTGGGCTTTGTCCCGCCCATTGGACGCTCAGCGTCTCTGGGGGTCTATGGGGCAGTGGGCCGGCCTCGGCTGGCCCGGACGCTCAGCTTCTGCATGATGATTGGATGATCTGTCTGAGGCTGAATCCCTTTTGATTGACAGCGAAATGAGCAAATCAGCGACCCTTTGGTTTAGAGATCCGTGAGAGCATTACATTTTCATTCTGTTCTGAGTTGAACCAGAGACTTTCTTAAACCTATTACGGCATTTTCTTTGTTAAAAACGACTAGCGACAAATCCAACTTCTCTTTCTGGTGGGTTTTTTGTAGCTGCTTGTGTTTGGAGACTGACTTCTATCACTCTTTCTGACTTCTATCGCAGTTTCTGTCCAGCAGGTGCTGCTGAGCCCCTCCACCGTCACAAAGCACTCACAGGCCGACACACTTCACATGGGCCAAGGCCGTTTAAGCAGCCTAGCTCTGCTGGCCATTGAGTGGACACTAGTCAAGTCCCTGGAAAAGACACCTTGTTGGTACGACAGGGTCACAGATCATTTTCTTAAAAAGGAATGGAGGGTAGAATTTATGTATAAATAAATCGACACGTTTTATGATGTAGGCCGAAATTGAGCTCCCCCTCCTTGAAAGACCAGCATCCGCCACTGTTACAAATTACTGAACAGCAGGGCTGGTGTTCTGGTGATTTGTGCTACCGTGTTGAAATGTGCTACTTTGCAGCTCTGCGCATGCTCAGACCCAAAAATGTTTGTTTTCTAGTGTTTGGTCTTTGGTGCTTTGCACAATTATAATTTCTTTAATAAGTGGATGTAGGCCGTTCATATCTCCTGCTTATACTTCTGTAGGCAGTATTTTCTGATACGCTACATTTAGCTTATCAGAGTACCTTTTCTACTGATTTATTTAAGCAACTGTATTTATAAATGCACACTATGGCAGCACATTTCGACAAAGTAGCACATTTCGACAAAGTAGTCACTAGAGATTAATGATTAAGGGGGCTAAGCTTTAACCCGGTGGGGCAAGGGGATAATTGCCTCACAGCAGCATATTTCTTTGACGAGGTACAGATTAAGCAAAGCCACAATGTTACTTACAGTAGCAGGTTCCACATACGCTCAAATACTGAGAATATAGAGTGGTACAATCAGTGTGCATTTGTTTTATAGTTGTAGTTCTGTTAAGTGTCGCAGTCACATAGCTCCAGGGACCTGGAGGTTGTGGGTTCAATTCCCGCTCCGGGTGACTGTCTGTCAGGAGTTGGTGTGTTCTCCCTCTGTCCACGTGGGTTTCCTCCGGGTGCTCTGGTTTCCTCCCACAGTCCAAAAAAAAACACATGTTGGTAGGAGGATTGGCCACTCAAAAAAGTGTCCGTGTGAGTGAATGTGTGTGTCTGTGTTGCCCTGTGAAGGACTGGCGCCCCCTCCAGGGTGTATTCCTGCTTTGCGCCCAATGATTCCAGGTAGGCTCTGGACCCACCGTGACCCTGAATTGGATAAGCGGTTACAGATAATGAATGAATAATTTGTTCATTTGAAAAAATAAATCTGAAACTGAAAGTTCAAATTTTGAGATTGAACTTTGAAAAATACAAAAATGTATTTAAAATTAAAATAAGTGTAGGGTGATTTTTTTTCAGTTTAAATGGAATTTTGATTCAATTATAATTTTTTTTAAATACATTTATTTTCATTTTTCACTTTCCTATATCTTCTGATATTTGAAGTCTTATATATTTCAGAAGCAGATTTTATGTTTTCAAGATTCAGATTTTTTAAATTTCGTATATTTTTCTGTCATAGATCTTATTTTCACTTTCAGATCTTTTTTTTTTCACTTTTGAATCCTTGTTTTTTCAGTTTCAGAGTTTTGGCCCTGATCTAGCACGGGAGGCGGGACATCAGCGGAGAGGGGGGTGGTATAACTATGACTGACAGCATAGCAATGAAGGCGGAGAACCTTTCTCATTCTTGACTTTGAGAAATATCACTGAACATTCACTTTATATGCAATATTCCGTGTAAAACATTGACTTTAGTGATAAAGTACTTTATAGCTCTTTTAGACAACATTCAGCACCAATTGCAGTAAAAGAGCAATAAACTCTGTCAGAGTGCGCAGTTCCACAGCCACACTAGTTTCCCAGCACTTTGCTGGCAATGACCTCTGCTCAATCAGGGCAAGCTGCAGAGCTCTGATTGGCCAGAGGCATGTCAATCACCACAAAATGCAGAGCTCACTCATATCCAGCACAAACTCGCTGCTTGTAAAATCTCTAAAGTTACTGCAGCTTTATTTTTAACAGACTCACAATGGCCAGTGGAAAAGCGACAAGCTTTAAGCGAGCCGCGTCAATTAGAGCCGGACCCATGCGGTGGAAAAGCGACATAACAAACCCCTGTAGGCGGGACTGTGACTCCATTGGCTGCAGAGCCATGGATTATCTGCCCCTGCCTCCGACTGAGGGAGACCAGCGTGTTTGAAACAAGTCAAGGTCTTAACAGCGCTCTTTTTTTAAATTAAAGCTTTGCCAGTGGTTTCATTTTTGTCCATTTCTGACGTACTGACAGTTATCAGAGAGGTAGCCCTGAGTGCATGCAAAAAATGTGCTGAGAACTGCTCCAGTGGCATACACAAACAATGGCAGTGTGTTTGTGCGTGCGGGAGTGCGTGCACGCACGAGAGAAAGACAGAGAGCTGAACGGGACATTTGTGTTTTAAATGTATACAGATAGAAACCTGCCTATCCTCAACATACTCTTTATAACGAATATGGTCATATTCAAATCGTGTAGAACAAAAAAACCTATAGAATGTATCGATATTGATATTTCCCCCAGCTCTAACTTGAGTTCAATTCACGTTCACGTGCCTGCGTCAGAAGCTCACTCTGTGGACACAATATCGCATTATGGCAAATGTCTTATTGATTTTAAACAATACTGGTATTATCGAGAACGATAATATATTGGGGGTCTACCTTTTGAGCTTACAATATACCAGGGTCTCTACAAACCATTGGCCAGAGAGTGGACTCACGGGTCACCACTAGGGTCAGTATAGCAGTCAGATATCATGATTTGTTGCTTTTTTTGTAAGGTGTTAGTGGTTCAGTTGCACTGGAAGAGACGGAGAGAAGCTTCTCACTATAGTGTCTTCTGTTTCAGGCCTCTTTTCTCTCAGTGTTGTTTAACTTAGGATAAAGTGTTCTCTCATTCCCTCTCTCCTCCCACCTCCCCAGCCGTTTCTTCAGCCCAGACGGACCCCCCAGGTAGGGACGGGTGAGGAAGAGAGTGTGGCTCTGATGTGGCATTGGGGGCTACTCTCATCCCCATTAGCCAGAGCGGACCACCTGCCACGCTGCAGGATGGAGAGATGTGCTCACAGCCCACCGGCCTCATTAGGGCTTCGCCAGCAATTACGGTCAGGCGTGCCGAGAAATCGACTCCATGCCCTCGCCAGGGCACGGGGTAAAATAAAAAAAAATAACTCTTCCATCTTCCATACACCACTTTTCCCATCCTCTGTTTTCACCAATCCGCTGCCCGCAGCTTCTTGCTCTACAGAACAAGGCTTTTGAGCTAACTCTCAGCTTTAATTTAACTATGGAACACTCTGCTTTTCAAACACTGAAGGAACAGTCACTAGGCAGTGTTCAGTTCATCTGGGGGAGACTTTCCATGTACCTTGGAGTCTTTGAAAGACACCGGCATATTGCAGTGTGGAAATCTCAACGTGTGCTTGTGCTGCCTGTGACCCTGTGGATGCAGAGGCGTTGGAGAAAGAGAAATGGAACGACGGTGGAGAGAAAGATCTGTAGAAACAGAGCCACATATCCAGCGTATAGTGTCAGAATTAATCTTTCCGATTCGGCTGTGGAGCAGCCAGAGAGTGAGGCTGTGAATTTAAAGGGAAAAGAGAGGAAAGGGTGAGAGGATCACTGACATTTATTTTACCATATTCTTCAGCAAACAGAGGCGGAGGGTGGGAGGGGAGAGAGAGAGAGAAAGAGAGAGAGAGAGAGAGAGAGAGAGAGAGAGAGAGAAAGCAAGGGAGCATGAAGTGCAGGTGAGAGAAAGTAAAGGGGTAATCAATGACAGAGAAAAAGACAAGGACTAGGTAGAGAGAGCAAGACAGAGAGAGAGAAAAAAAATAGCGTAGGGCAAGAGAGTGAGTGAGCATGAGTCAAAGAAATGGAGTGAGAGAAATAGTAAGAGTGAGAAAGACAGAGTGAGATAGCAAGAGAGAAATAAACTGAATATATAGGGGGAGAAATAGTAAAAGAGAGGATGAGAGAGAGAGCAATAGAGTGAGGAGGAGGGAGAGATGGAGGTGTATATTAGTGCATGTCTATCCCAGTTGGCATGTGTAGCTGGAGCATATGTGAGAGTGGGGGATTGTTTTAGCTGGAATAACAACTTCTCTACCAAGAGAGCCCAGTCAGCACAAAATATTTCATGCTGTCAGAGGTCATGTCGCATGGAAACACACACACACACACACAAACACACACACACACACACACACACACACCGCCCACACAAATAACACAAATACTCAAGTCCACTCTGACAGTCCAGTGAAAGTCAGCATCTGCTTGGGTGAAGAGACTGGGCTCCCCACAGTGAGGATCGGTCCCAAATACAGCAAAACAAAAAGTCCACACTCCCACACAACAAAGCAGAGCAGGATCGTCCCAGGAGTCTTCGACTCGTCTGTGCACAGCGCAGGCAAAGGCCGGATTCTGCCTCAAGTCAAAAGATTCTGTACATCACCCACCCCCCAGGACAACTCGTACCTCACATAAGAGCAACACTCTGCGACCTGCTGCTGACAGGACTCTACCAACTGAACAACAACATTTTGGGAACAAATATTCATGTGGGTCAGTGTTCTGTGGGTCAGTGTTCTAGATTTGTGAATACAGAAAACATTTCTTGAATGATGTGAATGGGATTAAAATCTAGAACACTTTTAATTGTCACAGGGTAGGGTTTCTAGAATACAGAGATTGTTCTAGAATTATGTGAATGGGCAGAACAATCTAGAACCGTATTAAAGGAGAAGAACAGTCGAACATTCATCGAGCTGTTATTGCATTTTTATAATAGAATTGATTCAACATTTTTACCCTGCTATATTGAATGATTTTGATGTTTTTATACCTTATGCAATTTTCTTAGCGTCACCTAGTAGTGGAATGTAACTGATTTGTTGATTAATTAGTTGATTAGTTGATAAAATGATTGAGTGTCCCACAGCAGCATCAGAGCTTTCAGCCCCACAGGTAAACTGAACAGCTGGGCTGTGGAGCCAGATGTGCTCTGAGTGGCAGGGTCACACTTCTCTACTATCTTTAAGCGATTGAAGAGGAAGCCACATATATATCAAGTTGTGAGGACCAATATTTGTTTACACACTCACATTTTGGGGACTTGTCTTCTTTGTTTGAACCAGTAGCAAGTCCCCATAAAGTATATCATTACATTTTAAGGTGGAGACGTGCTTTACCATTAGGGACAGAGTTCGATTTAGGGTAAGGCTTAAGCAAGCAGCAGTTATGGTTAAGTTTGGGGTTAATTCACCAGGAAATGAATGTAAGTCAAAATAAAGTCCCTACAAGTCATCTAAAACTGGATCTAAAACTGTTCTTTCCGTATTGTGTGAATGAAGAACGGACCACTAGAAAGGACTGCTACAACAAATGGCATGAGCTGAAACAGCTACAAATGAATTCAAAATTACCATGTCAAGTGTGGGCCAGTGGGGCGTAAAGCCCGCTAGGACTGAACTGTGGTGCAATGAACCTGTGTCTTCTTGAATGATGGAGCTCTGGCTAGTACATCTGGGATGCGTGGGGGCATATATATATAGCTCCTTAAATATAGCAATATAAATGCATGTGTATTTTTCTGAAAATACAGTAACAAGTTCTTGAAGAAGCCACATAATCTAACGTACTAATGTATATAATGACTCATGGATTCAAATGTCATTTCCCAGCGTTTTCACCTCCAGTGACTCTGCTGTGTGCTCTGGTTCTTTGGGTCTGAATGAAACATGTAGGAGGGTGTTGATCTCTGCTCTATATGTAGGAAGAGTGTCGATGGCGTAGGAGGACCCGTCCTATGAGCTGACATTTTTTAATCTTCATACAATAGTAATGTGATTGAAAATCAGATGTTTAAGGCTTGTCATTAAACAGTGTCATTAAAATAACTACATTAGAGGCTTTACACGGATACTCTCTCCACCTCCCTCTCATTGTCATACTCTCTCTCTCTCTCTCTCTCTCTCTCTCTTGCACACACACACATGCATGAATACACACTTTGTGAGACTGTTGCATTTCAATTCATACATACACAGATGCAAAAATGGAGACGCTTTAAAATAAGAAACACCATCAGCGTGGGGCATCTGTCTCTGTACAATCACAACACATGAACTTGTGAGCAGTGCAGACAGGTGTAGAGGAGGGGAGGGGAGTGTTGTTGGGGGGTGGTGGTGGTGGGAGGGGGCGTGAGAGAGAGAGGCTGTGTGTTTGGGTGGGGGCTTGTCAGGGAGGGGGGTGAGAGGGGGCTGATGGGAAGCTGATTGAGTTTGCTCAGCAGAGCTGAGGAGAGCGGGAGTGAAATATGGGGAAGGCAATATTACAGAACACTGGGACACCTGGAGACCGGCCAACTCCCCGACTAATGCCATCATTGGGACCTGTTTATGTGTGTGCGATTGTAGTGGGATTGTATGTGTGTTTGTGTGTGTTCATGTGCATATCTGTGTGCGTGAGAAGGTCAGAAGGTTTATTGTAAGGGATAAACAGATTAACAAATGATCCATAAATAATGTTGTATGTATATGTCCTGTAGTTACAGTAATGTCCATATTTAATGGTTAAGGTATTACTGTAATTACTTCCCTAAATTAGCTGGTAGTTATCTTTTAATATTGTAGTTGCTGGGAAACAAGAAGTTCTGAAGTGTGGGTCATTTAACCAGTGCTATGTACAGTGTGTTATTGTGAGTGTAGTGATATAATTGATTTAGTACAGTATTTGTGATTGAGTGATTTATTAAGGCTCTAGGTGAATATTACACAGAAAGAGTGATATTCTTTTTTCAATAAATGTGTTCTACCAAGTCACTGTTTTTTTTTTGTCAGAGAAAGGTGTTTAGTGCTAAGCAATTCAGAAAAACATGTGAAGCATAGTTAATGGATGATAACATAGTGCACTTGATGTGATACAGGACAGAGGAGGTTGTGTTGTGAAGTGTGGTGTATGGGACCTGGATGAAAGTCCATTAGACTACATAGAGAAAGTCTAGTTGAATTATCTGTGCTATATACTGTGTCATTTGGTTTGTGTATGTGTGTGGTTACTGCTCCTTCCTCCTTCCTCATTCTCGGTGTGTGTTTGATCATGAGATTCCTCCCCCTTCTCTGTCTCTATTTCTTTCTCGCTTTTCCTCTGTCCTTCAGGAATGTGCAGGAAGGATAGCGCATGGAGCCGTAGCTGGAGTTTTGTGAAGCTGGTTTGGAGCAGTGTGAGAATGGCTGGACCGGATCAGAGGAATCTTTTGTAGTGGGAAGCTCTGCCTCAAGTGAGCTGTCTGTGTATGAGGAGAGACCTTTACTGCATGTCAATAATGCTTCAGACGTGTGTGTGTGTGGGAGGGGGGGGGGGGGGGGTACCAGGTTTCACTGACACTGTGGGGAAAAAAAATCTTTATTCACACTCAAATTATGGGGACTTGTCACTGTGTGTGGTTCAAATTAGGACAGACACACACTGCTGTGAGAAAAAGTTGCCTTCTGATGTTCAATATAAAACATTATTGAACAAAACCAGTATCATTAGTGTTTTCAGATACATTGTAAAGGGATTTCATATTGTTTTTAAATTGAAAAATGAAATTCATTCTTTCATTGTCTATAACCATTTATGCAGTTCAAGGTCACGGTGGGTCCAGAGCCCATCCGGAATCACTCGGCGCAAGGCAGGAACACGCCCAGAAGGGGGCGCAAGTCTTTCACAGGGTGACACACACTCACACATCCACGGACACTTTGGAGTCGCCAATCCACCTTGTTTTTGTGTTTGGGGAAACCGGAGCACTCAGAGGAAACCCACGCAGGCACCAAACTCCTCACAGACAGTCACCCAGAGCAGGACTTGAACCCACAACCTCCAGGTTCCTGGAGCTGTGTGACTGTGACACTACCTGCTGCACCACCATGCCACAGAAAATGATAAACAAATGGATATAAAAGATTTTGTAACATGAATGTTTTCAAAAACATATACACACACAAAAATAAATGTCTCCATGCTTTGTGAGGACTTCACATCCACCTTACAATCTTTTTGAGAAGACTTACCCTAACACCAATCCTAACTCTAACATAACTTTAGCCGTAACTACTTTTAACCGAATTCTAACACTAACTATTGCTTAGAAGAACATTAACTCCAACATCGTCATCTTAAAAGAACACTAGGTAAGACATGAAATCTTTGCTCCTGGGGCTCCCTCTACTGTACTTCATTTTTACACCACAGTACTGCAATCAGTGGGGAGGGGAGGGAATGACATTCTTCCAAAAGTTACATAGGGCAGTTGTAATAGAGTAGCATAGATAGTGGCTCTATTCTCCCTATTACAGGACAGCGAAGCACCACAGTGATTATGAAGTTATTTTAATGTAAAATATAATGTAGTATTCCTTTAAGACGTAATGTGGAGCCAGATGTGGAGACCAAATTGAGGTTATGCCAATAATATCCAGGGATCCTGACCCAAAAAATATGGTATAGGAGGTTTAGCACAAGCAGAAAAACATATGGACTAAAGGGCTGTAAATTTAGAACTACAAAGGACACCTCTGTAATAGGTTGCAACTGTATATTAAACAATGGATGTATAAACAAGGTAATAAAGTTGGCAGTGAGTGTACATGTGTGGCACTCAAAAAGTGTATGTACAGTTACAACATTGCCAACAAAACTGAGTTTGTATTGGCTATCAATACGTTTTCACCCTCCAGACCTAAATGTGTGACCACACTGTATTTCCGCATTCTCATAAACCCAAAGTTGTTAATGTCATAGTAATTAGTGTATACTATTAAGTATTAAGAATCACAACTGGGAAATGACCTTATGACCCTGCAAGACAAGAGGTTAACACACTAGTACATATGTTATTTGAGATATTTGATATTTAGTGCATGGTGGTTTAACACCTCTCTCTCTCTCTCTCTCTCTCTCTCTCTCTCTCTCGCTCGCTCTCTCTCTCTCTCTCTGTCTGTCTCTCTCTCTCTCTATGTCTCTCTGTCTCTCTCTCTCTCTCTCTGTCTGTCTCTCTCTCTCTCTCTTTCTCTCTCTGTGTATGGAAGGTGAGCGGGTCGGTCACTGAGGGGCAGTGGAGAGACTCTCAACAGAGCAGCAGAGGAAATTAAATCAGCAGGAAGAGAGGTTTGGGGCAAGAGCACTGAGTGCCAAGCGCAGGCTAATTTAATTGTGTGTGGGCTACTGTCCCCAGTCGAGGCCATCCACCTCACACACCCTGAAACCCCACACACTAGCACAGGGAGGGCATCACACACACAAACACACTCTCACACATTCATGCGTAGATATAAACAATTTCAGCTATACTATTTCAGTATAAGGGGTTTTGCTACAGGGGTTGGTGTGTTTTTTATCTGTGTTTTTGGATCTGTCAGTAGGTCTAGTGAACATGACCAACACACACACACACACACACACACACACACTAAAGTTGCACATCTAAAGTTGACTACTATCATTCTATGTATTTATTTCACTATCATAGAAAGTAATAGGGCCACTACAAAGGTCTGAACACCAGCCCCAGGCCAATACTCCTCCCCCATCAAACTCGGGACTTTAGTAGACACTGTTCTGTTGGTATAATCGACCCTAATCTGTCCATCCAATGGCCAGCTTGTAAAGCACAATATGTCACTCTAGATATCCAGAAATCTATTTTTTTCAGTGCAAGTTTTCCACTTCTCTAGGCCAGTGCTTGGCACAATAGTGATCTTGGTCTGGTGTGCATCTGCTTACGGCATATGCTGATATTGATGTTGCATTCAGAGACGATTTAGAACTCAGTGATGCATCAGGTTTTTGGTGGTCTAGTCACACCTTGTCATGGATTTGCCAGCTCCAATGTTTTGTGTTTGATGTTTTTCTTATGTTATTCTTACACTCAAATAGGGCAGGGCATTTGTCTATGGAGAGTTCACTCATACATTAATTTTTTCATTGATTCATTTCTGTAACTGATTTTTCCTGTTCAGGGTCACAGGTCAACCTAGAATCCTTGAGCATCAGGCAGGAACACACCCTAGATGGGGGACCAGGGTATTACACACTCACACGCTAAAAGCTATGGACACTGTTACATAGTCTTACTGTACATCTACCAACATGCACACACCTGCTTGATTTTATTCACTTTATTTTCCATTACAGCAAGGGAGGAACCATTTTTGTTTACTTTGTGTTATACTTTGAGGTGGACAGACTCTGCTTCTGATGGAGAGAAGGAGAGGGAAGACATGATGAGGCAAAATCAAACCAGCTCCCAGAGTTTTTACCACAGCAGGTACCAAAAAAAATCTTATTTACCAGATTCATTTTTTAACTTTCATTTCCAGCTTAACACTAGACGTATCATGCTTCTTAGACTCTCTGAAACCTAGAAACACAGAGAGCCACTGCTCTCACCACTGTGACTGACTCCGGGCGCCACATGACTTCCCTCCCACACCAAAATCCACATGGCACTCTGAGTAAAAAGAGTCAGTTTGTCCCTTTTCCCCTTCCACCTTAAATGATATTTAAGGAGTCAAATGTTTTCTTATTCTCAGATTTTGTTTCTCACGCAAATGTTTATTTCTGCCTTAAATGCATCAGTTTACAAGGCTTATATTGGCATCATTAGCCAGCCTCTTATATGAATTTTCTGCTTTTGAAAAACAGATCTCATTCCTCATTTTCTTCTGTTGGCAAAGGGTGTGGCCAAAACACCTGAACTCAGTGATGACAAGGGAGTGTCCAAATATATTTGTCCATGTAGTGTTAATTTTCTAAATCAATCAAGGCATTTTAGTCACTGCAGCCTAACAGAAGGTGACAGCAGCACAAGCCGGCGAGTCTTCCTCCCAGCATGCATCGCTCTGTGAGGAGAAAGATCAGAGACGGGCCGGGATTGAGGGAAGAAGAAGACACATGCCCAGAGATATGATATAGGGGAGGAGGCAGAGACAGAAAAGAGAGAGAGATGGGGAGACAAAGGAGGCAAAAAGGGGAGGGTGAACGTGGAGGACCTGCCATGTTTTTTTTTTTCTTCTGCGCGAGGCAGCACACTCTTATGTAAGCCAAACAAACAACAGGTGTCGAGTTCTCTCGCAAAAGCCTGTTCCTCCTCAACAGGAGTAAATTGGAGCCGACAGACCTGTGAAGTTCAAAGGAGAAAAGAAAAGAGGAATCAAACAGTGCTTACAGTTACACATGCCTAGGTTACACCCTTCCACAAACACTCCCATCAGCCAAAACATTAAAATGGCTTGTTTCTACACTCACTGTACATTTTATGAGTGTGTAGTGTAGTGCTACAGTTACAGACTGTAGGCCATCTGTTCCTCTGTATACTCTGATAGCCCCGTTTCACCCTGTTCTTTAATTATCATGTGTCAGTTGTTATTACAAGTGTAAGTTACATTGGACCAGCCTAGATATTCTCAAAATGTATACTATATTGTTATTAGTCATTTTTTAATCACTTGACAATCTCCCATCCATTTATGGAGCTGTATTATTAAATCCACCCAAATTCGATGTAATCTATTTGAAGAAGAAAGCTGTGGGTGGCAAAGAAATTCCAACTGCTTCTGAACGTTCAGAGCTTAAAGGAACTCTACGTAGTATTTTTAACTTAAAATTACAGCTTTAAAATAATATTGAGGCTCCACTGACCTATAATAGATAGAATAGAGCCCCTGATGTCGGGCTACTTGGGCTAAAGAAACTGCATTTTGGAAGAAGGTAGCAAACCTAGAATATGCAAGAATACTCACAATACTCACAACGCACAAGGTGGGAACATCAAGGTACAACAATATCACCCCCTTGTGGAGCAGTTCCTAAATGCGAGTGCTTATGTGAGTGAGCAGAGTGTTGCAGATCAGTTCCATGAGGTACTTTTCATCTTAAATATGACGACATTCAGGAAAAAAGCACTTAAAGCAGCCCAACACACAAGACACACAGGGTTTTTTGTCTCCTGTCTGAATGCATGTGTCCTTCTGTTTGTGTTGGTGTGTTATAAAAAATCAATTACGTTGGACCTGGTTCGATTTGGTGTTTGTGTAGTGGATGAGTTTGTGGCCTTACAATTCTATTCTCATTACAAAATAAGATCCTAAGTAAATCGTGTCTAAATACTCAAGTCGTGTCAAAACTTTACCCTGTTTAGTTTCCTAATCATTTGTCCTTTAGCACTTGGTACTGTTTTGTTTTATTTTTTGTTTCCTCCCTTGTCTCCACTTTTGCTCCCCAGCTCTAAAAGTGGGTGGCAAAGCTTCAGAATCAGGTGGTCCCTAGTTGGAGCCTCAGCCGGTCACCATCTGTGAGGAGTTGGTGTGTTCTCCCTGTGTCTGCATGGGTTTCCTCCTTACTGACAATGAATGAATAATTCGATTTTACACTGCACTCATCCAGGGCAAATACACTTTGCAAGCAAAAAACATTTGGTGAAATGTGATGCTCAAATTCACATCCTTGACCAACAGAACTGTTGCCTTGGGCAGAGTGACCTGAAGGTGCTGTATATCCATAACTGACTAAATGCTAATTATAGCCCTGTGTAAGCACAAAAATATAAAATTATACGTTTCAAACTAATAATATAATAGTACATAAACACGAGGCAGACTGGTACATAGTCAGTCAGGAAGTTGGCTTAAGCTGGTGTTACCCTACATGACTTTTAGCCTGATTTTAACCCTGATTTCCAGTCTAGGTGGCTGTGGTTTGCAGACTCTGGTGCAGTCACAGGTGTCAGTTGAGGAGAAAGTCAGGTAGTGTGCGAGGGGCTTAGACTCCGATTTATTGCCCCCAAATCTCGTTTCAGACTAGTCACAGAATATCAAAGATGTTTGATTTTTTCACCTCGACTTTGGACGTAGACGTGTAGTGTAAACAGTCAACAGCCAGTGAGAACAGAAAGTAAACAAAGGCAGTGATGGGAGCTCTGCACTGGAGGGTGGATTAAACGATAAAGCTTAAAAAAACAAAAAACTACAATACATTACATAGTGCTGGATTCACATGTCCCCAGATAACAAGGATTACTTGTTAAGAGAAAGATCAGTCCCAGAGCCACAGAACTCCCCGTTACAGCCTTTATTCCAACTTTATTCTAATTTTCCATTCCACCATGTAGTGTGAGATACTCAATCTGTTTATAATCTATACCAATTATAATATCATAATATTAATATAACTGCCGCTTAATACAGTTAATCCATCCATCCATTATCTGTAACCGCTTATCCAATTTAGGGTCGCGGGGGGTCCAGAGCCTACCTGAAATCATCGGGCGCAAGGCGGGAATACACCCTGGAGGGGACGCCAGTCCTTCACAGGGCAAAACAGACACACACACATTCACTCACACCTACGGACACTTTCGAGTCGCCAATCCACCTGCAACGTGTGTTTTTGGACTGTGGGAGGAAACCGGAGCACCCGGAGGAAACCCACGCGGACACGGGGAGAACACACCAACTCCTCACAGACAGTCACCCGGAGCGGGAATCAAACCCACAACCTCCAGGCCCCTGGAGCTGTGTGACTGCGACACTACCTGCTGCGCCATATGTTCCTAAGCAGGTTGGTGATTGATGATTGGAATTTTATAATTCAGTTGTTGATTCATATGTTACATCAGGGTTTTTGAAAAATAAATTGTAAGCATTTTATCTTGTGTCTGTAATATATAAAAAATTAGTGAATTGGTTATGAAGATATTTTCTGTATAGCCCTTGTCAGACTAAATACCCAGTTTTCTACAGATAAAATCAAGCCCTCTGTTTTGGAAAGGAAAGTATGTTTCAGCTACAAGCCAATCATTTTTTGCCAGTCAATAACTACAGAGACTTCAGAAGCTCTTCTCAGTTCTGCAGCGCCATGGTACTGAATGCAGACATAACTGACAGCTGAGATTGTCAAGGGTATGTTCAAAGTCAAAACCAGGTCTGTTACAGATTAAATATAAATAACCCCAAAAGGGTTGTACCTTGAGCATTTTTTTCTTAATTATAAGCAGGATCCAACCCATAGCACAGACAATATAAATGTCTTTTTATAGGGAGAGCTTGGCTGAATCATCTCACTGTTAAAGGAACACTACCTTACAGTTTCTGCTTTTAAGTGATTGTGTTAATAGGGTAATAGGGAGAATAGAGCCTCTGTGGCTGCTATGTCAGGTCCTCTGCTGGTTTATTGGACTAAGCAACTTCTGAATTATGCGATAGAGGGCTCTCATGAGAAATGTGTACCGACACAAATCTCACAGGTGGTTACTAACTACAAAAAGAATCTAGCTCGGTATTCTCCTTACGGACATTATGGCAGAGAGTGCAAGAAGGAGAAAGAGAGCAGAGATTCAAGAGTTAATACTAGACAGAATGTATAGAGTGAGCTGAAACAGATATGAAGGAACAAGTTGGAGTAATAAATAACTTGCACTGTGACTATCTTCATGTGTTGCAGTGTCAGCGAGACCTTTTGTTTGCAAACGTGTTATTATCAGGTTTTGAGAGTTACTGAACAGTGAGCCAGGGTTTGCAGCTGCTACTTGTAGCTGGATTAGCTCACTTTTTTTTGCGTTAGACCTCAATTCTGGTAATAAATGCTTTTCTGTGTGTTGCTGTGTGGTTGAAATGGAACCCAAGCTTTGCTGAGGACAATGTTTTAATCAGGTTTTGAGTGTTACTAATGAACAAGGGCGAGTGGTAGTGCCTGCTAACTTTAGTCAGATTAGCACACTTTTCGTGTGGGACATCGAATCTGGTAATACGTGCTTTGCTGTGGTTGCTGTGTGGTTATAACGGCTAGAGTACCACAAAAGTTACACTTTATGGTTGTAATAACACAATCCCGTGTGTATTATGGGTTTTATGTTTTTTATCATGTAGTCAACATCATTTTATTTGATTACACATATTCCCCTGGCTCAACATAAGCTGAAGCCCCATTTGCGTCCGATGTTTATATCTGTGTGTGTGTGCATGCGTGAAAGAGAGAGAGACAGAGTGTTGTGTGTGTTCATCTGTGTGAGAGAGACAGTCAGTGTGTTTTGGTAGAAGCCCAGCCCAGATAGATGTGTGTGAGACTTGATTTCACAACAGTACTGTAAACGTTAATTACACATAGCAGCAGGTAGGGGGAGCTCAGGAGAATAAAAGTCAATTCTTACATTGTAGTCCTTTAAAGCCAAGAGCCCTCCATCATTGTGAATATTGTACAAATGCAGCTAATGCTATTTTTCCTCGTGATTTCAAATGTGTTTATAAACATTACTGTTGCTTTCAGTTATACGTTTTTACGTCTTTACTCATTCCAAAAACACACGCCTGGTGAATACACATAACTGACCAAATAGCTGTATCTACAGACTTTCCACTAAGTGCTATATAAGCAATATAATTTTCCTGAGATGTAAAGATGAGTACTCAGAGATTTCTCTTTGTTCTCAAGCAACTGCTACGACTCCAGCTTGAGTTAGTGCCACAAATGGAGCTCTGATTGCAGCAGCAACTTTGCCCTGCAGGGGGGAAAGTCCAGTGTTTAGTGCTAACACATTAGTGTGCATGGCAACAGTGCTCTCCAAATAACAAATTACAGCGTATCAGAATGGGGGCTGTTTTTTTACCACCTGCAACAGCCCTTAAAATTACAAAATCAATGTGTGTAAGCCTGATCCTCCACGCTTTCCCAAGTGGTTTCCCCTATACTGCCATATTTATTAACCCACTCTTGTTTTTCCAGCTCAAGCAGCATAATTTAGGAATGTTATTTTGTGTAACTGAATCACTTAAAATGTGGATTCTTTGTACATCACTGAAAGTACACAATAATATACAAAAGCCATGGGTTACATTACCAGATGGGTTACAGTCACAAAGCAGAAGTTGCATGCTGTTAAAATATATTATATTTATGTATTGAGGCTGTCTAAATATGTTTCTCTGCTCCCAGGTGACATTAATTCATTGTCTGTAACCACTTATCCTGTTCAGCATCATGGTGGGTCCGGAGCCTACCCGAAATCACTGGGCACAAGGTAGGAACACACCCTGGAAGGGGCGCCAGTCCTTCACAGGGCGACACATACACCCACAAATATTCACTCACACACTCGCACCTATGGACACTTTTTGACTGTGGGAGGAAACCCACGCAGACACAGGGAGAACACACCTGGAGTGGGACTTGAAGCCACAACCTCCAGTACCCGCTGTGTGACTGAGACACTACCTGCTGCTCCACCGTGCAGCCCTCCAAGTTGACAATTAATATAAATTTAACACGCATTATTTTACAGTCTGGCATTTCTTATTCTATTGAATATATTTTGCACATAGAATAACTGCAGGTTTAAAGGTCAGCTTGTGTGTGTGTGCTCTGTGGGCTTTGCTCAGACTGAGCAGACTCCATGAAGAAGACATTTGAGCCTAAGAAATTAAAAGACACATCTTTCATCTGACACTCTCTTTAAGAGTCCCTGGAGTGCTGAGTGGTGAGTGCTAATGTTAAATCTAAACCCAGACCAGGTCAGCATAAACTATTCTCACTTTTCCCTCACCTATATGGTTTAGATGCTGAGTGTCATACTTTCCTTTTGAGAGAAACTATATGGTCTTTTTGCAGCTTTGTGTGACCTTTTGTTATACCCCTCATACCCATCCCCCGTTCCCACCAAACATTCCCCCCCTCACATGATACCACTCCCCTCACACCCCTTTCTCCCATTCCTTCTTCTCATCAATGCTCTTACCCAACCTCAAACTCCTCTTCTTCCTCCTATTCCCTTCCCCCATTTCTCCAATGTATATAAGACCTTCTAAAATATTGGTTTTAGACTGGATTGGGAACAGACTGGACTGGCAACAGTCACAGACTGGACTGAGAACAGACTGAATTGGCTACAGAATGAACTGTCTATAGACTGAACTGGTGACAAACTAATGACCAAGCTGTGCCCGTGCTTTTCTGCATGCATGTGAGGAAACTTCTGAACCTCCAGTTTCTAAACTTCAGATCATCCTGAGATAGGATGCAATCCCCCAGTTGTACTCATACATGATCCTGTGTATGTGTAAATAAACTCCAGTCAACGCCGAACTCCAGTCTCCTGACTCTTCAGTGCCGAATTTCTAACACTTTCATCTCAGTTTTTTCACAACAAAGTCTTTTACACAGGAGATATTCTGCCACCCAGAGCACAATGAGCAGAAGAAATGTTTAAGGTTTCAGCGGTCTGTAACCACAGACACACATTAAAACTGAACTCACAACAACACCCATTGCCTTTTATATATGGTTATTTATTAATTAATTCATTCATTCATTATCTGTAACCGCTTATCCAGTTCAGGGTCGCGGTGGGTCCAGAGCCTACCTGGAATCATTGGGTGCAAGGTGGGAATACACCCTGGAGGGGGCGCCAGTCCTTCGCAGGGCAACACACACATTCACTCACACATTCACACCTACGGACACTTCTGAGTCGCCAATCCACCTACCAACGTGTGTTTTTGGACTGTGGGAGGAAACCGGAGCACCCAGAGGAAACCCACACAGACATGGGGAGAACACACCAACTCCTCACAGACAGTCACCCAGAGCAGGCACCGAATCCACAACCTCCAGGCCCCTGGAGCTGTGTGACTGCGACACTACCTGCTGCACCACCGTGCTGCCCTTGGTTATTTATTTTATATTCATTTAATATACCAAAAAAATCTATTAAAATGTTTCATTATTGTGTATAATCAGCAAACAAGTGACACAAGTTAATAATCCTGAGATGCTGATCTCTGTAGTCTGTTGTGATTAGCTGATGGAGGACGCAGCTGAGGATAGGCAAGATTGGGAAGCATGGCAGACTGCTTAAAGACTAACTAATTACAAAACAGCCACCAGCCAATATATAAAAAATGCTGAGTGTATAAACACAATGATTTATGAACAAATGATGAAAAGGGCACAAGCCAAAACTTGCATAGGGCACCACTTTGGTCATGGTCAGCTCTGACCATAACCATAACCACAACCAAACCCCTAATTATAAGCATCACAAAAACCCTAATCTTACTACTTAGCTCAAGGTTAGAAACAGCAGGAATTTCTTTTGCCACCCTATTCTCTCCCAGCAGTTTACAGCACTGTTTTTCTAATTCTTCTTAAGGTATAACAGAGAATCTGTGTGGATTTAGTGAAACAGTGCCACCAATGGACAGGAGCTGACTTAGCTCTTATAAAACAACCATGTATCATAACCGATCACCATGTAGAAATATTAATAATATGAGGGTTTTCCTTTCTATTGTGCTATGTTCATGTAGAATTATTCAGAGATCTATTTTCCTGTTAAGTCACCAAGTAACCCAAAGCTGGGCATGGCATAAATCTATCATTGCAACTCTTTTCAACCCAATATATCAATCCAGTAATGCATCTGTGATCAGTAACTAAGGTGTACCAACACGGTAAGGGTTTCTAATAAAGTGGCCAGTCATTTTTCACTTTACTGTATCAGAGAAAGTTGTTAGTTTTTAGAGATGTCTTAAGAGCAGAATGATCAGGCAGAAAATAAACGAGGCAGAAAACTACATCTTCTTCCACCTAATTTCACTGAGCCCACCACATCTCTTCAGCAGTGTAATCATCAAGCTTGGCTAATGGTCACACAAACACTCATTAGTTCATTAACTCTTCATTAATACCCTGTAAACAATGAGGAATATAAAAACACTGATTATTACTGATGTTCATAGCTGTGCCATTACTGGGCCTCCACTGAGTACAGTAATGTGAGTGGAGTAGTGAGGATGAGTGTGATTTGTGCAGGTTGATGAAGATCAGGGGAACTGTGGAGGTCTCTGTGATCAGTGGGGTTTTCATTCAGCACTTTGACTGAGCTGTTCGGCTCTTCATTCATAATTGAAGGCCATTAACTTGTGTGGTAAGTGTCTGTGGTTTAATTAGCCTGCCTGATGGCCTGGGCTCTTCACTAGTGAGAGCGCAGCTTTAATTGAGTCATCATTTGGCAGCAGACAGGGGGACAGTGATGTAACGCTGTATCAGATCACCTTCAATACAAGCTGGAGCTGGAGGTTTCACATAGACACACATTCACACACACACACACACATACACACTCAGTGCTTTCTTCTTATAGCCAATCTAGCCATTACTGATGTGCCCTCCACTTGTATGTGTGGGTGTGTTTGCCAGGTTTTACTAATGTTTTGGGGACCAAAATCTGTTGAAATGCTCATATTAAAGAGTCTTGTAATCATTGTGGTGTTACAACATAAATAATTCATTTTAAAGGGGACATATCACATTAAATTCATCCTTGTGGTGTTTTGACCCCCAAACTGTGTTCACTTGTGAAAAAGGTGTAGAATATGTCCCCTTTAAGGTTTCCTCATGAAATTTGAGTGGTAATGTTGTAAACAGTCCTCCAATTTGGTTCAGCAGTTTCAGTTTTGAAGAGTGCTAAGCAATGTGCTAAGCAACTATGGTGAAAATGAGAAGAGATTTTTTAAGCTCTGCTTTTCTTTTACTTTGGAGGAGGATGAGGGCTGTGAAGAGAAAAGTGTTGTATTATATCTCCTGTTTTGAAACCTCAATTTTTTAATTCGCCTGTTACTACTCATTGACTTTAGGGTCAGGACTGCTGTTAGGCTGGTAGTAGTAATGGGTAAGATTAGTATAACTCTCCACAAAATGAAGGGTAAGGTTTGTGATGTCCCCACTATGCTTGGAAACAAATTGTTTGTGTGTGTGTTTAGTGCTCTCTGCACTCTAATTTCTGATCTGTTTTCCTCTTTCCTTGGCTGAACACAGTCATTATCTTTTCTCCCTTCTATTATTTCACTCTTGTTTGATTGAAACACCCAGGTCTATTTAGTCCTGTGTTCTTCCGTCTATTTGTTATTTTTTTCTCATTCTTTCACTCTCTAGAAAACAATGTCCTACTGTTTTACATGTTTCAAGTTGATCTATCCTTCTCTTCCTCTCTCTGTAAGCCTATGCAACATTAAAATATTACAATGGAATACATCTATGCTTCTTCACTAAAGGTACTAAAGACATAGCCTTGAATGTCACACCACAGCTGGTAAGTGGCACAAGTGTAAATTAGCAACAGATTAGCTAGTACCCACATATATTTGTTTTGGAGGAGGTTCCTTAGTTTATGGAATTGTCCTCATAAACACACAAGCTATTTAATTGTGCTTAAAATGTATGCTTTACAAACCTGCATCAATGGAGAATTGTGAATTGTTTTCAGAATCCTGACTGTGCAGCATTAAGAAGCAAGTGCTCTGAAGCCCTTCTTTACTCCAGGCTCATTTTTCATGTTTTTCTTGGTTCTCTTATTTCTCCAATCTCAATTTCACCATTTTTGCCCTCTAATTTCTCTGCTGCCATTTTTATTCTTTTGCTTTGTTCTCTTATTTCTCCACTCCATTTCATGGTGCTTTTCCACTGCAATGGCATCAGCTCGACTTGGCTTGGCACAGCTCGGCGCTCTCTTCTCTGGTCACATTTCCACTAGTACAGTTCCCCCACAAAATGTAGGCAGTGACACTGCAAACCCCTGTCTCTAATGTGAACCACAGATTTTGAAAACCACAACAACAGTGGTGGTAACATTAGGCACTGTTTACTCACCATGTATCCATGTGTTGTTTTTGCTCTATTGGACTTGGTCCATGCCAAAGTTTTCATATATTTGTCAGTTCTCACAAATTCTCCTTGCCGCAGCATCTGCCTCTCGCTGGAGTTTTTTGTCGGCCACCGAACCAAGTAGAGTTTGAACCTACATTACAAACAGAAAGGTGTAATGTTACAAGCTGCTGTTGTGAGTCAGATAAAAACACATGTGAAAGCTGCTGTAACCGAGAACTTTTACTGATGTCTAGTTTGTGCTGTAGCGCTGAACTTCATGGTGATTGGGAGCAGGTATCAGAATTGGTCAGTGGAAAAGCAAAAGAGCAAAAAAGCTGAGTTGAGTAGGGTCCATGCAGTGGAATCATCATTACTTTTTTTCTTGGTTCTCTAATTTATATGCTCTTGTTTTCATCATTTTTGCTCTGTACTCTATTTTATCTTATATATCTATTTTTTTCACCTACGAGGGACAAGGAGCAGGAAAAGAGGTGAGCAGAGGAAATATGTTTTTAAATCAATAAAACAAGACACAAATAAAGACAAAACCAATCCGCTGATAAAGATACCAAGGAAAACATCAAAACAACAACAACAAGGGAAACAAATGTTAAACAGAGAGGATAACCGCTAAACACAGAGGCCTAAGGGCCTTAACACAGACCTTTAGGACTAAACAAAGAACTAAGAGACTTAACACTGAATTAGATGGCTAAACATAGGACCAGAAGATTAAACATAGAACAAGAAAGTAAAACTAGGGACAACAACTGAACCAACAACATGGAAACCTGGGGACAGAAATACAAAGAACAGATTGGAAACACAGACAAGGGCACAACATACACCTGGGAACTAATCGAGGCATGACAGTAGAAACACAAGGGAAGAGTAATCACATGACCAAAGGGAAAACGAGGGCAGGAAGATCACATGACAAGGGGAGCACAGACAGGAATCAGAACAAAACATAACACACCAAAACCAAGAAAATTTGCTAACTGGCAGTAAACATAGATTTTCACCTGCTACCAATATATTTACACTCTCACACCTGAAGAATATATGTTTAAAACAGGCAGGAGATCATCTGCAGCTGCTGAGTAAAAGACTGTCCTGGAGCCTCAGGGATTTCTACATTGGTCAATGTTATGATGGTCCAGAAGAATATTTAAACACAATAGAGAATTCAAGACAGGTGGGAAAGAATTGTGTCCAGTTTTCCTGTCATTCCTTTGTGTATGACAACAGATATTCAAATTAATCTGTGAAAAAATCCAACCACTGATCTCAAGAAAAACAAAACACCTGTGTTTTCCATCCTTTCAACATACACTCAGTCCACCTCCAAATGTGGTTTGAATGATGCAGTCATAATCCAATTTTAATGCATCTTGGAGGTGCATGAGATGACAGAGAAGTTATGCCATTTCCCATTAGTCTTTTTCCTTTATCTTCTCATAATGTAGTTTTCTTGTTGTTTCCTTGTCTCATGTCTTACTAGTTTTATGGTCTTAGTCTAATCTCCAGGTTTCTATTCACTAACCATGTTTAGTTTGTTTATTTCTAATCTTAATCTCTTGTAGCCTTTAGAGGAAGGGGTGCTACAGTGCTATAGTCTTCCCTCCTGACATCAGAAGGGGAAGTGAATGTGAATAAAAATACTAAGGAAACTCAAAAAACTGTGGTCTTATTTCATTCAGATCTACAAATGTATTTTCATAATGTGTCCCCTTACAAATGAGTGTACATTACAGTACCTTACAGTTAACATAACTGAATCACATCCATGTCTCCAACAGTCTGAAAACTGACAAGACACCTTATAGAATACAGTCAATGCAATGTGTTAAAATGTTCAGGGAAACATCTGGGGTGCTAATAAAACTCTTTTGATTCTCTGGTTCTTGCCTGTCAGCAGTGAGCACAATGCCTCTGTTGAGTCAGGCGAGGTACCCAGAGGATCTAATACTGGCATGGACAGCATTTTAGTACCACCACTAGGAGCCAAGCAGGTGTAGCTGTCTTTCTCATAACTGTATCAAGGAATCTCCCTGAAGGTGTGGGCATAAATTGGGCCATTTTTCGGCCTTGATATCCTGCCACACATCTGTCATACCCCAAGCAGAACCACTGGTGTGTGTGTGTGTGTGTGTGTGTGTGAGAGAGAGAGAGAGAGAGAGAAAGAGAGAGAGAGTTATTCACTCTCTCATTAGCAGTCTTCTTTATGAGGTGTTGATGACAGCTCGGTTTCTCACATCTCTGTGCAGGTGAGATTCCAAATGGTCTCTCATTTGGAAAGATTCCAGCGTATCTCTGCCAATAATCATTGCACAGAAACATCTGTAATGTGTACGGTAATGTTTAAGGCAGTGGTCCTGATGCCTATGCAAGATGCATCCTCCCGTGTGTACATGCACACATAATGTTTCCAGGCACGTTTCCAATCCTCACCCTGCTTGTTCGACGTTGACATTCATGAGGCTCTCACAGATCTTAAATAAAGAAGAGCTGTGCATCGACATCACCTCGCTGCACCTTTTCCAGTCTCCCCAGACCAGCAACAGCTTTGTGCACCTGCTGAGCCTATGCCTTTAATCTCCAGCCGAGGTTAGACTGCTTCATGTCATCCTAATTGCTTCCTCTTTTGAACTTACACAATCATGTGATCTAACCCACTCTATATTGTGCCTAGATTGCACATTCAGGAATCAGGCAGTGTTTTGTTAGCCTTTAGGAAGTGACAGTTATAACAAAACATAGTGTCGGTTTCTCAGTCACATCTCCTTGGATCAATTCAGACAGATGTACATATTCTAAACCCTGAACTTCAGATACTGAAAGAAATAGCACTACAGGAGCCCCCGGGCCCTATCATTGAGAGATCACCAGCTCTAACCATGGTGAGGCCTCAGCAATCCAAGCCAAGGAGTCCTAGAGTCTCTGAGTGCGTAGGGTGGCCTTCCTTTTCCCCATAACTACTCATAGTGCTAGCCAGCCTGAGTGGCTTGTCAGCTGATGTGATAGATCTGGGCATTTCACATCTAAACTGTGGGGTGGTATTATGTTAGTGGCAGTTTGAAATATAGTGGTAGATTATATCATGTGTTAGTCCTCACCCTCCCAGGTTTGGTGGCAAGTCACAAGCAGTCTTGAATCATATTAAATTAATAATAATAATATAATAATAAATGGAATTTTTAAAGCGCTTTTCAGTAACCCAAAGACGCTGTTACAATCAGATGAACACATAAAGACAATCACATCCATAACACTACATAACATACAATGATACAAAACAGGAACAAGGTTAAAAAAAAAAAAAAAAAAAAAAAACAAGGGCTAATCAGAAACAGAGGGATTAAATGCAGCCGCAAACAGGTGTGTTTTAAGTTTGGATTTAAATAGTGATAGAGATGTTGACTGTTGAATTTCTGGAGGAAGGGAGTTCCAGAGGCGGGGGGCATGTCTGGAGAAGGCTCGATCTCCAAGACTACGCAGCTTAGAAGGGGGAATGGTGAGTAAACCGGCTGAGGAAGATCTGAGAATGCGATTAGGTGTGTATGGTTGAAGAAGGTCCGATAAGTAAGAGGGAGCTTGGTTATTGAGAGCTTTGTAGGTGAGAAGGAGGATTTTGAACTGAATATGATATTTAACAGGAAGCCAGTGGAGGTTGTGGAGAACTGGGGTGATGTGGTGGTGGGACCGGGTGTGGGTGAGGAGACGGGCAGCAGAGTTCTGGACCATTTGGAGTTTATGTAGTAGTGAGGAGCTAATGCCAGAAAGAAGAGAGTTACAATAGTCAAGACGGCTGGAGATGAATGCATGGATGAGGCGTTCAGAGGCAGACTGGGAAAGAGAAGGACGGATTTTTAGCAATGTTGCGAAGGTGGAAGAATGAGGTTTTTATGACGGAACTAACATGGGAATGAAACGTGAGCGTAGAGTCGAGGGTGACACCAAGATTTCGGACCACAGTGGAGGGGGACAGGGTGACATCATCAATTGAGAGTGTGAGGGAGCCAGTTTTATTTAGGGTCGATTTGGAGCCAATGAGGATTAGGTCAGTTTTATTACTATTAAGCATTAGTGAATTTTGTGTCATCCAGTGCCTGATTTTTGAGAGACAAAGTTCCAATTTGGAGAGTGGTGGGTTGTTGAAAGAATTGGTCCGGAGGTAAATCTGTGTGTCATCAGCGTAACAGTGAAAATCAAGATTGAAATGACGGATAATATGGCCGAGGGGAAGTACATAGACAATAAACAGTAATGGGCCAAGGACAGAGCCTTGTGGGACCCCTTGTGAGATGGATGAAATGGTTGAACTATGTCCAGAAAGTGTGACAAATTGTTTTCGATCTGTTAGGTAAGATCTAAACCAGTCAAGGGCAGAACCAGTGACACCCAGCTCACGCAGTCTTGAGAGGAGGATGGCATGATTTACTGTGTCAAAGGCAGAACTTAAGTCAAGGAGGACCAGAATACTTAGAGCTCCCGTATCTGCAGCCACCAGCAGATCATTGATAAATTGTCATTATTGTGTAATAACATTCATTCATTCATTCATTCATTCATTATCTGTAACCCTTATCCAGTTCAGGGTCGCGGTGGGTCCAGAGCCTACCTGGAATCATTGGGCGCAAGGTGGGAATACACCCTGCAGGGGGCGCCAGTCCTTCACAGGGCAACACAGACACACTCACACACACACTCACACATTCACTCACACACTCACAGACACTTTTGAGTCGCCAATCCACCTACCAATGTGTGTTTTTGGACTGTGGGAGGAAACGGAGCACCCGGAGGAAACCCACGCGGACATGGGGAGAACACACCAAACTCCTCACAGACAGTCACCCGGAGCGGGAATCGAACCCACAACCTCCAGGCCCCTGGAGCTGTGTGACTGCAACACTACTTGCTGCACCACCTGTGTAATAACATGTCAATAATAAATAACTTTCACCCTTTAAGTTCCAGCCACCTGTGTTTACATGTTCAAGTTCTCATTCTAACAACTTTATAACTTTTTTTTTTTCTTTTAAGAGTTTGGTGGTTTCCTCACGCAAGACAAAATTTCACTATAAACAAACAGGAATATATAAGCACATAAATTACCGACCTGTGCTGGACACCTATTGTTTTTTCTATCCCAGCATCCAGCTCACATGAACCAAGCAGTCAAGACCAGAATAACAGGTTTAGGTTTGTTATGATCTGGAAAACACCAATGACAACAACAAAAATAAAAGTAGAAAACATTACAAAAGGCTCGGTCTACATAGTTACCATGTTTTTCATTCCTTTAAAATTTGTAAATTATCTAAGGGACAGTTATTGTACAATAAAGTAGCACCCAGAAAATAACACTTTGTACTATTAGCATCTGTCATGTTCTGCTCCTGTCCTGTATTCTCTAACATCAAGTTTTATTTTGCTCTCTGGTTTACCTTCCCTGTTTCACCCTTGTATCTCTTGTATTCTTGTTTAACCTCCGATGTACTCTTGTCACTCACTGATTTGCTGAGCTCTTTCCTCCTCCTTTGCTACTTCCTTGTTCTACCGTGGTCATGTGTCCACTAAGAGTGGTCAATAGCCATATTTACCTATTGGTCCCGGGTGTTCCTTGTTACTGCTGTCTCGATTCTGTAGATGTCCATTCTCACATTTGTAATGGTGAGTCTTGTTGTTTATTGTGTAGTCTTGTGTCAGAGTCTAGTCCTGGTCTTTGTCATTTCTTGTCATGGACTCTGGAATAAAACCAACGTGCATTTCTATCCTGCCTTTTAGAACCCTCAGAAGGCCAGTTTGGACAGTAAAGAGCATGGCTACAGTTGTGTTGTAACTTATATTCCCACCACTATAAGAAATCCGAGTATCACTACCTTCTCTGTGATGCATTTAAACCACTCTGAATGACAAGGTTGACTTCTAAAGTATTGAATTATGAAGATATATCTGGAATTCCCTTGTAAATGAATTACATCCTCTCTGTATCACCCACCCGCGACTGACCCAGTGAGCTGTGATGCCGGTGCGTCACTCTTGACCTCTGCTGGCTCACTTTCTCCCCTTCAGAAGCTCCTGTGACACCAGGGCTAGGCTGAGGAGACGAGAGGAGACCTGACAGGCGGAGCACGAAGGGAGCGGCCAAAACTACGAGCGCTGACACTCAGATTGATTGATTGTGTCTGTCTTGGCTGAAAACACGAGGCGGCACTCACCAGGACAAGCCCGACACTGCATGCGCCACTTGTCCCAGTGCGGCTTTCCGCCTCTCTGTCTCCGCTGTACACACACACACAGCGATTATTACATTACTGCCAGGCTCCTCACCCTCTGTCAGCAGCAGAGTGACAGCAGCGACAAGGTCAGTAGAGAGCTCACAGGCTAACCAGATTACTGAGAAATTACGAGCCCACCATCAGTGCCTACAAAATGAGCTCCGATCGAAACCCCAGGGCACTGGGACTGCCTTCACTGAAGCTGCTGATGTAGGGTCTCCTCTATGGCCATGATCACATAAACCCCATCCTATCACACTGATCGTACAATTGTTCCTCAGTGATGATGATTGGAAGGCCATTGGTTGTAATGGAATGGATGACGGAGCTGTAAGCCGTACCTCGAAGCTGGCCACGTGAAAGCGTTCCTCCTCAAGCAGCTGCCGTCTTCTCAAGGTTAAGAAGCAAGCTGCTCGTACTTTGCCAGCTCTGCCTCTTTTCCTCTCTTCATTCTTTCCTTGCGCTTTGTCATGTCTTACTCATCAGAGCAGAACTACCAACCAAGGCCAGAGCAGGCACACACACATGCACACATTCACACACACTAACGTAACAAGACCTTGTCTTTCATGTTCACATCCCCTGCTTTCGTGCTCGATGCAGGAACATGAGGTGAAGGTGTAGTGTGATACAGAGACAGCTCGTTTAAAAATTTGAACGTAAAGCAACGGGGGGAGGGATGCCTGACCATGCCCTTGATGAAAAGTAAAATCAAAATGGCTTGTTTTGGATTTCTCTTCATCTTCAGTTTGACTGAAGTTGTGAAGCTCTTTTTTTTCAGTGGCATCTGTCCAAGTGTGGGATATCACAATAGTAAACTGAGACGCTGGTGCTGTCGTCCCGCCGCTTCTCGCGATCACTCAGGTTTGTTGACGGTGGAGCGGAGGGATGCCAGTGTTTCAGGATGCTCCCGTGTCTGTGTGTCCTCCTGGTTCTCTCCTTTTAGTTAATGCTGTCATAGTCAGATCTGCCGGAGTCATTAGCCACACTCTGGAAATTTTCATATTTTCTACTTTACAAACACAAAACAGTTCAAAACTAATTCCATCCCTTTACATCTTTCCGAGTAAACGACTGCCCACCTGTCTGTCTGGACACTGATGGATGACTGTCGAGATCCTCCTCCACGCTTCAGACCAGCTGCCCACACTCCAGCAACCACCAAGTGCCTTGAAGCTGTCCCTACACTGAAGTTCTCATGGACTACTAACTATCATCACCAGTAGATTGACCAGAGGAGGATGGGTCACCCCTTGTGAGCCTTGGTTCCTCCCAAGGTTTCTTCCTCAGCTGGGGGAGTTTTTCCTTGCCACTGTCGCCCCTGGCTTGCTCACTTGAGGGTTTTACATTTGTTTTTACAATTCATGTCAAATCTTTGTCTTACTGGAATTCTGTGAAGCTGCTTTGTGACAACACCAGTTGTGAAAAGCGCTATATAAATAAATTTGATTTGATTTGATTTGATATCATATGGGCGACAAAAGAATCCAACACAGAAATTGAGTCCTAAACAACAACAACACATGAGCCTTAAATGAACCTATGACTGGTTCAGTGTTTGTCCTTCTTTGGACCACGTATGATAGGTACTAACCGGTGTATACAACTGGAACACCCTACAACACCTGGAATTTTGAAGTTGCTCTGACCCACCCATCTTTTTATTGCAATTTGGCCTTTGTCATAGTGTAATTTCCAACATTATCTTGAAGAACTGGTCTCTGCATCCCAATAGAGGATTTAATCTTGTGGCTGATTGCTGTATATACCATCATAAAGGTACGTTTTCTTTAGCTCTTGAAATCAAGCTGGTAGGAATCCCTCCCTCCTTTCTTCTCCCAGCATGTTTTACAAGGTAGGTCCTTTAGCTAAAAGGACAGGGAGTGTAGTATTCTCCAGAAAGCATGTAGAACTGTTTCTGTGGGCTCTATATGTGTGATCTGTATTTGATGTCACTGGCAATTTGTTCTGCAGATGGTAGTTCCATGACCCTGGAGGTTGGCTTGAGCCACACCTGAGACCACACACCCTCAGTGCTTCAACTATTGCAGGAAGGTGAACAGAAAACAAGTGTCATTCTATAGATAGGTAAGAGTCTCAACAACTGGGGTAGACCCACACTGCTAACGATAAACTTTATACTAATCACTTCAGCACCTTTCCACCACACCTAATGAAGCTTAATCTTTTAAAAAACAAGATACAAGTTCTTTCATTGCAACTGGATTTCTGTATACGTGTGTGTGTGTGTGTGTCTTTGTGCATGTATGTGTGTGAGTGTGTTCTGCTCTTGCTGTGTAAGAGCCTCATAGCAGGCACTTGTTCAACTGACCCCCGGCACTCGCTCTCCTCAGGTGGCAAACTTCATTTTCGGCACAATCGAGTTAGAGTGCAGATTACTCCTGCATATTCAGCAGCCCTTCCTCTCCCCATGTCCTCCCACATGACTGGCAAAGGAGAAACAGGAAAAAAGCCATGCTCGTATTGATGCGTGTATGTGCAGTCCTACATGCACTAAATATCAGAGGTCCTCAGTTGTGATCGTGGAAAACCGACACAGAGTCCGACAGAGTTTATTGAGCCTGGCATACATTGAATGGTCAAGATCTTTTTTTTAGGAATCTACTTGCTCAAAACTTGTGTCATATATACAGAGATTGTCCTCACCCCCCTCTTCTGGGACGGCTCTATAGATATTAGTACACTGCTGTGCAAGATTTAATTTGCATTCAACTGCATAATCATTAGAACAGCTTTTATCGTACAGCTGTAGCTCCCAAAGAGGTGGGGGGTTGGTTGGGTGTGTGCTCAAGGTCACCCCAGCCATGAAGGCTTAGGCAGCAAACAACCCTGTTCCTTCGTTCCTGGCACTGCTGTGGTGACCAAACAGGTGACCATTCTCTCTGAAGCCCACTCCTCTAACCACAGGGGCAGTCTAAATGGGGACAGTTCACTCCAGAGAACTCAAGAAAAAGCTTTGCATTAGAGCCCAGAGTTTTATAATCTTCTAGTGGATACTCTGTATAGGACATGGTGTGGATGAGTACAGCACCAGAGCCAGATATAAACATAGTCAGAACAAGGTCATGGTTTATCCATTGTTCACAGCGGATTCAGATCAGAGTAAGATATGACACGTGTACATTTTGCCAAGTTCCAAGTTGATTCACTTTATTTGAGGCCTTATTTGAGCCCTTTCTGGAGCTTCTTTAGCTTGAGCGGCCGTGTACACTATCAAAGTTCACACTGAAGAATGTTCTTTGGTTCCAGGGAAGGTTCAAACATGTCTGGTTCGCAAACCAATTTATGTTGGTTGAAGTTTATGTTGGCCGAACTGTTCACGAACAGCAGCCAAACTGGTGCTCGTTGTTCGTAACTTTCATTCGACATTGTACAGTGGTCATATAAGCCCGTATTTTGCTATATAAATAATGATTTGGACAATAATTTCCTTTTCCATTACCTCTCATAGGTTCCATGTTGGAAACACAAGCCCACATTACACACCT